>NW_004949105.1:6426096-6438803 GCF_000317375.1 Microtus ochrogaster | reverse complement strand
TGTGTAACTACCGTGGCTGTCCTGGAACTTGCTCTGTAGACCGTGCTAGGGACCATTTTTTTTTGAAACCTTAAAGCACACCCCCAGTGACACTCCTCCTCCAATGAGGCCACACCTAGTTCTTCACAATCAGTTCCATGAACTGGGAATCAAGCATGAAGATGTATGAGCCAGCGTAGGCCGTTCTCATTCAAACCATGATAGCCCAGACTACAGTGTGAAATGGTGTCTGAAAAGCAAGCATGTTTGTGTGCCCACTTGGAGCAATCTCCAGTGTCCAGCCTGCTGCCCTGCTGGGAATGAGTCTCAGCACCTCCCCCATTAGACCCTGATGTCCAGCGACCACGACTCCTTTTGTTTCCTAGGACTGTGTGTACAGGAAATGCCATCTGAATGAATGCCAGAAACAGTCATTTCGAGTTCAAGTAATTATTTTGAAATTTTAAAAACCATCAAAGCAATTTCCTTTTTCAGACTCTCTGATTCTGTAACTCAACACCTCCCTGTGGCTTGTGGAACTCTCGGGAAGTTAGTTATTCGTAAGAGCTATCTGTTAATAGGATTAACTGGGAAGTGGCCCAGTTGTACCTTAATTTAAACCATGTGAAGCCACTCCACTAGGAGAGTGGAGACATTCGGCATGGGTAAATTGCCCAATTATACCAATCGGATTGCAAAGTTTGAGGAAAATGATGGCGGCATGAAGTTTGTCTCTTCTGTCGTCAACGTTGCCCCCATGTTGTCCTCGGCTGACATTTGCCATGACCTCAGATTGGCTTGTGGATCCCTCATAGTTCAGCTTCCTTCTTTACAACCAACCCAATGGAGGGTGCAGCGCAGACGCTGCCTCTGAGCTCTCGGGACTAAGTCTTAAAACTCAGCAAAAACCAAGCAGCTGCGGAAATTTATTGTGAGCACAGCAGAGACACACGGGAGATGCAGGCGGGACACAGGCCTACCCGTCTCACTGTTCACACCCGTCAGCAACCTTACTTAGGTACCAGGAGGTCAAGGGTCATTCAAGCAAGGGACCTTTGAGAGGCCTGGTCACCCAGGGGTTAACTATCAGCCTCTGCTCTCCTGAAGCCCCACAGCAGCTCTGATTTTGGAAGAACCTGCATAAAAAGTGAGTAGAGGGTGTGGCCTCAGGATGGAGCTACACAGGTCTGTCTGTCCTCCCTCAGTATTTGCTTATCAGTTTTCTTCAGACCCCTGCAGCCAATCAAGAGGGTGCTCAAGGGGTGTGAAGACACCATAAGGTAATAGCTTCCATTTTATACATTATTTTTAGTGGGGAGAAATATATCTAACATAGAAGCTGTTTTATTTTGTTTTACTTTTTGCCAGATGGTTGTGGCACACACCTTTAATCCCAGCACTTGGGAGGCAGAGGGAGGCAAATCTCTGAGTTCAAGGCCAGCCTGATCCACAGATTGAATTTCTAAGACAGCCAGGGCTTTACGGAGAAACCCGGTCTTGAAAAACCAAAATAAATAGATAGATAAATAGACAGATAAGCTGGTTTTTCCCACCATTTTCCCCGCCCCAACAAGGCCTTTTATTTAAGTATACATTTTATATTGGTAGGAAAAGAATCTCAGGGTTTTCCCTCCTGTGTGTCTTTGTCTCACTTCTTGGTCCATGATGCCAGTTAAGATCATCTGCACAATAAAACCAAACCGGTGGAGGAAGCAGGTTATCCTTCCATCAGGTCTTTGACCTGGAGCTGGTCAGTCCACACTTGCTCAGCCCATCTGCAGCCTCAGGCCTGCCACAAAGAGGATCTGACCATCAGGAGCCACGGCAACCACATACAGACGGACTTTCATTGTTACCTTTTCCAAAGTCTTGCCTACCTGACATCATCATCCTCCAGGCTGAGGCTCTGTCCCCCATCTTAGCCGCTTCCCGGTGTCTGGGATAGTGCGTTCCCTAGGGACTTCCCCTTCAGGCCTCATTCAAACTGTAGTACACGTCAGAGCTGTCTTCCTCTTTGAGTCTGAGTCTTATGCTTACGTGAGTAGACATCATGTGTTTGTTTGTTGCCTGTTGAGGTATACTTCTACCTTTGGACTGTCCTGACGAATACTGCTCAAGAGTCAGACCCCAGGGTTTGGAGAGTCTGCTGAGGGTTTCCTGTTCAAAATGCCCCAAGGCAGCAGGAGCCTGAGCCAAGTGCATTGCTGCAGGCTGTGCAGGGTCAGAAGGAAGAAACTGGAAGGTTGGGGAAGGAGGAGTGATGCAGGAGTGGGCCAGGAACCAGTCTACGGGCGGTGGCTTTCCAGAGTCTCTGTGGTCTGAGAAGTGGGGTGGGGCAGGGCCTGAGCTCAAGACCCGGACACAGCTGCCCGATGTCCACTTCATACAGCTCTGGCACAGGATTGGGCCTGGCCGGGCTGGAGCACTCAGTCAGCCCTAGCAGAGCAAGGGCATGGCTGATGCATATGGCTTACTTCTGAAGAGGAAGAGGAAGTGTGTGTGGTCAGCGTGAACGTTGAAGGTTCAAAACACATGCCTGGAGATTCTTAATGGAGGAATTTAGTGACTTTCCCATGGTGCCCAGTAAAGAACTCAGGGGTCATGTTCTGGGAGGAGTGGATCTTACATGCCCCCGGCATCATCTCTTGGCAGTGATGATAGTAATTCATTTAGAGAAGAACTTTCCTTCTGGGGGAGGTCCCGTTCTAGGTAACACACATCCAAGCTGCACAATTGCATTTTGTTTTTAGAGACCGAGTGTTTCTTGTTCATGTTAGGAGCTGTGAACCCCCAGATCCTGAACTTATGGTAAACAACTTGTTTTCCTCTGCTCTGGGACAGCCTGCAGCTGCTCTGAGCACGAGACCCTCAGAAGTTCCTTGAAGGCCGGAGAGTGGTTTCTTGTGGTTTCTTGTGCGTTTGGCTGGGGCGTGGCTAGCAGTTAAGGATCCTTATATAAGCGGTTCTGGTATACAGTAAGGGGGGCATCCCTGTTTCAAGGATGACCTGTGTCTCTCTCTGTCTGTGTCTTTGTGTGTTTCAGTCTCTAGCCCCTTGCCCGGCTCACGAACTATATGGTAGTGCATAGAGCTCAGATGGGCGTGGGGCGCTACAGTTCCTTGTGAGCGTTTGTCATAAATACTGAGTGTCAGCTGCAGGCTGTCAACGTCTGGATCCAAGTCTGGGGTGTATCGACAGTAACTCGATGGCGGAACACAGAACGCTTGAGCGTGTACACAGCCTTGGGTTCCGTCCCTAGCACCTGATAAAAATGAAAAATCAGGAGAGCATTCTCTGGGTTTCCGGCTCCAGCCCCTGAGTTCTGCATTCAGAGATGAGAAGCAGCTCAGCAAACCCAAGCCACGCCAGCCCCAAAGAATCATGAACTTTCCATGGGAAGGTAAAACCTGTGAGCTGTGTTGAAGAGGCCATGTGGAGTTCAGGCTGTAAGCCTGTAACTGGAAGGGCAGCCCTGGGCTGGAGAGTGCTGCCGTCATCCTCCCTGACTGTTATTCTCTTTCTCAGCCTCGGGGAATGGTGTTCAGGGCTAAGAGCCTCTTGCTGAGGAGGTTTTGAGGTTCGGGTGGGAAGAGGCGAGGCCACCTCCACTCATTAGGCTGTGCTGGAAGAACCCTGGAGGGTGTGAGGGGAGAGGCTTATAAGGTGGGAGAGCCCTTATGAGGTCTTGGGTACCTTACTTCTGGAGACAACTTATCCTTTTCCGGCTCATCGCATCGCGGGGTGTGTGGACTTCGTTGCGTGCATTCCGGAGAATGGCCTACAGTGGTTTATGAGGAATCTGAATGAATTTATTAAGTATGTAGCAAGCTTCAGGTCAAAGAATAAATAGCGAACAGCAGCTAGAGAGACGCAATGGACAGACAGTGACGCATCAGATCGGCCCGCAATGCATCTAGTGGTTGAGAGTGCATAAGAGGTCACATCATCAAATCAGGGCTCACAAACATGGAGCAGAATGGGCTGGGAAGCACGCGGAGGCAGGCAGCCCAAGTTCTGGGCAGGAGAGTGCAGGAGCAGTGGACCCTCAGGAAGCCTTCCAGGTAAAAGCAAGCAATAATGAGAGTCGGAGAGGGGATCATCGGGTTGAGGCTCCCAAGGGGAGGAGAGGAGGCAGAGACAGGACAACTGCAGTTCCCACCTGAGCTCTCTCTGTGCATGCGCTTCCCGTAACTGAACTTCCGGCTCCCTGTTTTTGTTTTATTATATTTTTTAATTTTTTCATACAGTATCTTTTGATTATATTCTTACCCCTCCCCCAAGTCCTCCCGGATCCTTCCCACGTAACACATGTTCTTTCTTTCTCCCTCAAAAAACAAAACAAAAAAACAAACCAAGAAAACAAAGCAAAACCCGAAAGGACAGAAAAAGCCAAAGCATAGCAGCAACAAAGCACACATGAAGACAGAGTCCATTTGCTAGCCTCCCCCGGGTGTGGGGACTGCTCTGGGGTGCGGTTGATATACAAGGTGTTTCCGCTGAGGAAACTGACTTTTCCCTCTCTCAGCCAGAATCAATTGCGAACAGAATCTTGGTAGGGCTGGGTCTTTGTGTCCATTTGGCTTCTTCAGCGCTCGGGTTTTGCCTGTTTGAGCCTGTACAGGTCTTGTGTGTGGGGTCGCTTGCTGTGAGCTCATGGGTGCGTCAGTCGGGCTGTGTCCGGAACACGCTGCTTCCTTGGAGCCAACCATCACCTCTGGCTCACACACTCTTTCCTCCTCCTTCTCAAACATGCCTCCATCGTGAGGGGAGGAGTTTGATAAAGACGTCCCTGTGAGGGCTTAGTGCTTCAAGATCTCTCGCTCTCTGTACATTGTTCAGTTTGTGGGTATCTGTGTGCACTGGCGAGTTTTACACCAGTCTGACACGTTGGAGAAGAGGGAGCGTCGAGTGAGAAAAGGCCTCCTTAAGATTAGGCTGTAGGCAAGCCTGTAGGGCATTTTCTTAAGTAGTGATTGGTGGGAAAGGACCCAGCCCTTTGTGGGTGGTGCATTCCTGGTCTGGTTCTATAAGAAAACAGGCTGAAGCTGGGTGGTGGTGGCAGACCAAGCTGGCTTTGAACTCACAGAGATCTGCCTGCCTCTGCCTCCCAAGTGCCGGGATTGAAGGCATGCGCCACCGCTGCCCAGAAAGCAGTGTTTGTAACTGAGTGCGCATGAAGCCTAAAATGTCTGCCACAGGCACGCTGCCTGGATACTGGTAACCTGGAAGGAAATCATCCCTTTGTCCTCCAAGCAGCTGGGAACATGCATCTTTAGAAGAACAAGGAGTGGTCCTTGAGGAAGACAACAAACAGCACCATTGTCCCCTCAAATTGGCCACATCCCTTGGACACTAGGAAGGTATCTGTTTGCTTTTGTCCAAGGACAAAGAGATCTCATCAGGTCTTCCTGAGGAGGCTCAGGTTGTGAGGTGGCTCAGTGGTTAAGAGCATCTGCTGCTCTTCCAGAGAAGCCAAGTTCAGCTCCCAGCACTCTCCTTTGAGTGTGGAGGTACACCTCTAATTACAACCATCAGGAGCTGAGGGTCACGTTTGCTGTGAGCGTGAGACCAGCCTAGGATACAGAGCAGAACCTTGTCAAAGAAGGGAGGGAAGGAAGAAGAGGGGGAGGGTAGGAAGGAAGAAGGGAGGAAGGGAAGAAGAGGGATGGGAAGAAAGGAAGGAGGGAAGAAGAGAAAGAATAGGACCAGGGTGTGATGGTTTGAATGAGAATGCTGCCTCCCCTATAGGTTCATATGTTTGAATATTTGGTTCCATTGGTGGAACTGTTTGGAAAGGATCGGGAGGTGTGGCCTTGTTGGAGGAGGTGTGTCCCTGGGGATGGGCTTTAGGTTTTCAAAGACTTGAGCCATTCTTTTCTCTCTCCCTCCCACTTGCAGATCAAGATATGAGCTCTCGGCTATTCCTGCAGCCATGCCTTGCCTTCAGGCCATCATGGACTCTGTCCCTCTGAATCCACAAGTCCAGATAAAATACTTTCTTCCCTAAATTGCCTTGATCATGGAGTGTGTCACAGCAAAAGAAAAGCAACCTTAAAATGGGGAAGAGCATTGTGCAGAGCATGACTTGGCTCCCTTTTAGTCCCTGTGAACAGGATTCTTCCTCAACCTGGGCATCCTGAATTTGTCCAAGGATGGGAAATATAGGATCTTAGAGTTCTATTCCTGGAGCGTGAGAACTGTTTCCAGGCCCCAGGGAACTAGTGAACCACGCATGGAGGCAGAGATTCAGGTTTTTCCATTTTCCAATATGTCCTCAGAAGGAATAAGTTATGAAAATGTGTTGCCTTCAAATTTACAAGGCGCCTTTCTGGTTTGCCAGCAAAAGAAAGCCCTTTACTGACACAGACTTGGAATAAATACGACTTGGCTTCTGAGTAAAAATAGATGTTGTATCCTGTGACTGAGTGAGCTATAGATCTCCCGACATGCTCTGGCAATTCACGTGCCTCCTTCTCCGGGGTCATGCCCTGCTCTGTGCCTACAGGCACCAACCGGGCAGGGAGGCTTTACTTCCTATAGTTTACGGTTGTTTCTCTCTTTCCACTGGAGCTGGCTGGGTAACCAGAGACTCTCCCAGCGTACCTGCCAGTTCATGGGTGGACTGGTGCCATTTTCTCCGCTTTGGAAGGTGATACTTGCTTCTTTATCAGAAATCATAGCTGATGCCAGTAGCACAGACAAGCCCACGGCCAGTCCAGTGCTTTTAGCCACCCAGGAATCTGACCATGGGCTCCCTCTGGTCCATCACTCCTGGTTCCTCTGGAACAGCAACCTGGCACCCCATCTTCCCTCTCACCTCCTCTTCCTTCTATCCTTCCTGAGTGGTTTCCATGCAGGGCTGTATTTCCTTGATGTCTTAACAAGCCACTCCATAGTAAAACACAGGACCCATGCTGGCCCTTTCTTGCAGGCTGGGGCTGATTTATGGGACTTTAGACCCAAGGTGATGTGGGTTTTTTCACACGTGTGAAGCATGAGTTGTTCCGAGATGACCCCAAAGCTCAACTGTCTTCTGTGGCCCCCGTACCCCAGTAGAGCTGGCAAGAAGTGGGGGTCACCTCCACTCCTTAAGCATCTGGGAAAGGCCCTGGTCAAAAAGAAGGGACAAGAAGAAAACCTTCCAAATGATGGCAGTGAAAGCTTTTTCCTTTCCGTACCTGTGCCCGGGAGCGTGGTGCTTGAGGCAAGGCCACCATGGTGGTCCCCTAGCAGAGAGTCACCTTCCCACAGGGTTGTGGTAGAACCCTCAGTGTTATTCTTTTTTTAAAAATGCTGCAAGATCCCTGCGGCAGTAGGCAGCAGAAATGCTGTAGGTCCCAAATGGTGGCGGTGGGCCATGTGGTGGCAGGCAGCGGGCCCTGGGAGCAGCCAGTCCCAGGCAGAAATGGCTGCTGGTCCCAGAGCAGTGGCAGCAGGCAGTGGGCCCCAGGCAGAGACGGCTGCTGGTCCCCGAGCAATGGCTGGTCCCAGGCAGGGAGACACATGGTGGGCGGGCAGAAGACAGAAACATGGATAGACACGACATGCAGGGTGAGGTTGAATGTTTATTCAGGGAGTTATGGAGGAGGAATGGTGAAGGGGGGAGACAGAGAGAGAGGGAGAGAGAAGAAGAAAGAGACAGAGAGAAGGGGGGGAAGCAGAAAAGTGGAGAGAGAGGCAGAAGTGAAGCTGCCTCTCTGAGAGGAAGATGAAAAAGAGGACGAGCTCAGGCCGGAAGCTGAAGATCAGCCTGCCTCAGCGGATGGGGAGGGGAATGGCTGTGGCTTGTCTCTTAAAGGGACCAAAATCATAACATTCCCAGGTCTTCCTTATAATAAAAAGCAACCACGTCAAGGAAGCAGAAAAGGAAGGGCCCAAGATGGCGGCGGGGGGGGGGCAGGTCAGAGGTAATGGGGGAGTGGGCGTGGCTTGTCCCTTAAAGCGACAGGAAAGCACAACACTCAGTGCCTGCTCTGTTATATTGGGCTGAGCCAATGCAAGCTCGAAGAAAAATGACTTCTGCCTGTACAAACACATTTGAAGTTTGCTAGATCCAAAGTGATCTCCCGGGCTGGAGAGATGGCTCAGTGGTTAAGAGCATTGCCTGCTCTTCCAAAGGTCCTGAGTTCAATTCCTGGCAACCACATGGTGGCTCACAACCATCTGGAATGAGGTCTGGTGCCCTCTTCTGGCCTGCAGACATACATACAGACAAATATTGTATACATAATAAATAAATAAATAAATATTTTTTAAAACAAACAAACAAAAAAACCAAAGTGATCTCCCAAAATAGGAATGCTGGTCACAATGTCCTAAACATGGAAACTTTGGCTGGGAAAACAGAGGCCTAAAGTGGGTTTCTGTTTACTAGGATCCTCCCTTAATCAGACGTGATCCTTCCTTCATCTGCCTCCAAATGTCAACTACCTGAGGCAAGGGTGTCTAGTCAATTTGAATAACATGTAATGACTCACAGACCCCACCCAGCCAACTGTCATAAAGTCTGCTGGCTTTTCCACCATTCTGCTTCTTTGCCTTCACCCCCACTCCGAAAGAAAGCGCTGACACTTTGATCCCAGTAAACCTCCCTTTCTACCCTTCGAGTAGTCCAGTGTGGTGGTTTCACTACGATGCCTACAAAGTTGAGTTTTCTTTTCAGTTACCTTTTATTTACTCGGCTGCACTGTTAAGTCATGGTAAGTGGACGGAGCAGCCTTCAAAGAATAAAATAAGGGGGTGGTGGAATTATGGACTTCTGTGGATATGGTCACCTAAACTCTACTGCTGTAGAATATCCATGGGGCTCCGGGACCCTTGTGGAGTTTGAATCTCAGATGGTCACTGGCCACCTGAATGGGCATGTGGGTAAGCAGAGAGTAACCCCTGGCCTCCTCAGCTGTGTCTGGCTTTCTGGACTTCCGATTTATCTGTTTTTTTTTTTTTTAAACAATTTTTTAAAACGATGTTGCCCCTTTTTTAAAGATTTTTTTTTAGGGTGCTTCTCACTTGGAGGTTGCATGACTATTTTGCAGGAATGGATTGAGGCTCTGCAACTCTGGCAGGAGTCCCCTGGAGGATGTGTGTCCTTCCCAGATCCTCACACCAGGGCGAGAGAAGGCAGCGCATCTTGGATCTGATGGCAACTTTGATCTACTCTGCAAGGGGTTTCTCCTATACAATGACTCCGCTTTCTGCTGTAGCTCTGGTTATCTTGTGGGGAGACAGTTAAGTCATCATTTCTAATCAAGGTATACGGATGTGGCCAATGTGTTGTGGCTAATCACTTTCATTATATGCCTTATGTTTATTATTATTATGGATGATGACCGTGGCTGGAGCAAGTTCTCCATATGTAGCCCAGGCTGGCCTGCTCCAGATTCTCCTGCCTACGTCTTCCAAGTACTGATTGCAGCTCAGATCAAAATGAAAACTTAAAAAAAGCTCTATGTATCTGAGGAAAGCTACACCATAAAGCTTATTTGCTTGACAGTAAGAGACTTATTTCTTTTTTTTGGTTTTTCGAGACAAGGTTTCCCTGTGGTTTTGGAGCCTGTCCTGGAACTAGCTCTTGTAGACCAGGCTGGTCTTGAACTCACAGAGATCCGCCTGGCTCTGCCTCCCAAGTGCTGGGATTAAAGGCGTGCGCCACCACCGCCCGGCTAGAGACTTATTTCTTAAAATGTGGCTGAAGGAAAGGGTTTAGAATGAGGTCACAGTGATGCCACGTGGGGCCACACAGAGTCCCTCATCAGGCAGGACAATGGAGCTGCAGCCAGAGCCGTCCAGGGTGGCCATGGCGACCTGAAGTGGAAAAGCAGAAACGATTAATATTCTGATTCTATAACCGTCAATGCCTAGAATGCGGTTTTGAATAAACATATAGGACAGGGTGGCAGAAGTATGTTTAGGGCCAGTTTAGAAGTTGTTGGAAATTTTGTCCCATTCCAAGCCAAAATCCATTATTTTTTTTAATTTATAAAACAGTTTTCTTTATAAAAAAAAGAAAGTCTAGTTGTTCAAGACTTGTCACTTTCCCTGTGGAAGGCAAAAGGGGGTCAGATGCACGTTTCTTGGCAGAAAGTGAAACATAGCAAAACACTGGGTGATATGTACTTTCAAGAGAAAGTGATTTGTTTTTAAAGTAACAAGGAAAATCAACATCTTTTGGAAAGAAATTTGAGGGAACCTTCTGGAGACAGATGGGCTAAAATTTTGCTGTGGCCCAGAATAGCTTACGTTATTATCAAAATGCTCCTGGTTGCATGCTTAGAAAAACAGGCACCAGGGACCGGAGAGAAGGCTCAGCGGGAAATGGGCCCCGCTGCCAAGTCTGAAGTACTGAGACTCCACAAACACGCCTGCTCATGTTCTTTGTTTGTTTGTTTTCTATACAAGGTTTCTCTGTGTAGCTTTGGAGCCTGTCCTGGGAACTCGCTCTGTAGTCCAGGCTGGCCTCTAACTCACAAAGGTTCACTTGCCTCTGCCTCCTGAGTGCTGGGCTGGTTTTTTGAGACAGGGTTTCACTGTAGCTTTGGAGCCTGTCCTGGGAACTCGCTCTGTAGTCCAGGCTGGCCTCTAACTCACAAAGGTTCACTTGCCTCTGCCTCCTGAGTGCTGGGCTGGTTTTTTGAGACAGGGTTTCTCTGCATCTTTGGAGCCTGTCCTGGAACTAGCTCTTGTAGACCAGGTTGGCCTCGAACTCACAAGATCCACCTGCCTCTGCCTCCCCAGTGCTGGGATTAAAGCTGCGCACCACCACCACCTGGCTTGGATCATGTTCTTAAGGAAGGAGAGGAGGTATGGACAGGGCAAGAGCAGAGTGGGGCTGACCTGGGCTCTTCAAAGCCTGGGCAGCTAAGACAGAGAAAACAGACTGGCGCTAAGTTGGCTTCATCTGTACTCAGGCTCCTGGAATGCTTTGTTTTTTGAGATGGGGGTCAAGTAGTTCAGCTTGGCCTTGAACTCATTATGCAGCTGAGGAGGACCCTGAGCCTCTGTCCCTACTGTCGCTACCTCCTGAATACCTGGCTATTAGGCAAGCACTGGGCCACAGAGCCAGATCCCCAACCGCCTAGGGACCTCTTCAGTGTGTGCTGTGCAGGAGGGTTGGCGATCAGAATGTGCAGAACCAAACAGCATCAGGCCAGCCAGCAGGGTGGATTTTGTCAGTGTGTTGTCTCGCAGCGACAGGTGGCGGGTCGTATCGGCACAGCAAGACTTAGGTCTCGCATCTAGTGCCGGAAACGTGAGGATGTGAAAAGTCCTGAAATGCAGTGTTGGTTTGAAAACGAAGGGTTTGCCAGGCTGCAGATTAGATCCTGTCTCTTTCTCTGATCACTGTGGCTCAGGGGAAACTGTCCTCGGGGCTTCACGGGCTGTGCTGAGATGGACTTTCCCCCCATTTGGCACTGATAAGGTCAAGTCCTCTGAATCCTCCCAGGAGCGTTTGTAGTGGCGTCACGGGCTCTATGCCCACTGAATACAGACAGAGGGGTTTTTATAATCAGAGCTGGTGAGACTACTCCCTCACAGGAGCAGTGAACACGCTGCCCTGCCAGCGTAGCTCAAGAGAGGGGAACCAACCATTCCTCCCTGCTTTGCTTTAGCTCTTTCCTCGCGAGGGGTAGCACTAGCAATCTTAGGGACACGGACTGGGGAGCTCAGTGGTGGAGTGACTTGAGTTCTGTCCCCAGTGCCATCTGAATCAGGTGTGGTGGGGCACACCTATGACCCTGGTACACAGGAGGATCAGAAGTTAAAAGTCGGTTGGCCAGGCGGTGGTGGCACACACCTTTAACCCCAGCACTCGGGAATCAGAGGCAGCTGGATCTTGGTGCATTCGAGGCCAGCCTGGTCTACAGGGTAAGTCCCAGGATAGCCTGGCATAGCTACTGAGAAACCCTGTCTTGAAAAATAACAACAACAAGTTAAAGGTCATCTTCAATTAGATATTAAATTTGAGGCCAGCCTGAACGACATGAGGTTTACCCCACACCCCGAAATAATTTTATGGTATATGGCCCCAAAGAACACATGAAGATGTGGAAGCTGCCACAATGGGACCTGACTTGCTGCAGCACTGGAGGATCCCCAGGCAAGGGTGGCCACGTAGACTGGCTGTGTACAAGTGACTGAGTGGGGGCAGGCTATGATCCCTCGAGCTTTATGTGGCCAGGAGCTTTCCGGCTCCATCTGCTAAACTGTGAGCCACTCTGGCGATCCGCCAGTCCCCATCTTATTCCCATGCCGCCAGAGTCTCCCCTGAAAAAGCAGGAGCCCTGGAGGAGGAGGGTGGGGCTGGGAGAGAAGGCTTGTTGGGGTCACGATGTGTAAGTGACTTTTACCTCCTTTGACGGTTTATTCCTAAGAAGCCTCCTTCATGCGAGCATCGAAAGCTCAAACAGACCCTCACTCAGACCGGAGAGATGGTCCTGGCTAAGTGTGCTTGCTGTGCAAACTGTGAGGACTGGAGTTCGGGTCCCAGGATGCAAGTGGCCAGCTGCCTGTGGTTTCATGTATCTGTAACTCCACTGCTGTTGGGGACCACGACTGGAGGACCGCATGCCCACTGTCAGCCTCACTAAAGAAATGCAAGCTCGGGGCTGAGAGATGGCTCAGAGGTTAAGAGCACTGCCTGCTCTTCCAAAGGTCCTGAGTTCAATTCCCAGCAACCACATGGTGGCTCACAACCATCTGTAATGAGATCTGGTGCCCTCTTCTGGCCT
>NW_004949105.1:6420909-6425751 GCF_000317375.1 Microtus ochrogaster | reverse complement strand
GCACTCCATGCTCACACAAGAATTAGAAAAACAAGGAGAATCACGCACTTGGGGGGATTTCCAGTCTGCTCTGTATTAAACCATGACCCACGGAAGTCGTGCCAAGAACAAGCTACATGCTTGAGTTTCACCACACAAAAAAAATTACTTTCAGACAAAAGCCGCGCTGTTCTTTCCAAGACACAGCAGTGTGGCACTGTCTGAGCCTCGGGGCCTTGGTTGGAGGCTGGGACAGTGGTGGTGCCTGGTGATCTGGGCTCTAGGTTGAGGGAAACAGGTGGCGTGCCGTAAGTGGCACACTGGTCGGTGCTATCCAAGAAAGCACCCGAGCTTTCCTGCTGGAAGTCACCCGAAACCATGCCACGAAGTCTATTCAAGGGGAATGAGCTTGCTCCAATGACTGAAGGTTTGCCCAGATGCCCGAGTGGAAGGGTTAAAGGTTGAGGCTAGGAGCACACCCCTGGCTGAAGTTCTTGTTCCTTGAGGGCACAGGGGAAACTCCGGGGCAGAGGGGATATTTGAGGGCGCAGTGCTGTAGCCAGCAGGCATGTCAGGCTGCCCGGTGCTGTTTGAAGTGATGTAATCTTATGTCAAGCTGACGATGGCTTGCTATGGTTAATCCTCGCAGTCAGCTTGAGCTGCTTCAGAATGACATAGAAGACAAGCTCCTGAGCCGGTGTGAGGGTGTTTCCAAGAAGCTTCACCCTAATCTGGGCAGCAGCAGCCCATGGGCTGGGATCCCAGACTGAAGGAGAGGGGGAAACAGGGAGGCAAGTGAAACGCTAGCGTTCATCTCTCTCCGCTTCTCATCGTGGACACTGCCCTGCCTCGCTCTGCATCCTCCGTGTCTTCCCCGCCAAGATGGACCTGTGGCCCTGCAACCCCATGTCCTTCCTTCTTTAAGTTGCTTTTTGTTGGGTCTTTGGTCACAGTAATGAGAGAAAGTAACCAATACTGGGGCTTGGATCAAGAGAGCCCTAGAGATGCAGAAAGGGGTGGGGGTGGCAGAAGTCTGTCTGCAAGGCTGGCCGGAGCCCCTGCCTGTGTTCACAGTGATGGCAACAGAGGGTTGTAGAAATGTAGAAAATGGAAGCTTCTTTAGTGTGAAGACCTGGGGTCTGACCTGTCTCAGGGACATGGTGGGAAAAATATGGAAAAAGGGAAGAGAGACTACTCGGGAAGTCCCAGGCTCTGTGCATAAACACAACATTTTTTTTTCCTTTTGGTTTTTTCAAG
This sequence comes from Microtus ochrogaster, assembly GCF_000317375.1. Classification (NCBI taxonomy): domain Eukaryota; kingdom Metazoa; phylum Chordata; class Mammalia; order Rodentia; family Cricetidae; genus Microtus; species Microtus ochrogaster. The sequence goes on along the minus strand of NW_004949105.1, from coordinate 6,424,515 downwards.
ACAAGGTTTCTCTGCTTTGGAGCCTGTCCTGGAACTCTGCAGACAGGGCTGGCCTTGAACTCACAGAGATCCACCTGCCTCTGCCTCCTGAGTCCTGGGATTTTTTGTTTGTTTGTTTTGTTTTTTGAGGCAGGGTTTCTCTGTAGCTTTGGTGCCTGTCCCGGAACTAGCTCTTGTAGACCAGGCTGGCCTCGAACTCCCAGAGATCCGCCTGCCTCTGCCTCCCGAGTTCTGGGATTAAAGGTGTGCGCCATCACCGCCCAGCAGCTAACAACTTTCTATAACTCCAGCTCCAATGGATCCGATGTTCTCTTCTGACCTCCACAGGCACCAGGCATGCATGCGGTAAACAGACACACATGTAGGCAAAACACAGCAAAAATAATAAAAGAATGGAACAAGAGCCAGGTAGGAAGCAGAGGCAGGTGGATCTCTGAGTTTGAGGCCAGACCGGTTTACAGAGTGAGTTCTAGGATAGCCAGGACTACACAGAGAAACTTCGTATCGATAAATAACAGCAAAATAAAAAAGCAAAAATAAGACAGGAGGAGAAGCAGTGAGCGGAGACTGAACAGCCGCCTGGAAGCTGAGTTTGCGGTTGATTTCAACAGAGTTAAAATGTGAACTGGGAAAACCATCGCAGAACCCCAGCTTTCCACAACACAGCAGCCAGTGTCCAGGTGCGATGTCCATGATCTTCATGGGCGGGCAATTTGCTACCCAGGAGGCTGTCTGGCAGTTTCTGGCAACGATTTTTAAATTAATTATTGTTATGTGTATGTGTGTGTGCTTGCCTGCGTTTATGGGGTGTGTGTGTGTGTCCAATGAGGCCAGAAGACATTGGATCCCCTGGAACTCGAGTTATGTACAGACTTAGGGACTCCCACATGGCACCGGAAACTGAACCTGGATCCTCTAGAAGAGCCACTTTTAGCCGCCGAGCCATCTCTCCAGCCCCGGGAGCCATCTTTGATTGTCATAATTATGAGTGCTGCTTCTGTCATAGGTCACAGACAGGCCAGGAACATGGAAGGAAACAATAAAGATAGGACACCCCCGCCCAGTGACAGTTACTTCATCTAGAACTGGCGATATGACTCAGGAAGTAAAGGCCCCTGTGTCTTAAGTTTGACAACCTGAGTTGAGTCTCCCGAAACCACATAAGAAATCAGGTTCTCTCTGCAACCCCAGCATCCCTACAGAGGTGGGGGTGGGAGAGGAGAACAGACAGAAGCTGCCAGGCCAGTCGACCTGAAGTGCTCAGGGCAGCAGAAACAAGCCAGACCTTTCTCCAACAAGGTACAGGGAGAGAAACTGACCCCCAAAACTTGTTCATTACCAGATTTCCACAAGCATGCCTCCAGCATTCTGCTTGGGAGCAAGGGTGTCACTTGGCACTCACTGCCAGTGTGTGCAGAAGAGACCCACAACAGGTAAGTGTACATGATTTCCCTAGCTCCAGGGCATTGCAGCATGCCTGGGGGCAGCTCTAGAAACCATCCCTGTGGGGTGGATGTGTGACAGTGAGATGACAAAAGACAGCGGCAAGACACGCATTGGGAAGTCAGCTCACACTGACACCCCAGGAGGGCCTTTGTGTGTGCATGTGCGTGTGTGCGTGTGTGTGTGTGCGCGCATGCATGTATACCTGTTTGCCACATGTGTGCCTGGTGCCCGTGGAGGTTGGAAGAAGGCATTGGATCCCTTGGAACTGGAGTTACAGGTGGTTGGAAACCACCATGTGGGTGCTGGGAATCAAACCATGGTCCTCTGCCCAAGCAGTCAGTGCTCTTAACCACTGAGCCATCTCTCCAGCCCTGCTGGGGCCTCTTTTCCAGTGATGTCAGGGCAGACACTCCTCATCTCCAATGCTAGGTGCTGCCCCACTGATGGACCCAGGTCGGTGGCTACGCCTACGAACTCCACTCCTGACCCAAAGAAAGAAACCCCCTGTTCACTTTTACACCTCATGAACAGAGAACGGCAAGACACCCATGTGTATCCACAGCCACCCCCCCACACCTTCACTTGGCTGCAGACCCAGTGCTGTGTGCACTTGTGTGCATCCATAGCTACACACACATGCACACACACCTACACACCATTTCACTTGGCTGCAGACTCAGTGCTGTGTACTTGTGTGCATCCACAGCCACACCCAAACATGCACACATACCCCCACACTCACACACACACACCTTCACTCAGCTGCAGATCCAGTGCTGTGCACCTGTGTGCACCCATAGCTACACCCACACACGCAAATGCACACGCACACACACATGCACGCACACAGATACCCCACCACACTCACTCACACACACACACCTTCACTAGGCTGCAGACACATTGCTGTGCACCTGTGTGCATTCACAGCTACACCCACACACGCACACACACACACACACAACATACCCCCCCTTCACTCTGCTGCAGACCCAGTGCTGGGGTGGAGGTTGTCTTCATATTGTGTAGCCTCTGCAGTTAGGGTGTTTGGCTGTGGCCCCGGCTGGCATAAGTCCAGCCTTGCTGCACAGAAACTTGCAGGATGAATGCCACTGCAGGGAGAGTAGTGGGGACCCACTCACCCTGTCCCAAGGCCCCATGAGCTTGACTGTGGGTATACCTGATCACAGCAGAGCTTTGAATCGACAGGCTCTGCCCCCCAAAAACAAACAAAAAAGTCAGAACTAATTGTTTCTGTCTTATTTTCCTAGTTAAGTATGCAAAGGAGAAATTCTGATAAAAGGCTATGTCTAAATAAGTTGAAAATAGCTCTCTTGACAAGTGTAAACGCAGCATGCTAGGTGTTGGGAACACAGTGTTTAATTGGGAGCCATCCTTTTCTCTCCCAGATGAATGTGAAACAAAGGGATTCTCCGACACCAGAGTCTGTGTGGACTGTCTGCGGATGGCTCGGTCTGTCGGTCCAGATGCCAGCTACAGAGGAAGTGGCCATCCGAGTCACCTGCCTCAGAGAACAAGCACAGGACCTTACAACCTCTTACGTCCCCAGCAACTGGAAACAGGCTGCAATGGTGTTAGAGTTAGGCATAGGGCAGTCACTGGCTGCCCCTAACTACCGTTCCCACACTGAGGTTCAGGACGGAGGCTTAAGTGCTCTGTGTTTTGTTCTGCAGAAAATACACGTCCTGCTCTGACTCTGGCGGCCTTTGTGCTGCGAGGAGGGTGCTGCTGCCCTCTACTGGTAGAGGAAGACATGGGCTCCAGAGCAAAGACACCAGGCAGCTTCCCTGGGGTAGGAGTTTCCAGCTGACCCAAGGCAGGCTGGGTGCTGAGGCTGTCTGCTAACATGAGCCTTGAGGAAGGCTGCCCAGCCTGGTGACCCTAAAGTGACAGTGTTTTTTTTAAAAAATATTTATTTATTTATTATGTATACAACATTCTGCCTTCATGTATGCCCACATGCCGGAAGAAGGCGCCAGATCTCATTACAGATGGTTATGGTTGCTGGGAATTGAACCCATGACCTCTGGAAGAGCAGCCAGTGCTCTTAACCGCTGAGCCATCAGAGTGACAGTGTTGTTAATGTTTCAAGCTAGTTACAGGCAGGATTTGCTTCCCCTCGTCCTCACCATTTTTTTT
>NW_004949105.1:6419110-6420751 GCF_000317375.1 Microtus ochrogaster | reverse complement strand
TTTTTTTTTTTTTTTGAGACAGAGTTTCTATGTAGTTTTTTGGAGCCTGTTCTGAAAGTTGCTCTGTAGACTAGGCTGGCCTCAAACTCACAGAGATACGCCTGTCTCTGCTTCCTGAGTGCTGGGATTAAAGGCATGTGCCACCATCACCTAGCGCCCCTCACCATTTAAAATTCTTATTTTTTATTACATTTATTTTGTGCATGTGTAAGGGCACACACCATGGTGCAACCTATCGTTGCACGTGTTTAAAGCATGTGTAGGTTGGGGATGACTTGTGGGCGTTGGCTCTCACTGTCCACCATGTGGGTCCTGGGTGAGAAACTCAGGCTGCTGGCAAGTTCGTCTCCCACGCCGCTTTGCTGGCCCACATTCAGTCTAGTGGAATACTTTTCTGCACACGTGGATTGAAATGCCCTGAGATGTGTTCATTTGCTATTGTGTGTTCATCCTTACTGAGCTGTTTGTGTCTCTCTGTACTGTGGGCACCTTGGTAAAAACCCACCCCATCTTATTTTACTTCATATCCTGTAACACTTTTAGGACTCCATTTGCTGTGCCTATCTGAATTATGTTTATTTGTGAATTGTCTTATGGGTTACTTTTTGACAGCACCTGTATTTCCCATATTAGCCTTTTATTATCAGCTCATATTAATTACATATGACTTCATGTGACATTTTTTATTTTTTTGTTTTTTCAAGACAGGGTTTCTCTGTGGTTTTGGAGCCTGTCCTGGAACTAGCTCTGTAGACCAGGCTGGTCTCGAACTCACAGAGATCCGCCTGCCTCTGCCTCCCGAGTGCTGGGATTAAAGGCGTGCGCCACCACTGCCCGGCTTTCATGTGACATTTTTATACTTGCATATAGGGCTTGGATTATCTAACTTGAGCATGGCGTAGAATGCGTCAGGCAGGCCATGGTGTTTGGTCATGTCAGACTGCCTTTCTCTTGCTAAGAGGGGACTTGGCCGAAGCCACAGGAGATGCTAAAGAACTGGGCCTGTGCTCAAGTTATTCTTCATGGGAGAATGAGGGTCCTCTCCATCCAAAGGGCCATGGGCCTGGTTGCAAAACACTCCCTGCATGACTCTGGTCACACTGCGGGCGTCAACCTTGGTTTTAGGGATTGCGGGAGGGTGCAGGGATGGAACTCAGGGTCTTGTGAATACTATGCCAGCTTAGGCACAGTGCCAGCTTCATCCTGATGTGGGCTATTCCAACCCAGCCTTCACTCTGCAGAGCGCATCTAATTCATAGAAAGGGCAGGACTCCCCGTGGGCTAGCAGCTCCATCAGGCCATGTCTTGGCACGGGAGCACTGTTTCCTCTCAGTCCAGCAGACTGCTCATGATGCAGTGCCCCTGCCCAAAGGAGATGGACGGCCCGACTGCAGTCTTGTCTGTCCACCTAGAGATCCGGCTGCCTCAGCCTGTTCCTGCCAGCTTGTCCTCATTTGGTGGACAAGTTCCTACTAGGCCCTCAGATGGAGCTCATACCTGCTCCTGGAAAGCGGCAGCCTGGCTCCAGGCAGTTGCTTTCCTAAATGGCTGCTCCCCCCACCCCATTTTTTTCTTTTTTCTTTTTCTTTTTAAATTTATTTATTTATTAAGGATTTCTGCCTCCTCCCCGCCACCGCCTCC
>NW_004949105.1:6412251-6414020 GCF_000317375.1 Microtus ochrogaster | reverse complement strand
GCTCTGTTTCCTGGTTCCTGCCTCAGGCCAAGAACCCTCTCACCCCTCTGAAGGTCTTCAGGATCAGGACCAAGCTCCCCGTTTGCCAGTGACCTTGCCAACAAAAGGCCTACCTCTTTGATTTGATTGTAGTGGGGCGATCTGATCTCCGTGTTGCGCGAGGTCCCTGCAGCCTGCTTCTGCTGCTGGGACAGTTCGGGCCGCCAGCAGCCTGTGTCCTCTGCTGTTGCTCTGATCCCAGCCAATCCCAGCCGATCCCTGCCGGCCGCATTCCGCCGCCCGGTGTTCTGACCGCTTCCATTTTTTTCACCTGGAGTTGCTTCCAGCTACTCTGGCAGAACCAGCCAAGGTGGCTCATGTCTGCAGAAGTGACAGCGTTGGCTGACCACTCACAAACTGTTAAAACCAACCTTTAGTGGTTTTGTAGCCCAGGCTCTAGACTTAAGCTTGCACTAGCACACCTGCTTGTGTAAAATGCCCCACTACATCCCCAGGTGCTGGCAGTTAGACGTGGACTCACTAACCCACTTCCAGGGAAATGACTCTACACGAGGGTGACAATTCCCACTCTGTGATCCTGGGAGCGACCTCAAAAGCGCTTGCAATCTGTCCACACACTGAAAGATGAGAGCATTCATCTTCAAAGCGCATGGCTCCTTGTAAGCTGACCGCACTGCCATGGAGAACTCCAAACCCAGGAGGCATTTCTGGCCAGGGGCTGCAACCCACTCTTCGGAACCTCCCGGAATAACTCCCACTGAAGCCCAGGGTTTCTGACACCAAGGGCTCCAGTCCTCCAGGCTTTGTAAAGGCGAGGGGACAGGTGTACCTGCTGTGGCTCTCCTGAGTCACCATGCCCAGGGATGAAAGCCAAGGCCATGCAGTTTGGAGGCTCTGGAGATGGAGACTTGCCCCAAATCCGATGTGAGCAGGGTGTTTGTCCAAAGGTCTGTGAAGAGCTTAGAGCCGAGCTCCACTGTCCACCGAGTCCCTGGCTTCTTGCTTACCTGTTGCCGTGACATTTGGATTTCTGGGCTCTCTAGGAACTCGCATCTTTATACCTTGGTGGTTACTGGAGCCCACTGCCCCCAGAATGATGCAGTCCAGTCGCACGCTCTGCCCGCGGCACTCTTAGGCACAGAACATGCCCTCCAGCTCTGGTCACTGGAGGACCCACCTGGCCTCCTATGGGATGTGGGAGCCATGATGACCCAGAGGGCACCGTTTTTAGTAGCTCAAGCTCGAAACCCTCTCAGCCTCCGGCCGAAGAGCCCAAATGGCTGGACAGTCACTGATCTCTTCAGGATACCCCTCACATTCCTCTCCCTTTGGGGACAACCCCAAACCCCAGGATAAGGAATTGGTGTTGGTGTCATGTGCTGGCGACGTAATGTGCTATTTGATGCCATGATTCATGAACCATGCTTGCAAAATTGGCCTTCAGTTACCTTGAACTGTCAGGACGGGCCAAGTCAGCCCATGACAATCATGACAACACTTCTGCAGAAACCCGAGACAGGTGCACCCCTGCTAGAATTTCAGTAGTGCTTCCAAGAACATGTAACCGCATTAACTAGGGGTCCCTAGAGGTGGTTCTGGATCGCAGAGGTCCTGAGGACAGGGAGGTGGTGGCAGGAGGAAGCTGGGCTGTTCTCATGTGGCCTTATTCTACTTTTAGAATGTTAATTGTATGTGGCTTCACACCCTTCCTTCTGAATAAAATGAAAACCCTTTCTTGCTCGCTGGCACTCCTTTCTCGGGGGGGGGGG
>NW_004949105.1:6376645-6411775 GCF_000317375.1 Microtus ochrogaster | reverse complement strand
CCTGCCTCTGCCTCCCGAGTGCTGGGATTAAAGGCGTGCGCCACCACCGCCCGGCTCTCCAGCTTCCTTTAAAGAATATTTTGAGAGAGTCGCCCATGAACTTGTGAACAAACTGCTTCTGCATCAAGCCTTTGATACTCCGGGGCACAATCCAGGGAATGGGACTAAGCCTCACCAGAGAGTCAGCAAAGCAGGCAGCTTCTCTGACCTGGTGAGTGGTTTTCAGGGTTCAAGCAAGGGTTCTGACCTTGACTGCTGTGACAGGGACATTTTCAAAACTTCACCTTCTTCATGTAAGTCTAAGCTGTACAAGGATAACATGAATGGCAGTTTGCAGAACCCCACTGCAGGCTTGCCAGGTGACTATTTTACTCTAATTATCTAACTAAATTGACACCCTTAAAAGGCTGAAGTTCACTTTACCCATGGCAACTACAACCCATAAGTCCCAGAGGCAGCAATACTGCAGACATACAACGTCTTCATAAGACAGGACCACAGAATGAAGAGTGTGAGCAAACCCAACAGATACCTCACGACCAACCCCACCAAGAAAGGACACTCCAGAGAAACAGATCAGCAGTGAGGCTTTTATTCAATTTGTAAAGAACAGTTTAAAAAGAAAATGCTAGCACACTCTTACATTGGTTCCTTCATCTCACGGCTTCTCTGCACCGACTGCTATTACAGAAACCAGAAGTCATTGCAGTATTCACAGCCTAACTAGTGGCCTAAACAAAAGCTAATGTCTATAAAACCGTAAGTTTAATGCAGTTTTAATAAGAGAAATCCAAAATTCTCTCAGTTAACTGGATATATATATGGTATATATATTTAAGCAGAAAACCTCAAAAAACAGTAACAAAAAATAGGTCACCATAGTAAAATATTCTGACCTGACAGTTCCTACAAACAGTGACTTCCACTAAATATAAAGAGAACCATTATCTGTGGTAAAAAGTCTAGAGACCAAGTAGAAACATGGAAGAAGGGAAAGTACTGTGCCCTGACCACTGACGGCCTCTTCCTATGTGTCGCGAGTGCTGCAGCAAGTGGTAAATGACTGGATGATGCCCGCGTGTCACCAGGCCCCTCATCACTAACCCACAGCATCCACAAAGTGCTCCCCGCAGGAGGCACACACATCATCCCATGAGAGAGATCTGTGCCCTGGGAAGCCCCCTGTGCAGAGCCGCACTCACTGGCAACTGCGTCAATGAATCCAAGTCCTTTTTCAGAGAGCTGCGGCACCAACGACACAGGCTGTGCCGCTTGTGCAGGCTGATACCGCAGTGTGGCTGAGGTCGGCGCCTGGGCTCAGGAGCCATGGTGCAGCTGCATAGTGCCCAGGACGGCACTGTCATAGCGCTGCTCTACCCGGACGCAGCTCGAGTGTTCGAGCATGCTGCTCAGCTCAGGGATGCTCTCAGCAGTGTCCCCAAACCCATGGTAGTGTCCATAGTGCAAGTTCTCTCCCACATCCCCCACCCAGGACGGCCTGCTGGCCACACAGCTACTAGGGCTCCCGTTCAGATGCAGAGACCCACACATCTCAGGATTAACGCCCATGTTCTTTTCTGGCTCCTCAGTCCCATTAGCACAGACAGAACCCTGGTCACTGGAAAATGGCTGTCCATTGCTAACTCCATTAGGTCCTGTTAAGCACGGGTTACTCCTGCTCTCCATCCCATTGAGCTGGGTCGCGCAGGGGAAGTCCAAATGTCCATTGATGACACTTCCATTTGTCAATGTATTCAACACGGAGCTACAGTTTCTCATATCTGCATTAAGAAATATACCTGTCACCAAAACACAGACCAACGGGGAAGGAGAAACTAGTACATGTTCAACCCCTGCCACAATTCTAGAAAACTTGTTTGTGTACTGCTATTTTTTTCTTCTAAACAAACCAGTTCCTTTTCCAAGGTTATACAGGCAGAAGACACAACTGCAGTATTTTGCCTATAAGATAGGAAAAGTATATGTACTTCAGTAGCCTTGGAGAGCAGAAATAAATCACCAAAAGTAAACACAGAGCAGCAGATACCGATCTTCTAAACCCTTGAAGAACAGTTTAAGCCAACCCAGAAGGTACATCAGAACCCAGCAGAACACTCTCCACTTATGACAGTGAACTTTTCTAGTCAAGGAGGGAAAAGGCAATGAAGTAGATACATTAAGGAAGCTGGAACTAGGGCACCACTGGGGGATGTTTCCCAGTCAGGGCAGCACAGACACATTAGTAAAAAGAATTGCTTTTGTCTCATCAATACCCATTATCGGCATACAGCCCGAGATGCCACTCAGTGCACTGGCGCAGCACAGAATGGTGGCCACCGCCAACTATCAACACCAGTGGCTCCTACGGTCCTGGGTCAAGAGCAGTTCCTAGGGTTCCTGCTGAGCCCAGCATCAAAGATGACCCTGAGAGCCAAACTCTCCTATCTGGTTATTTTCAGAAACCACTGATGTTGGGAAAAGTGTGAACAGTTTAGTCCGCGGATTTAAATGTCCACTGACAAGATGATGCTGTACAGAGAACATGTGGGCGCACAGGGCTAGAGCACAGAGAGTTAAACTCATGTTCACAGGAGTCCACACTCAGTAAAAAACGAGCTCTTGCTTGGTAATACTCAATTTTATCTCAGTGTTCTGGGCTGTTGAGACAGACACTAAGCCTACTCAAGCTCAGTTCTAGTGGCTTGTGGAGGAGCACAGGGACGTTCCCTGTGCCCCACAGTTTGCATGTGTCCTGTCAAGGACTGTGGTTACTAAGCAAACAAAACATCAAGACAGGGCATCAACAGTTTTTCTTTTTGGATATTAGTAGTAATTATAACTTAGAAATTGCAACACATTCAGAGGATAATTTCCCCCTGAAATTTTAGTTTTCTGTAAACAACTCAGTATTAGAGAACGAATATTTCAAGTACTAGGAACAAAACTTTAAAAAAAATGAAGCACGATTTTCTCAAGGGGAAATTTTTTTTCCAAAAATAAAGTATAAATCATCTTTCCTGTACGCTAACTCATAAACAGGACGGAGAATTTCAGTTACTGATGCCCTACAGGCAGTGTCAGTGCCCAGCTGCAGTAAACCAGTTTCACTACTTACTGTCGCCTAGCCTCCTCTGCGGCAATGACTGACATCTCAAGGAGAAGCTGAGTCCACTCTACTCCCCCTCTCACACACTTGCTCAGCTGTGGACGGAAGCCACAAAGCACTGGGTCCAGGTAGCCAGGCCCAGCTGGGAAGACGTCTCTGATATGCTCACCGGAGAAGCTCACCCTCAGCGAGTCTCAAATGAGGGGCATTAAAAATGCGCAGGCATCATTAAAACAGCTTTTCCTAAGTGTGGAGCTGCATTAAGGAGAAACGCCTTCCTTCTGTGCAGTCCCCAGGGCAATAGCTGCTGTCTCTATGGGCTTTCACTCAAGGAACTACAAGACTTTCTAGGGATTCCTAACCCGTTTCTTCAGTCAGACAGTACTGGGAAGCATCAGAAGACCCACATGGCCTTCTGACATCCAGGACCACCACCTGGCTTGAAGGAAAAGCTTGCCCACAAGCTTAGCACGGGCTGGCGGTTAACAGAAGCAGAGGAGAGTGGTTACTCCTGCCTGACCAGGGAGGGAGCGATGTCACCTTCATCAAGGACAGGCTCCGGCTTTTGTCAGTTTTTCTTTGTGAGGTAAAACTACATCTGCTGACAGAAAACCTTATTTAAAATGTACTCTCTGAGCAACTGTTCACAGGTGAGTACACCACCCACAACTGCAGAGCAACTTAGGGGCACAGAAACATTTCCCGTGGGTTTGAAAACACACAGGTGACCTTTTATTCCCAGTAAAGAAAGGAACAGAAAGAAATTATAATAAAACCTTTTTTATAAAGAAAATCAGTATCTCTAAACAGACAGACATACTGAAATAGCATGGCGTTCTGTCATTACCTAAAGAATGGGAGAAAAAGGCACATGCCAATAAATACATCATTTCAGAAACCCTAAAGCCTGGAAAGCCCAAGCTTCTCTGACTTTAAACTGTAAAATAAGAGTTAATTATTTTCATTGCTGAACATTTTAACACGTAGAACACTGTTGAAAATGGTCAGCCTTTTAACAGTCTTCAAAGGATTGGTAGACACCAAAACAACCAAGAGCGTGGGGCAACTATCCCAAACTTGTCACAAGTGGGTCACAAGCCAGTCACCACCCCCACAGTTCCCAGTGTTGACAGTGAGCTGTCCACCTGCTGCACTGCCATCAGAATATAAGCAACAGCACGTGCAAAGTCACCCAAAGGCCATGCCAGGAAGCCAGATGCAGACCTCATGAGAACAAACAAGGCACATCATGTAAATGCTTCAAATAAGAACGGGATTGCACTCGCTCTCACTGCACTAGAATTCAATGAAATGCTTAATTCTTGCATCCATACAAGTGCCAAAAATTAAATTATAATAGAACATTTTTTTTCCTTAAAAGACACTGGACAAGAAAGTGCAAAGTTTGAGAACTTAGAAATAGTAAGCATACTGATTCTTGCAACGACAAGGGGTCTGCATTGCTGAAACAGTATATATTTCTATTTCTTTGGGTCCAACAGAACCACTCTCCTGTTGTTTGGTGTCTTCGAGCACTGGGGTGTTGTTGCAGCTAACAGGAAACTGTCCACTCCCACCTGATACAGCAGTAAACTCTCTGTCAACATGCATTCTCTCAGCGTCGTCTTCAGCCTCGCCATTTGCTAGTGGTATGGTGTGATCCAGGCTGGGAACTGTACAGGAGACAGGCAAGTTTAGATTTCTGTGCCCCAAAGAAACCAAGGCCACACTTTCCATCCCCCTTATCTACACTAAAAAAGAAGCAAAGATCACTAGGGAAATATTTTATTTGTCGAGACAGTCCTGGAATTCACTCTGCAGACCAGGCTGGCCTCCAACTCACAGAGATCCACCTGACTCTGCTTCCTGAGTGCTGGGATTAAAAGTGTGTGCCACCACTGTCTGGTGCTAGTGAACTTTTATACTGTTGTGAAAGTACTTTTATTTTTTTTTTAAATAAGTGTTTATGTATGCAATTTTAGCTCAAAATCATGAATTCCAGATTTTTGCTCATTTTTTAAATGGTAAAAGCTGTAATTCCCAGGTTGTTCTTTGGGTAAGAGTTGTATGACCTAGAGATAATTCTAAGTGTATCCCACAACGTCCCGACAATAAGTGGGTTTAATTAAATACTGAAGACAATTCTCAACATGAAGCATTCAAAACAATCTTGACATTAAAAAAAAAAGTCCCATAAACTTAAAAAAAAAAAAAAAAATGGAAAGGGTGGCACTCAAGCAGAGGCTGTCCATGGGGACCCACTCCCAGCAATGTCCAGTCTGAGTCCCCAACACAAAGGTACATACTAGAAAGTCTGTGACGGGAGGCAGAAGAACAGACTGCCACTCTGTCTGCAGGTGGAAGTGCAGACACCATCGTTTCAGGTACACACTCTGTAGACACCTCTGTCCCAAACCTGACAATCTTCTCACTGCTTCTCTTTGACAAATGGCTTCTAACTGATAAGAATGGGCTTCTTTTTTCTTTTAAAATCATGATAAAAATGGCTTTGAGAATTGCTGCTACATGCTGCTTCATTGACTTCTCTGTTATTCAAGCACAGAGTGAAATCGTGGTGCAGGTGTGTGGTCCGAGCACTAGAGAAACGAAGCAGTGGATCTCTCTGAGTCTGAGGCAAGGCACAGCAAGTTCCAGGCTAGCCAGGGCTAAAGAGTAGCCTGTCTCAAGAGAGCAGGGAGGGGAGGGAAAGCACACGTCATCTGCAGGAGGTTTTATGTATTGGATATCACACTAAATAAGCTAGACACAAAAATACTGTCTTCTCTCACATGTAAATCTAGATTTCCACACACACTGCACATGCAGGTGCAAGGAGAAAGGACATTAGTAGGAAGGAAGAGTAGGGGGTGTCAAATATAAGCAAGGAATGATACATGTATGAAATATCATACTGGAGCATATTATTTTGTATGCTAACTACTTCAAAAGTCTTTTATTCACCATATGGCCCCAGACACCTTAGGCAACAGAGTCTTTCTCAGCTGCCTCCCTCTGCGCTCTCACAACTGCATGGTCACGAGCCTCCTGTGCTCATCTCTGCTTACATTTCTTCAATAAATACCTACAGTTATTTCTGGGCCAAAGGACAGAAATAAACAACGCAGGGTATGAAGTAGTTTTCAAAATAGAAGAAATAAACTTCATAGCTTTAACTAGCTCTCATTTTAGAGGCACGAGGGTCTTTCTAAGTATTTATACCAACACTCCATTCCCCACCCCACCCCACCCAGATGCTAATGTGTAGACTGAAACCAAAGGTGCCAGAGACACAAGGAGAAGCCATCTGAATGAGCAGTGCAGGATGGAGACAGTCTGCACGAGTCAGACAAAGCAGTTTAAATAGGACTTTGGAACGACAGCCATTAAGCTGTCCTTCTCACATAAAGCTGTTTTAAATGTCAAAGTCCCAAGTTAGCAGGAATTCGGTACCAACTGGCCAGTGTCACCACAGCAATCACACCAGCTGTGATCCGGAGGGGTCAATGATGCAGCTAGCTGAGTAGGTAACAATGCACACACTGGGACCCTGAAGCCAGTGACCAGTGTTGGTCCCCATTCTGCTGTGTCTGCTCAGTCAAACCCAAGTACTCCTTAAACAGCCGCACCAGACGGTAGACACACTCAGGCCTCATAGAAAGTGGCAACTATAGATTACTGTTTTTGTGCAAGTTCACATCTCTGAAAAGTAGATGATTTTTTCTGCCTTTTTCTACCTACACCCGCTGACCTGAAGCATAGATGTGGGGTGCCTTCTATATTCTCAGCATTTGGAAGACTGAGACAGGAGGATCATAAGTTTGAGCCCAGCTGGACCACAAGGTGAAACTGTCACCAAAATAAAAACATCCAATAAATGTGAAGGACATTCTCTCTGTCCTCTGCCACAAAGCCTTACAAGTAGCCCTGACTGGCCTACACCTCACTCTGTAGACCAGGCTGGCCTAGAACTCATAAAGATCTACTTATCTCTGTCTACCAAGAGGTGGGATTAAAGGTGTATGCTGCCACGAAGCCCACGCACCAGCGAGAAAAAACAAAAACAGGAAAATAACTCCTTTCCAAATATTAAGAACCAAAGACCACTGATCTCAACATCACAGGAAGGTCTGGTGAGTGCCCCAGAGAAGCCCACTGAGGTGGATTTTCACACAGGGCTTTGTCACTGATCTAGCAGGGTAGGGAGGGAAGTTTTTTCATCTTCTACAGCTTAGCATCTCATTTCCTGAGCTTCTGGGAAGACGCTCATAACAGGCAGCTCCAGGATCATGGTAGACATGACTCTGACCAGGCAGACTCTCTGTGCCTGATGCACATGACAGATGCAGAACTATCACTTTTTAAAAATGCATGTCATGAATCATGAAATTAAATATCACAGTATTCCTAAAAATACTGTGTTTGGACTCCATATGCTCCAGTCACACCTTGATGTTAATGGCGTTTCTGCCCCCAATCTGTCTCTTCTAAAGAAGCCATTTGTGACACACCTGAGAAGGTGGCTTATGCGGATGTCTCGAGTAGCCCAATGGTTATTCTGCTTGCGTTTGGAAAGGAAGCAAAAAGCACGACCCCCCCCCACCACCACACACACACACACACAAGATTTCTGTGTAGCCCTATCAGGAACTCACTCTGTAGCCCAGGCTGACCTTTACTCAGAGATCTGCCTGCCTCTGCCTCCCAAGTGCTGGGATTAAAGGCGTGTGCCACCACTATTAACCAACAAATCATTCTTAAAGCTGCGTGGCCAAGCTTCCTGTGCTCTAGTTACCCAAGAGAAATGCTCCCAAGATCTACACTGCTAAGTTACACACAACCAAAACAGCAGATGCCAATGCACACAGGCATAAATCACCAAGGACTTTCAGACAATGAACCCACAAGGCTTGGGACAAAGCCAGGCTTGTAACACTTCCGGCATCCTAGAAAAGAGCTTTTAGCATTGGCCCACTAACCTCTGAGAGGTTGCAAAAGTATGTGCTGCCCAAGACTTCATGCCCTGCAGCCTTCAGTTTCAAGAACACTCATTATCAGGGAATGCTAAGCTAGAGGAAGGCCTGACTCTAACAAGAAGAGCAGGTGTAGAAATATTTGCATCTTGGTTTCAAGCAGCCAACTGTGAGGTACAAGAGCTGTGTGCTCAAATGTCGTTATCACCTACGTACCTCTCAATCTGCCAACTAGCTCCCGCAATACAGTTCAAGGTCTAAACCAAGGCTCTTCTATAAGGCAGACTGTCTGTGCCGGCAGAGCTGGGATGACACAAGGCAGAGAGAGGCAAGGCACAGGGACTGCGGCAGAGCTCTGGAGAGACTGAGGAGGACTGAGGCTGTATTTGAAGAGTACAAAGGGCCGTGTGTGAAACAGGCTGTCACAACTGTGGGAAAAACCAGACCAGAGTAGTGACAGGAAAACCACAGGTACCATGTGGTCCCCTGGCACAACCCCTGCACACACAAGAATGATACCTCTAGGGATCAGGATGACCACCTGTTTGGGAAAGTTAAGTTTTGACACCCTAAAAACTTAAAAACAGATAAGAGGCTGGAGAAATGGCTCAGTGGTTAGGAGCACTGGCTGCTTTTCCAGAGGACCTAGATTCAATCTCCAGCACCCACATGTCAGCTCACGATCACTGTAACTCTCTTTACAGAGGATCCAACACCTTTACTCAGACATACATGCAGGCAAAAACCTATGTACACAAAATACAAATAAATAAATTATAAAATTATATATAGGCAACTGCTGCAAAACTGAGAACATTGGGGACAGACATTACAAATTAAAAGAACCAAATGAACATCTTATTCCAGGAAGGAGTTCTTGTGAATTTCATGTTTAAGGCAGCTGGCAAATTACCTATTATGTACTGGCCAGGAATATTGTTTTCCTTCAGGACCCGTCAAGGACGACTGACAAAAACCCCAAAATCCTATGCTACACTTACCCAGAAAACCCAGCGCTGACTACGGCCAGGGAATGCTGTTTCCCTCCCAGTGTTTTACGGATCAACATCACAGTCACAGGCAGACCTGAGAGGTGAATGCAGCCTATTTCTCAGGCATTGCTTTCCCAGTCCTTGCCCAGTCAGTCTGAAGTTCCAAAGAAAGCCAGCACTAAGCACGGCCAGAGCACCATGTTCTTCTGAAGATGAACCGAGGGCACCAACACAAACTCAGCTGACTTGGAGGCAGCAGGTGCAGGACCATCCTCCAGTTCACTGCTTACCACACTGCCTTGAGCAAACGGCTGAGAAACAGAAAACACAGACACACAACTCTTTCTTGCAAACCAGATACTGAGGAATTATCACCTGTTCTCAGAGAGAACCATGGCTTGGCTCCAACACTCACACTAAGGTTCACAACTGGACTTAAGCCCAGTTCCAGGGCATCCAATGCCTGCCCTCTTCTGATATCAGCAGACACCAGGCATACACACATAGCACACAGATATACACGCAGGCAAAACATTCCTGTGTAAAATAAATAAATCTAATTTTTTTTGTTGGTTTTCTCGAGACGGGTTTCTCTGTGTAGTCCTGGCTGTCGTGGAACTCACTATGTATGCCAGGTTGGCCTCTAACTCATAGAGCTCCAACTTCCGCCTGCCAAGTGATTGGAATAAAGGCGTGTCACCACCACCGATTTTGTTTGTTTTTTCGAAATTGGTGTGTGTCTCCTGGAACTAGAGGTAAAGACAGCACTGAGCTACCATGCAGATGCTGGGAATTGAACCCAGGTCCTCTCGAAGAGTAGTCAGCGCTCTTAAGCTTTGAGCCATCTCTCAATCTAAGTCTAGTTTTTAAAATTGAATCAGAATTTAAAATAATAGCCACAACGAAAAGCAAATAACTATCTTTAAAGGATCTATCAATTATAACAGATAATGTACAATTTACACACTTGATATTAAGATGAACACTCCAATTTCAGTAAACCAACGAGGTACTGCATGAAACAGAAAAGGTCTTTAAAAAAATATATTAAAAGCTGGGGGTGGTCCACAAAATGAGTTCTAGGACAGGCTTGAAAGCTATGCAGAGAAACCCTATCTCAAACAACAAAGAACCCAAAACATTAACAAATAAACTGGAACATTGTACAAGTAACTACCATACTTATCAACTAACCAACACCTTGCCAGTCTAAACCCCTGTCCTGGTGTGCCACACTCAGCTTATATAGCACCTCTATGAAGCTGTAAGGCCCACAAATTATACAAATCCCAATTTGGCTAAGCTATTAATGTGTACATTCATATGTTCCTAAAGTTCATATGTTACTAAAGTCACAGTAACACAAAAACCTGCAGTGAAGAAATGTCAATGGCTGTAATACAGTAACAGAGACCATACTGGACAGTGCTGAGCAGGAGAAAGACGGTGCTGCTCACACCAAGTTCTGGGCACCACTAGGCAGCTAATGAATATCTGTCTGGTGTCCTGCTGCACAGGACAGGGTCATCCTCGGCAAGTCTTGTCTCTGCCTCCCAAGTGCTGGTGTGTGCCACTACAGTCAGCCATTGACAATTCTCAGAAGCTCAGAAACAACGCAGAAATTAACAACAAAATCAGGCTCGATGGCAGATTTCTTTACCGGTGACACTGTAAACAAATACAAATAAAGACATGCCCTCCTAGCTCACAGAGGAAGTATGAGGACACTCAGAAGCCATAGGTCCCATTCATTCACACTTGAGCTACCCGTAAGCCACTTCCACACCTCCCTTCTGGTAAACAGCCCCTCCTCTTCACAGTGCAGCACAGGACAGGTCTCCACTCCCCTACATACAACTCTCTCAGTGCTTAGTGTCTGGCAGAAGGTGCCTCTAAAAACTGCTTTTAGCCATAAAGAAGGGACTTGTCGAGCAGGGCCCTTGCTCTTTCCCACGCCCACATGGTCTCACCTCCGGTTCTAGCTTTCTTTACTCCCAAAGATTCTGAGTCTTCCAAGCATCTCTTTCGATTTGTTCCCAGGCTAATGTGATTGGGAAGTATGTTCTCGTGACCTCCATTCAAGGTGCCATTATGACAGAAACGGCTCATCTGATGGTTGTGGAGGCTCAAGAGAAACTGGGTGCACTCTTGGAAACCCTGGGTTTGTGCAATGTCTGCTGCCGTCAGGCCACTGGCATTTCTCAGGCTGTACAACACAAAAACAATGAATTACACCCCGCAGCACTTGACCCTGGTGTCTGCTCCTGCCAAACTGACTAAACTATCTGAAGGTAACAACAGATCTACAGCAAATCTTCATTAAGAGAGCAGTTAATCAGCCTGGTCTGTAACTAACTTTTCCTACACATATTTGATTTGGGAGACAGTAAAAACAAAAAAAATCAATATACTAAACTTAAAAGGTATCTTCCTATTTGACTTCTTAAAGTTGTGTTTTATGTTAGTCTGAAGAATCTAAATTTATTCTAACTTCAGACTTCATCTGAAACAGATTCTGAATTACCTGCACCTAATTTTAAAAGCCCATCCTTTAGCTTGAGTAAAATTATAACAAACATGTCTGACAACATTGTCCATGGCATTCATATCGAGTGGCTCCCTGAACACGCAAAGTCACAGCGTAGCAACAAGCCAGATTTGTGGCTGATATGTGACACTCTAAGTGGAAGTTCAGAAGGTATCCTGGCAAAATGGCCTGCCATAGATCCCAACATCTCAGACAAGTTCAGAAGTATTCTGACAAAGTGAGTTATGTTTTGATAGACTTGTCCTCTGCAGGACAACTTGCAGAAGCACATCATGTTGGAAAGCTATGACGTTTGGGTGACTAGCTCCCTGAACAACCCTGCAGTAGCACCACGGAGCTCATTCCCTAGGCTCGGTCCTACTCCTACTGTCGCCTGGGGATAACACTAAAAAAAATGTCATGGCAGAATTTAAGCCAGAGTCAAACAGGAAAGAAACAGCGTAATCTGTCAACAGGAGAAACCAGTGAGAGCCGAGGAACAAAGCTATGCTGTGAGGGCTCCCTCAGAAGGCGAGGACAGCGCTGCCGAGAGCAGAGCTGCAGGGAAGCAGCTGCTGGCTTCAGGCTCGGCAACTGGCACCGGGTACAGCAGTGGTGAGGGAGCTTCCATACCTACTCAGCCAGCTATCCTCCACGCCCAACCAAGACCTGATAAAACGAAGGCCTTGGTTGACGGGTTACTGTCAAGGAAACAAACAGAAAAACTTAAAACTGGAGCACCAAACTACAGGCTCAGGGACAAATAACGTTCTTAGTTTACAAGGATAACACAGCCTCGTATTCCATCACGTGCACAAGGCTTAGGCTGCAAAGTGTTTTGGACACGCATTAGACTTATTGAAAAAAAATAAAAAGAGGAAATATAATACCTATCTGAAGACAGACTCAAGTCCTCAAGTCCAGTTTGTGCGTGTGATGCACATGCCTGCAGTCTGTTGTATGTGTAGTGCTGCGGTGTGTGTATGGGGGGGCTAGAGACGGACTTCAATCTTTCTCCATCTTGTGTGTGGCGACAGGGTCTCCCACTGAACCTGAGTTCACTGATGTGGCTATACTGGCAGGCCGGAGAACTCTTGGAATCTGCTGTCTCCTCACTACCTGGGGATCCAAAATCAGCTCCCGATGCTTGTATAACAAGCTCTCTACTGACTGAGTTATCTTACCAGTCCTCAAGTCCAGTTGAATGAGATACAAAGAGGCAAGACCTGAGAATTCCAGGAATCAGTAGCATTTTCTTAAAAATAAAAAGCAATTATATACAGGACCAGTAAGAAGATTTTAGCACAATGAATTCTGATGTAGAGTCTTTATAGCATCTTACTGATACATGAATTAAAAAAAAAAGATTTAATACATGGCCAAAACAAAGCCCACCTATCATTAAAACATGACATACACAGATATTAAGTGCCCCACACAGTTACACGACTTACATTTCTTATAAATGTGTGGAGTTTATCAGATAGCAGAGTAAGGACGGTCTAGACAGGTCCACTTGTCAAGAAACAAACTGAAAAATTCAAACTCCCTCAGAATTTGAAGACAAGAGCAACGCTATAGACAAAATTTCTAACAAACACTTTTATTGTTACATTTGCATGTGTATATAATACACAGGCACTATGATCTATATATGGAGATCAGAAGACAACTTGTTAAAGACTATTGTCTTCTACCATATGGGGTCTGGGAACTAAACTCACTGTCTCACTCGCCCACAAATGGTCATTTCTATGGATAAGCATGGTCTTGTTCACCAAAATGAAAAAATGCAGAAATGGGAAGCCAACATCAATAACAGGGTAAGTAAATGCACTAGGAAATCTGCACCATAAATCACAGTAGGCTTAACAGCTTGCCCCCATCGCCCAGGCAGCCACTAACACTGGGGCTTTCCTCTACCACGAGAGCCAACCAATTTCTAGATGTTTACAGGGTCCAACTTTCAAATGTAAGAGAAAATCTCAGAAAATGAGAGCCAAGCCATCCTGTGCAGCAGCAGTAGAGTCAAATGTCAACCTGAGCCTTGCTACAATTTTGAAGGACCAGAAGTAAATAAGAATGGGAAAAAGTTCTAAAAAGTGAACGGGACACATCACTATGTCTACACATCTGTGCTACACAATGCCTGCAGAGACAATCTGAGTCACATGCAACTTCACATATAATGCCCACTATTTCTCGTTTTGATTCCTGTTAAAATTATAGCTCATGGGCCAGGAACAGAGCTGCTGACAAGCATGAGGCTGCTCCCCTCAAACCAACCAGGACCCCCAGAGTCCTCATTGTTTTACACACTACTGGATTCACTATATAGTCAAACAAAAAGAAACTTTCTACTAACTGCCAAATCTATCACAAAATATTGGATACCAAGACAACTATCAGATCAAGCAATCCTGTCTCAATATCTGCTACGCCTCATCTGAGAGCCTCACAGCGGAATCCAGATGTGGGACTATGCAGAACAAGTACTGCTTTCTAGGTCTTCCAACTACTTTTACCAACTTAATTTCAATTCATTAGAGGCTAAAAATTATGTGGGCTTGCACATCAATTAGGATAGCACTAAGTTATATCCCCTCAAAACATGGGTTTTATTTTTGTAGTGTTGGGGATCAAATCCTGGGGTGCACACACGGTAAGCATTCTACCATTGATGTATACCCTTAGTCATCAAAATAGTATTTTTTTAAAATATTTATTTATTTATTATATATACAATATTCTGTCTGTGTGTATGTCTGCAGGCCAGAAGAGGGCACCAGACCTCATTCCAGATGGTTGTAAGCCACCATGTGGTTGCCGGGAATTGAACTCAGGACCTTTGGAAGAGCAGGCAATGCTCTTAACCACTGAGCCATCTCTCCAGCCCCCCAAAATAGTAATTTTTAATAAAAAAAAAAAGCTTGGGTCTTTAAATTCTGTTTTCACACACTGTTTACATTTCAACTTTAGTGTTTTGACAGACAAGACAGCAATCTTCGTCAGACTATACCAAGTTAACTGTACCTTTGGCCTCTATGCAGCGTTCCCAGTTTAAGGAGGTAATCTCAGCCTTCCTTGCCCTAGTTTTTTAAATCCCATGGGAGGTGGGCACGCAAATGAATGAATGACACAATTCACTTACGATTTCTATGTCCACTCTACTTTGGGTCAAGTGCTTGTTAACTAACAGCGTGCCCTTTCAGCCTGATTCACCAGCATTCACCACAGGACTACCTGTGTCCTGCCGACAGACTCTAACTAAGTACCAATAAAGATATATTACTTGGAAGAAATGGCTAAAACTGTTTTTTTTTTTTTTTTTTTTTTGTTTTTTCGAGACGGGGTTTCTCTGTGGCTTTGGAGCCTGCCCTGGAACTAGCTCTTGTAGACCAGGCTGGTCTCGAACTCACAGAGATCCGCCTGCTTCTGCCTCCCGAGTGCTGGGATTAAAGGCATGCGCCACCACTGCCCGGCCTAAAACTGTTTTTTAAGAATGATCCTTAGGCCTTATCCACTCTCTCTGGTCCTAAAACCCCCCACACACACAAAAGTACTAAAATGGGGAATCTATTAAAAACTCTAGTCTTGTTGAAGCTCTGAAATGGACTTGAGGAGGAGGCTGGCAGAACTCTACCTGCTGCCCCTGCCTGTCAATCCCAGCTGAGGGCTCCTACTGCTGGGCAAGCTCTCAACTACCGAGCTGTACTCCCAGACGTCTGGCTCATCTTCGAGAATCTGAAAACGAGCACGAGAGAACAATCCCAGCTACAAATGAAATATTTTGCCAAAGTGGCAAAAATGAATCAAACTGTCACCAAACACAATTTCCTGTAAGAATATTTTGAATGGAGCATTCAATTTTAATTTGCTCAAGAATTCCTCCCAAGGAACTGATTGCCACTGAGGCCAGCTGCCCCTTTGATTTTCCACTTACAGTGTCACAATACCAGAGTAGAGAAGCAGTTCCAATGACTGTTTTTTCTTTAATTAACAAAATAATCATATTTTCACAACTCAAGGGGTCACATCACCTTTGTGATATTCTTTATGCTAATGCCATGTGACAACAAAAATTAACCACAATTTTATATAAATAATATTTCTGTTAAAATTCTGATCTGAATTTAGCTATTGTTAGTTTACAAATAAAAGGGTAGATATCATAAATTAGGGTAAGCAAAGCATGCAAATCTAAAGAATCTATATCTGAATTCCTAGATTAGCATTAAAACCAATCACCGCAACAAATACCTCAACAGTATGCTTGTGTGCAGAAGGGAAGCCATACTGAACATTCAATGCCACAACCGTAAGGTTTCGGAGAAGCACCTGTGGCAGTTTCAGCAGTTTCTATGTGAATGCTCCCCCTTTCTAGGATTACTTGAAAAAACCAAGTCAATTCGAATTATGTAGCTGTAAAACATTGACATGTGTAGTTTTTACAGATTCAGAATCTTCTGCGTGACTTAAAACGGGCATGGTTCATACACAGGAAACGTCAATCATAAGGGATCACATTTGCAGGCAACACTGGATTAAAAATACATACACACATGAGGTGCAGGGCAGTCACAGGGCTAAGCCACAGGGGCGTGACCGCTTTCACTGCTTTAGCGCTGTCTTTAAAGAGTTACCTCTAGGAACTTCAGTGTGAAGCCAATTTATGTCAATATTTCAACAAATGTTTAACAGTATGGACTAAAAACCATCAACTCACGATTCTGGTTACTTTAAAATTTGGTATGCTGTATCGCAAATACATTAGTAACTATTCCTAGATGGAAATAAGCAAATAAATGCAATCATTAAAAAAAGATAAAAAAATAAAAACATTTACTAAATGTCTATTCATACAGACAAAACATTAGCAAACATGTTATTGCAGTAAAAGAAATACAGGTGTATTTTTAACCCTTTGGTATCCAAACACATAATCAATCATGAAGACTTTCATAAATGCACTCTTCAGTTAACAATAGGAAGAAACTATTTTCTTTAAAGTTTCTACCTGAATAAGTTTGGTGCCAAGTTTTCATTTCAAGTTCAACATTACTGAGGATGATTAGCACTGCAAGTGAACCACAATTACTGTTTGCATACGTTAAAACACCTAGCATGTTCCACCATGACGTAGCAGAGAGGAATAATTGATATTTTAAACTGTTGGTTTGTTTTTAAAACACCATTTAATATAAAAGTAACAGTTAAAGAAACAGTGAAATCTATGTCATTTAAGTTACTAATAATTCTAAGTAAGTCTTTCAGCTCTGGAGCCTTGTCATATACTGACTGCACCTGCCTGTGGGCAGACCTGCACAGCCACCTCCATCCTGCAGTAGGGACAATGAAAAAAGAGGCAAGCATACGAGGATGGAAGAACTCTTCAGTCACGGTGAGTCTGAGACATCTAGCAGGACTGATGCTCTGAAGGACAAATATGTTGAGATGAATTAACCATCAACTTCAGAAGTAAATGGCTAAGACAGTATGCTTACATTTTGCCCATAAAAACGTTACAAGAGAACTGATATACTACTCTACATACGTTTGTGATGTTTGTCCTGGTGATGATCCTGTCTCTATCTAGGCAGGGTCCAGCTGAAGTCCATACACCTGCTTCAGAGACTACAAAAGTCTAGCAGATCCACAAAGCCTGCAACTGTGGCTGGCCTACTGTCACTTTGGACTGCTGCTGTCAGAGACAACTGAGCCCATCTCTACACAAGGTGAAGGAGCCGGCCTATCTTAGTCCAATGCTGCTTCTTCAGCCGTCTCCCGGACAGTAAGGCTGCTCTTGGGCTAACACGGTAATTATTTCTAAGGTACCGCACTAGATCTGGTTGACATAAAATATACAACTTTCTACTGAAGCCATATTCTATAGAGGGGCAGACTGGTATCATCCCTGCCTTCCACATCATGTGAGACTGATTCAGAAATTCAACAGAGTTCAACATGCTTAGATACAGCTCGAGGTCCTTTAAGGTACACAAGCATTTAGTGTGCTCACAGAACTGGAATCTGAGTCTCTGTATTTGGACTTTTAGGGGTGAACAACGGCAATTACTGATGACTGCCACATAAGCCAGCAGCAGAAGCTTATGTGGAAAAGATAACTTGGCACCAAAACTCAAGATTTAAATTAAGAGAAGAAAACAAAAGTCCATCAGCATACTCACGTGTGGTGCTAGAAAATTTAATACGATGCACAGCTGCTGAAAAGGGTTATCTTACAGCTGCAACCTATATTAACAAGTCAGCCACAACAAACCACTACCACAGACAGTTACCCTCACCATCTATCTACCTGATGATCAGAAAAGCACAACTTTAGTCTTTGGCCACTGCAATGTAGCAGATATATAAAAAGCAGAGTAGGAATTAAGAGCAAAACCATTAATTTAAAAATAGCAGTATGAGGCAGCTTTTAACCTATTCACAGGAAAAGGAAAGTTTTTAATCTCTTAAATATTATAGATTATAAAATAAATTAACAATCTGACCCATTCTGAAATGGAAAATATATTAAGTAATTTTAAATAAGGAAACTAATGCTAAACCTTTGGTCTTAGGGGGAAAAAAAGACCTATTCTGTGCTGGGACTATTATGTGGCCATGTAAAGCAGCATTGTAAGGGAACACAGATCTAGGCGCTGCTATTTGGGGGACTCAAACTGCTTATATAGACAGACTAAACAGATACATTATAAAAGTGTGCAGAATAGACACCAAGAAGCAGTTTTCAATTTAGCTTACTAGCAAAACCGACATTTTCATTAGATAATAAACTGAATAACCACACACATAATAGCAATAAATTTATTCTACTTTATTCTAACTCTAAGCCAAAGACTTCTGATTTTAAGAATTGCTTTTGCCTAGATAGTTCAAGCTAAATGTTCCTTCCAAAAAAATGTGAAAGCTCAGTCCAGGGCAGTCACCATACTGCAGGGTCTCGAGGGGGTGGCTCCTGTACTGAGATGGGGGACAGACTGACACTCGAGGCCATGCTCAGCCACACCTGGTAGAAAAGAGACACTTGAGGGTCCTGTAACCAAGGACAGAATTGTAAATAAAAGATACTCATATTTTAAGATACCTACTTAAAAGAAAGAAAGAAAAAAAAGGACATACTGACAGATATTTACTGGCTCAAAGGATTAAGCTAACCATTAAAATTAAAATCTTTGCAACAAAATGTTCAGGACCAATTAAAGCATAATTTAGAAAAAAAAGCTATTTAAAAAACCCAACTTTAATTGCCCATTATTTCCATAAATGATAATTAAGTAATTTAATCAATTTAAAATCAAAGCTTGCTATTAAAGGTGTAAGTTTTTAATATAAGTACAGTGGATAAAACTGATTCTATAACTTTAAAGCAACTGAGAATCATCTTAAATGTTTTAAGATTATATAATATATATCTACATTATCAAGTTGTTTTTTTTACCTTACCTTCCATCACAACTAAATGGTCACAAGGGTCCTTAAAATATAGCAGTTAATATATGCCATTTTTTTGTTTGTTTTTGAGACAGGGTCTCACAATGTAACTCAGGTGGGCCTCAAAGGTCCACTCATTCTGTCTCAGCCTCCTGGGTGCTTGGATTTTCTGCCATGTGCTGCTACGCTTAGGCAACACAGGCTGTGTTTATAACATTAAACCACCAAGCCCAAACAATGGCAAAACTAGCCAATAAAGAAGGAAACGGAAACTAAGACAATGACTAGGGTGAGCTCTGGACACAGACATGCCTGCATGAGCTAACATACATGGTTTTGTTACTTAGGATCTAAGTTCAGAATTTACTTGTAATACAGAGTTGGAACAATGAAATGGAAACCAAAGGGTTAAACTAAATTGTCTGGGTCTCATCACATCCAAGAGTCTCAATTTCCACATTTCCTGTTAAAATAAAGTGGTTTCTAATTAACTTTTAAATGAATTACTCATTAAGTTACAGTAGAATTTAACAGCTGGCATTCTCAGTTATCTTGGTTATTGCAGCTCTCTATAGCTTATACTCAACGTTTTAAGGGTGAAAAACCGCATCCATTTGTTAATGCTGTGAACTGCAGAAGAAAATTTTTACAATGTAAAAAAAGTTAAACAAATGAATATAATACCTAAATGATGCATAATGCTATGGCTAGCTAATGATTTGCATACAAGATCACATTTCTGAACTAACACATTCACACGTTAGCACTGTTCTAGCGGGTGACAGACTACAGCTCATGTAAATAGCACTAAAATAAGAACATTCTAAACTAACCCTCAGCATCAGATTCCAAGCAAGTTAAGCCTCTATGTATGGAGCTCCAGTTTACTAGAAGCTGTAAATCATGAGGTCCAAGGAGGCTTTAAACGAGGCCTCACACTGCTAAGAAAACCCAGACTTGGAAACAGTCTTCAAGACTGTGAGCCAGAGGGACCTGCAAAAACCTGACTCTAATCCAGGCCTCCCCGTGTGAAATTATAGCCTGGCAGACAGTGTGAGGAAGACCTGCCATAGTGACATGACGCCTTAGTGGCAAAGTCTCTAATGGACCGACTGCTCTTTTCATCCACTCTGCTGCCTCACTCTGGCTACGGAGAGAAGCCTAGATCTGCTAGTGGTCAGCCTAGCACAGCCTTTCTCACTAACCCTCATCAAACTATATTGCTAACTCTAGAAACAAAGACCTTGTTTTAAGGCTTCTGCTCCTCTAAATGCTATTTCTGTACAGAACACCTCGAGCAGTCTCTAGGTGAGAGGAATAATTGAAGACACTTACTCAGTACGAGCCCCGTTCCCTACCAGGGCAGTGATGCACTCCAGGCTACCAGAGCGGGCCGCCTTGTGAACGGGAGTTTCCCCCTCACAGTCCTGAAACACAGAATGCACATGCTCAGATTTACCACAGCTGTTGGCAGTGACACCTAGGTATTGAGTACAGAGCCTCTCTTATCTTTGACAAAAGGTAACCCGAGCACAATCTGAAATGGAGAAGGCAGTCACCTGCGAGAGGACACGGAAAACCAGGCTGCAGGGCAGGCTTGCTCCACCAGTTAGCTGCAGGGTATGGAGGAAGACCTGGGAGATGTCCCACATGGATGGTGTAGGCCAGTAATGCTGATTTACCCATCATTTTATCCTGAAGCTTGGTACAAATGTGTTGTATACAAACTCAAAATAACTATCTTATGACAAATAAGAACAAATTCACATTAAAATAGCTACCCAGGTCAAGAAAAACAAGGTAACATAAAGTCCAACCTCCTGTTATTCCTCTATTGCTTCTGTAGAGCCAACACCAGTAAGACACGAGAGCCTGCTTGAACTCCCTATCCTGATTGGAACTGTATTTTAGAAAAGATGATCTCAAGCCAGAGGATGGGGTAATGGTCAGGGAAAGCTTAGTAGTGCTAACAGACCTTTGGCTGGGCAAAGACACTGGAGGCACCAAAAGAAAACAGATGGAGTGAGCACCCAGGGAAGCCACTCAGGAGTACAACAGTCATTAGAAAACAAACAAACAAACAAAAACCAGGGAAATCCCTCCAGGCTGTGAGAAACACGAGCAGCAAGCAAGAGGAGGATCTCAGACACCCAGTGCTGTCTAGGAAGCCCTGAGGGAGAGCTCTGCCAGTACTTGAATGGATCCCACTTCAAGGTTCCCGGGAGCAGCAGCAGGCAGTACCTGCACATCACATAATTAAGGGATAAAGAAAAAAGGCAGGAGCACAATTGTACAGTGTGGGGCCCTGGGAAAAGGCCATTCATAAATTTAGCAAATGCAGTGCTCTGCACAGGGAAGTGTTCACTTATTTAAACATTGACTTTATAAAGTGCTACAAAAGTCTAATCAGGAAAAAGTTGGGCTTGTTTTTGAAGAAAGAGAAACAGCAAGTCACGTGACTAATCATGAACTACTGATGAACCCAGATATTTAAGCAAACTACTTTCACCTTTTTCCTTTGTGGGAGACAGGTTCTCTCAACTGTGTAGCGCTGGCTGTCTTGGAACCTGCTACACAGACCCAACTCCCTGTCTCTCTAACACTAGGATTAACGGCGTGTGTTACCACGTCCATCCAAACTAGAAGAAGGGTAGAAGAGACAAAAGCTACAAAAAAATTGCCCAGGTTGAAGGTTCTATCTGTAAAGCGCCCACTGTACAAGCAAGAGGAACTGAGTTTGGGCCCCAGTTCCCATATGGAAGCCAGGCAAGGCGGTGTGCGTCTGTAACCCTGGAAATGGGAACCACAGAAGTCTCTTAAGCTCATTGGCCAGCTAGACTAGCCAAACTGATGAGCTTTAGGTTCAATGAGAAACAATCTTAAAAAAGACTGAGTGATTGTGGTAAACATTCAACACTGACCTCCAGCCCCCATATACACACACACCTGCACACACCCACAAGGGCACATAGAGCATATACCAACACTACACACAGAGACACACATACTCTGCAGGAAAGCTAACAGGCTTAGAAGAGATTTTGTGAAATACGCTCAAAAGAAAAAAAAACTTACAGTTAATTTTGGAACAAGAGAAAAAATTTCTCAAAAAGATGGAGGGATATTAACAGTGGTCAGAGAACAGGCAGGACTACCCAGCCCTGGCTTTGTGACTTCCTCCCTGAAGGAGAAAACTCTTCAAACGTGGCTCAGGCCTCTATTTACATTTCAAAAGCGCCCCAGCAAAGCAGCAACAGCAAGCAAGGCTAGAAAGACTTGCCCAGGGAAGTCAGGCAAGTGGTGCTCTCTGAAGGCACCCCAGAGAATAGCGGGGACATCAGAGGCACACCTGTGAGCCTGTACTCTCACTATCTGCTAAAAACAATCAACTAAAACGAAATGCTAGCTGAAAGGAGCATCTCTCTTTTAAAAGGCACACATACACAAAAAGGTACCAATTTCTTTATACCTCTCTAAATTACACACTTTGTTAACTACCTAAAGTTAACACAAAGGGCATTCTAAACTTAAATTTCATATTAACAAAGAATATGAAATATTTCCATCCATGGAATTATTATCCATATTTTATTGGTGCAGTTGGAACCACAGTCTAATAAGTAAGTGACTTGTTCAAAGTCAGACAGCCCAAAAGCAGATCCTAGACTCAAACCCACAGTGCCCATTCTGCGGAGACCAGGAGGCAACAGTATGGACAGCAGGCAGATGGACAGACATGCCTCTGCCCTTTAAGGTGAGGGTGCAAAGGAGGAAATTCATGTAAGAGAACATGTAAGGATCTAAAGCTGTCTCTACTCATGTCTCAGTGACAAAAAGCTGCACAACACACCTCGCACCCCTCTCCTACTGTCTTCGTTCCAACCCAGGACCAAAACACTTGCCATTTCATGTGGGCAGCTAACTTATCTCAGGAAGGAACCACACTGCTTTACAGCTGTTATAACCAAGGCCAAAACCTCAGCAGAGAGAAAAGGAAGAGGAATTGAAGATCCTTTGCACACAGGATGCTGATGAGGATAAGAAAACACATAAGGGACTGGAAAGTTGGCACATCAGTTAAGAGCGTGTACTGCTTACCCAGAGAGGACCCGAGTTCCATTCCCAGCACCTGTATCAGGTGGCTTACAACCATCGCTAAGTCTAGCTCTGAGAGGAGCCAACACTGGTCTCAGCAAACAGGTGCACATACCCACATAATTCTTTCTTAAAAAAGAAAAGCACATGGAAAATGAAAGAGGGAAAAAAAGGTGCATAACATAGCTACCAGAGCTGCCAGTATGTAATCCACCCTTTGAGCTGGGCTCTCTACTCCATTTCAGACCATCTAACTGGATGTTTCTCTACTATAGGTTAATAATGTAAACATACTTAAAACATATCATAAAAATTCTGGCTCATACATCCTCTAGTCTGCACCCTTAAATACCAGTTTCTCAGCCACTCACGCTTCCCACTAAGTAAATGACATTTAAAGTGACGTTTCTACACCTATCACCACCCCCAACTCGTGCCTGGAGGGTAAACCCACTTTGAAGCCAATAAAAGCTATCCTTTTGGTAGTTTGGATGTGTTTCTGCTGTATCTATGAAGTTAAGGCAGCAGTGAGTGGGTGCCAGGAAATCCGGGCTGTGGGCCAAAAGCCTTCTATTATCAGCTGTGACCTTGGGCAGATCATCGGACCAGATCTGGGTGAGTCACTTAACAGGTAAAAGCACTCTACAAACTGGGTGCACACCTCAGAAGGAAAGGGCGTATTATCCACAAGTAACTGAAGGAACAAATTCCAGTTCGCCTCAGGTAAAGACATCAATCTGTAATTAAGGCCTTGAATTAAAACAGTATCCTGTGAGTAACTGTAGCTGGAAAAGTCAACAAAGGCAGTGTCAATCAGGCCTTCTTACCGGTTTGTTGATGTCAGCCCCGGCTTGAATCAGCCAGACCAGACACTGAGGATGTCCTCCAAAAGCAGCGATGTGGGCTGGGGTCTGGGCATAGCGGGTGGTGGAGACGTTCAGTGAGGCGCCTGCTCTCACCAACTGGATTAAGCACTCCAACTTTAAACAGGCGGGAGGACAAAAACAGGACGTGTCAGTATAGCAACTAACAGGACACAATCTAAATTCAATAACGGTCAGTAGTGGTGGCATTTTTGTCACCATTATTTTTTCCTTCTGACAATAAGTTAATCTCTTCCCAACACTATGCAAAAATTTTAAAACATTTAAGCTAAGAGTGAATTATTCTAAAACTTCTAAGACTTTCACACAGGATAAAAATGTTACTGATTGGCAGGCCACAAAAAAATGTTTAAGTATAGTAAACTCTTTACAGTCAGACTTTCCCGTATCGCGCACAAACAACCATTCTACACTGAATGCCCCCCAAAGCTGATTCCCCATCACATTCTCAGTCTTTAAAAAAAGTTACACCACAGCTGAGCTCACCCAGCAGGTGACTAACTGAAAGACTAGCAAGCAGAGACAAGACACAGCCAGGTCCCACTGTGCTGGCTGCTGGTTATGACTCCAGCAAGTGCCTGCCACGTGGCCAGGAAATTTTTGGGACTTACTTGTTCTCCAGTTTTGGACTGCTTGTTTCTCCTCAACTGACCACAGGGCTGTGAAGAAGCTGTGCCTGGTTGCAAGCAATTCCAAGAGCAAACCCTGGGTCTCCTTCTCTGTCACTGTAAGCAATTTAAGCTTGTCTTTTTTTTTCTTTTTTGGTTTTTCGAGACAGGGTTTCTCTGTAGCTTTGAAGCCTGTCCTGGAACTAGCTGTTGTAGACCAGGATGGCCTTGAACTCAGAGACCCGCCTGCCCCTGCCTTCCCCAGTGCTAGGATTAAAGCATGTGCTAGTAAGCTTGTCCTTATAAAGGACAGATCACTTCAATAAACACTCTGAGTTTTATTGATTGGCAGGCTACAAAGCTTGCACAGCAGGCAGTGAACAGACTTAAACACAACAGTGTTAGACAGAGGTGGAAAGTAATGCCTGGTGAAGAGTTCCTTTAATTTCTCAAGGGAAAAATAAAAGTACAAATCAGTGGTAAGATAAATAGGTGTCAAATGAAAAGCTTTTAATTAACGTTTAACACGGAGAGAGTTCCCAGGACTTGAACTTGTTAGCTAGGCCATGTTCCACTGAGGAAACTGGGTTTGGAATTCTGGAAAGTACTTTCAAATGGGTCATTTTGTAAAAGCAAGGTATAATTAGCCTTAATAATGGCCAGTCTTCCGGGAATAAATAACCCTCATAAACGACTGGGTAACTTCAGCATCATTGGTACATCCTAAGGAAAACATACTGGAAACCTTCAGAAAGGGAGACAACAGGCTGGGGAAGGAGGCTCGGCCTCTGCGATCTCAAGAGCTTTCCTTCCTAGTTAGAAGGGGTTTCCACATCGTGAGACTATCGAGGTTTGTAAGACAGCTCAAAACCAGAGTCCTCGCCTCAGCTACCATACTGGTCTCCACAGCCAAGTCTACACCTCGTCCTCGGTGGAAGTGAAAAAGGTCTTTCAGTTTTTATCTTACATTGGGGTAAGACGGTAGACCGCGAAGTCGGCCGCTTTGTGGCGCCGGAGGCGCTGCCCGGTAACTATGGAGACGCCCAGCCGGTGGATTTCCAGCGACCACCCGCACCGAGGCCCGCCAGGACTGTAAGCCATCCTTCCCAGGCCAGAAGGGCGGCCCCGGTCGGGATCACGCATGCGGTCCCATCAGGTGCAGACCTGACACCCACGACTACGAGGAGGGCAGCGCCCATCCCTTCCTGCTTTAAAGGCGCTCTGCCCCCGGGGGTTTCCATTACACGGGCCCGCGCCGCTTTCCGTTCCCTCCTCCTGAGCGGGAACCGTCTACACCGTAGCCCGAAGACGGGGCGGACTCGGCGCCAACCGCCCCGACTGCGGCCTACATCACTCCCTCTCTGAGCGGTGCACATGCGCCCTGGGCCCTCCGGGGCGCCAGGTTAGGCCCACCCCGCTTCCTTTCTGCCCTCCCAGCACTCCCCGCGCCCCCCGAGGTCCCCTGTCGCGCGGCGCCGCACATGCGCCGTGGACCTCCTCGAGGCGCCGATCCGGCCGGTAAAGATTCCGCGCCCCCACCCGCTGAGTCGCGGACCGCGTTCTGCCACACATGCGCCCTAGAACCCTGGGGGGGGGGGGACGACGGAGCTTTTGCCGCGCTCTCCAGGCACGGTGGGGTGCACGCTGATCCTCACGGAAAACCACGCGGAAAATGGCGCCTTAAAGTGCCCGCGCCCACCTTTCCGAAGTGCGCGGCCCAGTGTACCGGCGTCCAGCCGTAAAAGGAGTCCTCGGCGGCCAGGTGAGCGCGAGGTGTGTGCGGCAGCAGCGAGCAGAGTGCGACCAGGTCCCCGTCGCGGCAGGCGCGGTGCAGTGGGAAGCGGAGCGACAGCAGCTCCTCGCTGGAGAAGCCTGCCTCCACGCCCGCGCCGGCCGACATGATGGGTCGCTGGCAAGCGCGCCCGCGCGCGCGACTCGGACCGGCGAGAGGAACGTTTGGGCCGAAGGCCTGCGAGTCCGCCACTACCCAAGCACAAAGGACAGGCGAGCGGCGGCCGTGTCCCACTCGCTGCCGAGCGCGGCGAGCACTGAGGGCGGGACCTGTGCGGCGGGGCGGGGCCTGCGCCTGGACACGGCGGGGCCTCACTGAGACCGCTGTCTCTAGCGGCGGGTGACCGGGATGGGGCGGGACCTGGGCTCAGGGGCGGGACCTGCGCCTGGAAAGAGCGAGCCTGATAGGCCACTGCCTCAAGAGCCAGCCGAGAGTGGGCGAGTCCTGAACTTCGGGGCGGGGCCTGCGTCGGGACAGGGTTGGGTCTGACTGGGAACACCGCCTTAGGCTGCAGGTGCTGAGGTTGGTACCTGAGCCAGCCAGGAATGGGCGGGGCCTGGAGGTGATCGCGGCTGCTGCAGCGAGCGCTGGGGTGTAGATGAGGCCGGGCCTGCCCATGAGGGGCGAGGCTTGGCTGTGATGGACGTCCGAGGCGGCCGCGCCAGAGATCGCGCTTCAGTAACACGGACACCGGAGGCAAACCCCGACTGAACACCTTGCCTGGGCTGGCCACGGCCCGTCCTATCTGTGATTGGCAGCTGAAAGCCACGCCTGGAACTAAGGGGTGGGACCTGGGGTTAGAGCCGAGCCTGGGGCTTGTGGACGCCTGGGGCGGGTGGGCGTGGCTTTGCAAGGTGGGTGTGGCCTGGAGCAAACGGAGCTAAGCAGGTTTCCGACGGGACGTAGGTATTAGAGCCGCTGTTGTTCACACTCGCTCGCGGGTGGCGATCCTGGACTCTGGGCGCAAGGGTTGGCTGACTGTCGGCCCTGGGGCTGCTTCCGCGGTTGCCTGAGTTCCTCCAATTAGTGTTTATTGGGTGCCTGCGGAGTGCAGCTCCTCATTAAAAACCCGAAAACAAGGGTGCAGCTATTTATACCGCTATCCTTTAATTGGGATGGCTGCCCGGAGACCGTGCAGGGGAGGATCGAGGGACCCTGGCGTCTGTAACTTTCAAACATGAGTCACGCGAGCCGGCTAGGCACATGGTGAAAGATTTTACTATCGAAAAAAGTAAGCTACGGAAGTCTCTTTCAAATGGTATAAAAATGCTGTGGTTAAAAATAGGGCTTTTTGGGGCTGGAGAGATGGCTCAGAGGTTAAGAGCACTGCCTGCTCTTCCAGAGGTCCTGAGTTCAATTCCCAGCAACCACATGGTGGCTCACAGCCATCTATAATGAAATCTGATGCCCCTTCTGGTCAGCAAGCATACATACAGACAGAACACTGTATACATAATAAATAAATAAATCTTTTAAAAAAATAGGGCTTTTTTAAAATTTGAAAATCATACTGAGCCATTAAGGAGTGAACAGGTTAATGGATACTTAGTAAAGTATATTCCTAGCCATATATATTCCATATGTATGTTTTTCCTTAAGGAGGCTACATAGCAGAAATTTACATTACTAGAACTCATCACCATCCTGCCTCAGCTTCCCAGCTGCTGGGATTATCAACATGCCACCAGGCCGCATAACTAACGTTGCAACATTAGGTAGTATAAAACAAGTAATTAGAAAACGGACAATTGACAAAGAGAAATTGTTAGCCTGTGTGAGTACACCACTTAGCCATCTATTCAGACAACAAACTCTCCTTGTGAACATGATGAAGATGCTGGGAAATGTTCCAGTCTAGACAGAAAAGGGGCGTGTTTCGATCCACTGAGCAGTGACTAATGAATGGAAATATGCGACAGGTGGTAATGGGGGGGCAGGAAAATATTCTGATGGCAGTGTCATCACTTAGGCGCTTAGAACTAATGGTAGCTGTGTGTTTCAAGCTTTAAAAGTGGGCTTTGGTTTACACTCATCAATCCTAATCTGAGCGTGTTCCTTCAAGATCTAGCTTTTGCGACAAAGATTACACTTTCCCCTGTCTTCTTGGAGCTGTGAGACTGAGGCAGATGTTTTAAGATTTTATGTGCATTAGTGCTCTGCCTGCGTGCACGTCTGTGAGAGGGTGTCCGATGTTGGAGTTACAGATGGTTATGAGCTGCCCTGTGGGTGCTGGGAATTGAACCAGGGTCCTCTTAACTGCTGAACCAACTCTCAGTAGTTTTTCAAGACAGGGTTTCTCTGTAGCTTTGGAGCCTGTCCTGGAACTAGCTCTTGTAGACCAGGCTGGCCTCGAATTCACAGAGATCCGCCTGCCTCTGCCTCACCAGTGCTGAGATTAAAGACGTGCACCACCACCGCCTGGCTCTGAGGCAGATTCTTAAAGGAACTCCCTTGGGTGTAGAGTTAGATCTGGACCATATGTCAAACCCATGTTAGTTTACCTTAAAAAGATGTTCTTTGCATTTACTGTGTGTGTGTGTGTGTGTGCATGTGCACGCAGTGTAGCTCATGTGGAAATCAGAGGACAACTTTTGAGAGTCTTTTTTTTCCCTTCTACCTCCTGGGTTTGTGGGGTTGAACTCAGGTCGTCAACCTTGGCAGCGTGCTCCTTTATCTGCTAAGCCATCTCACTGGCCTGAGTTTTCCTTGGGTTTTATTCTATATACAGTATCAAGGTCTAGTAAAATCAAACATAATGTTAGGATTCCCAGTGTCATCGTTCCTCAAGATCACTTTCTAGTTTTTATACAATGCCTGTGTAAGTGTGTTAGATCCTGGAGTTACAGTTGTGAGCCGCCATGTGGGCACTGGGAATCGAACCTGGGTCCTCTGGAAGTACAGTCAGTGCTTTTAACCGCTCTCCAGCCATCTCTCCAGCCCCATATTTCTATATCTCTGCATAAATAGACTGATGTGTGTAGTAATAGGAGCTGCAGGGCTGCGTCCCCAGCACCCCGGCCGCCCGCACGGCTAGCTTTACCCGAAATAACAACACACAAACTATTCATTTAAACACTGCTTGGCCCATTTCTATCTAGCCTCTTCTAGGCTAATTCTCACACCTGGACTAGCCCATTTCTAATAAGGTATGTAGCATCCCAAGGTGTGCTTACCGGGAAGATTCTAGCCTACGTCCATCCTGGGTCGGAGCCTCATCATGTGCATCTTCCCGGGAACGGGGAGCATGGTGTCTCTCTGAGGCGTCTGCCCCCGAGAGGAGAGCTGTCGAGTCTGAGCTCACTTCCTCTTCCTCCCAGCATTCTGTTCTGTTTACTCCTCCCACCTATGTTTTAACCTATGAGGGCCAGCCAAGCAGTTTCTTATTTTTTTTAACCAATGACCTTCCTCCATCAGATGTGCTCTCTGATGGATGGGTCCCCAGTGTCTGCTCACGGGGTTTGTGGATTGGGTGTATCAAGTGTCAGTGTTCCACTTGGTTGGTAACCCACATTTTGCTCAATTTGTTTTGTTGTCTTGAGTCTGTATAGTCCAGACTGGCCTGGCACTCATCATCCTCCTACCTAAGCTTCCAAACTGAGATTGTAGGTATGTACTGTTATGCCAACAAATGAATAAAGCACACCAAAAACAAAACAAAAACCACAGACCCCTAGAACTTACCCATAGTGTCTTACTTGTATGTTGTTAAAAAAAGTGCTGCTAGGCGGTGGTAACTCACACCTTTAATCCCAGCACTCTGGAGGCAGAGGTGGGCAGATCTCTGTGAGTTCAAGACCAGCCTGGTCTAGTTCCAGGACAGGCTCCAAAGCTACAGAAAAACCCTGTCTCAAAAAACAAAAACAAACAAACAAACAAGCAAAAAAGCTGAGCACAAATCTTTTTAAAGGGGGAGATATTCTACTTAGATGCACAGTGAGATTCCTTTTGTTGTCAAACTGATGGGAGCAGAATTGTTGGGGACAGAAGGTGAAGGATCCATGTTAAGTCAGTTTTGTGGTGTTATATTGAAATAGCTGAGGCATGGATAATGTGTGCAAGGGTTATTCTGGCTCATGGTTCTGGGGATTTCCATCCCAGATCAGGTGGCCCTGGGACTCTAGGTCTCCGGCCAGGCAGCAATTCATGGCAGGCAGGTGTGGTAGAACATGCCATTCTGTGAGGCAGGTCTCATATCATAGTTCCCTTTGCAGGAGACTCTCCCCACCCCACTACCTGAGTCCTTTCTGCTAGGTCCTCCTGTCCCTGTAGCTGTTCCACTTTGGGGACCAAGCCTTTAACTCAGAGACACTGAAAACCATAGTAGGCACTGGGTGGAGAGGGACCGCAAGATAGCTGTAGGCGAGCATCCTGGGAGGCAGCTGCCGGGGGAGGGGGAGGGGTGTTGGGGGTGTGACGGTGACGCCCAGGTGCACTTCAGTTTCACAGCTTTGCAGACACTCAGAATGTTCTCAGCTGATTCGTTCAGGTCACCACCACAGAGAAAAGTCCCAGGGCGATCAGTGCTGTTATTAAATGTGCTTCAGCGCCTGGGGAGGGTGCTGGGTTTCCCAGCCACCCGAATGGCCTCTTCACTACCCAGGGCACGTCAGCAGAGGCAAAGGCTGTTGCCTGGCCACTAGCTGACCAGCGCTTGTACCTGATGCCACTGGGTGGTCCGTCCCTTTCTCCCTTAACTGAAACTACCACATTTACTCTACAAAACACCCAAGGGAGGCACCTGGGACAGGACTTCAAGACCATCCTCTGGTCAGTAGTTCAGGGCTAGCCTGGGCTACATAAGACCCTGACTTTAAAAGAGAAAAAAATGCACAGGCAGCATTTGATTTGCTGGAACTCTTCATTACAGAGAAGAGCATCTTAGCCACCTTCATAGGACTGAGTCAGCATGACTCTTAGCCTGCACAGTGTAGACTCCAAGCGCATATTTGTGTCACAGTGTGGTCTCGACAGTGGAGACCACAGAAACTTCTTCCACTGCTCTTCTTGGTTACTCTGAACTTGAAAGCAATCCCTTTGAGCAATCATGGGGCATCTAGGGAGGCACCCGAATTGGAACAGAGGCAAAAGAAAAACAACAGCTCCAGTGGCAGGTGTCCCAGGGGCTTCCCACCAGCGTTAATTTCTCTGTTGTCAGCCTTTCCCTCTCTTGGGAAGGCTGGGCTGGCATGCTGTGAAGTGCATGGTGAAGTCTGCCTTGCTGGAGAGAGGTCCTCAACCTCTCCGGTTTAGTTTCCTTACTCAGTGAAGACACTGCCAGGGTCACTGCCAAGGTGAAATGAGACAGGCTCCGAGAAGGTTTTTACATAGTGCCCTCGCCGACTGATGGTTGGCCACAGTCCACAGACACCTCCAGCGCTGGTGTTTTCTAATGCTGCCACCCTGCTCTCTGTCGCTGTTTCTTTCTTTCCTTGAAGACTGAGTATAAAAGCAGAGGTCTCTGGGGCTTTCTGTTTTCAGTCTGCCCCAGAGTATCCCTGAGCCTCTCACTACCTCCCCTCTGGTCCTTGGCCTGGTGGCCCTGAGAGATTATCTCTGCTGAATATCCCCGTAGCTTGGATTTCTCTGGGGATGTCACTCCTGCTGGGGGTCTTACTCCACTGGCCCTCCATACTGCTTGGTTTCTGTTGTTGGCTTTCTTTGTTTCTTTTGTCATCTCAACACTACTGGAGTTAGGGAAGAAGAGGAGCCTCACTTGGATGTAGACGAGTCTGTTGGGCATTCGTTTTCTTGATTCATGATTGATGTGGGCGGGGCCAGCCTCCAGGGGACAGTGCCACCCCTGAGCAGGTGGTTCTGAGTTTTATAAGAAAGCAGGGTAAGCAAGCCATGGAGGAATGGCTCTGCTTTGTTTCCTGACTCCACATTCCTGCATTGAGTTCCTACCCTGACTTCCCTCAGTGTCTGAGTGTGACTTTAGAGTTGGAAGCTGAAATAAATCTTTTCCTTCTCAAGTTGCTTTTGGTCATTTTTTTTTAATTTACTTATTTTGTTTTGTGTTCATTGGTGTTTTGCCTACATGTATGCCTATGTGAGGGTGCCGGATCCCCTGGAACTGGAGCTACAGACAGTTGGAAACTGCCATGTGGGTGCTGGGAATTGAATCCGGGTCCTCTGGAAGAATAGCGTGCTTCCCACCTTGGAGTCACCTCTCCAGCCCCTGGTCATGGTGCTTTATGGCAGCAACAGACTCTAAGACAAGCCCCTTTCTTCTTAGTTTGTTTCATGTAGCACAGAGCCGTCTATACCCTTGCTCGGTGTGTTACAAAGACAGCATTTGAGTTGACTAGCCAGGACACGTGACTCCACAGAACTGGACTAACTAGAAACCGGTGTATTGACCCAGACACCCAAGACTGTCCTTTCCCTGCTCCAGCTCTTCTCCCAGCATGCATCCCCGGAATGGCGGGGAGAACACAGCTGAAAGGAGGGCTGCCCTGCACACTCTGCTCAAATGTCTGCTAAAAGCGGCGTGGACGGAAATATGTGAGTGGAGCAGCTCCTAGTCCAGATTTCCTCCATTAGAGGCCCAGTTGTTGGGGTGGAGGGAGCCAGCCCTTTGCCGTGTGGGTAGACCGCCATCCGATGCTGGACTCAGTGGACTGAGCAGGACACAGTTGAAGTCACGTTGAGGTTACAGAAAAGGCAGCGCTTGTTCCACCTTACAGGCTGGGCTGGTTGACTGATGAGGACCTCAGTGGAAAGCTGGAATGTTGTAGGTTATTGCCCAAACATTGTTGTAACTATCAGATAAAATCCTCCTTTTTTTCCTTTTTTTTTTCCTTTGAGAACTAGCTCTTGTAGATCGGGCTGGCCTTGAATTCACAGAGATCTGCCTGCCTCTGCCTCCCGAGGGCTGGGATTAAAGTCATGAGCCGCCACCACCCAGCTGATTAACCCTTTTCTAATTGTGCCAATAGCTCTCCAGCTTCCACCAATCCACATGCTGAGCAAGTCACTGGATAGTGCTTGAGGCCTAAAGAGGCTTGGCGGATTTACTTTCCTACCTGATGTTTCCCACTAACATATTTGAAAATTGACTCTTATTTATGACATTGTTCTGTAACTATAAAACTTAACGAAATTTCTACTTACCGAAATATAGTGTTTGGTGTACCCTAAATCCAAGTTCCCAGACCATGGTTGATCATGATTGGCGCTGGGATAAATGATCTCTTACGCCCTTTGAGATCAGGACTCTGTTTCTGCATTGACAGCACAGTATTAGAGACATACAGGTACACACAAAGAGAGACACAACACGCTCAATTGTTATTTTGTCAGAGACTCCCCGGGGGGAGTCATCACAGTCTCTGTCCAGGAGATTACCAGGAAACAAACTCCTATGATCCTGGGCGCAGCTCAGTTGAAGTCCCCTGTGCCGCCGCTTGGCAGCCGTCCAGACATCTCTAATTGGCTTGTTAACCTATAATGGACACAGCAGTGACAGGACACACTGTCCACCCCTCCTTTCAGCTCTCTCCTCCTCGTAAATGCCGCTGGAATGTCACAGACACTGCTGTTTAAGACTGGAGTAGAGAGGACTGCAAAATGGCTCAGCAGGCGAAAGCACTGTCACTGAGCCTGAGGACCCCATGGTGGAAGGAGACTGCTCAAGCATGCACACACAATAGATGATTTTTACAGCTTTGAGATCTTGAATTTAGTAAATTCCGACAGCTTTAGTGAGTCAGACCACAGTAGGTCATAAACGTAAGAGCTGAGCTGTGGAGTTGAGTCTGGCTACGGAGGGGAAAGGGGAGGACCAGGCCCAGATGCACAAACCACAGGACAGCAGAAGGCAGGCCATTGGGTCACATTAATAGCACAGAATGATCTGAGTTAGGCCCCAGGGACAGTTGTAGGTTCTTTGTTTTTTTGTTTTCACACACACACACACACTCAGACGCACACCCTGCTATCAGATGGATCACAGGTAAGGGTGGTACTGTGCCACCCAACCAGTGGCGGGTGTTGTCCTCTTTATAGAGAACAAGTGAGGAGTTGTGCCCTTCCCTTGGTCTGATATGTCCAGTACATTCTTGGGCCTGGTTTTAATATACCCATGTACCTATAAATTATCAATGTGAATTATGACTATTGGGGTACATTCTACACTAAGGAATAAGATATTTATTGGTTTGTTTGAGACAGGGTCTCCCTAAATAGTTCTAGTTGTCCTAGAATGCAATGCATAGACTAAGCTGGCCTTAAACTCACAGAGAGCCAACTTTCTCTGCCTCCCAAGTGCTGGGATGAAAGGAATGCACTACTGTGCCAGGGTTAGGAATAAGTCATTTGCTAGTATGCACTGTATGGATGGTGATCGAGAGAAGGTGGTGTTTGCGTCCATCCAGGTTCACAGTCATCCTCCATCATAATGGAGACAAACTTGCTTATAAAATAGATTTCAGGGCAACTCACTGCCTGAAAAAACAGTTTTATCTTGTGGAGTAACTTAGAGCAGCCCTCATCTCAACATATAGGTTATTTACAACTATGTAAAGTGCCTTTGAAAAGATTGAGAAGAAATCAGCAGCTCAGACCTGATGGCATATGCCTGAAACACCAGACTCCAGAGCCTGAGCTAGTAGGAGGATTGTGAAGTTGAGGACAGTGTGGGCTACAGAGCAAGACGAGAGAGAGAGAGAGAGAGAGAGAGAGAGAGAGAGAGAGAGAGAGA
>NW_004949105.1:6357768-6376495 GCF_000317375.1 Microtus ochrogaster | reverse complement strand
GAGAGAGAGAGAGAGAGAGAGAGAGAGAGAGAGAGAGGAAGAAGGAGGAGGAGGAGGAGGAGAAGCAGGAGGAGGAGGAGAGAGGAGAAGGAGGAGAGAGGAGGAGGGGGAGAGAGAGAGAGAGAGAGAGAGAAGAAAGAGAGAGGGAGGAGAAAGAGAGAGGAGGAGGAGGGGAGAGAGAGAGGAGAGAGAGGGTGGAGGAGGGGGAGAGGAGAGAGAGAGGGAGGAGGAGAGGAGAGAGAGAAAGAGAGGCGAGAGAGGGAGGAGGAGGGGAGAGAGAGAGAGAGAGAGAGAGCGCAGGACTAGTGTTTGCAGCAGTAACAAGAACCACAAACAAAACAGGAAACATGAGAACATCCTTCTGGCATTAGACCATCAAAGACTGCTTAGCTGGAGCCATAAACAACATCATTAAAAAAGGGGGTGGGGGAAGTAATTCTACCCCTCCCCGACTCCAGCAGGCACTCTGCCAGGGAAGCAGGTTTGATGATGACTGCAATCTAAACCTCTCCCTCATTCTTCCAAGTCCAAGTCCTCAGTCTCATCCGCAGCTCTGCAACAGGGCATCTGCTGCAGCCTCCCTTTCCCTGCCCCCCTTCACCAGTGGGTTCCACAGATCCCCCTTCCTAACCCCGCCTCACGTGTTAGTTTATGCCAGCACCCGGCTTATTTTCTCTCCACTGCTCCAGGTCTAATCCCCCAGTGTCATGTCCTCACCTGCTGCCCTCGCTCCCAGGAAACTGACTAAGCAGATCTTGGTGGAAAACTCAGCTAGCTTTCCTTTCTCTGGCAAGCCCCCACCTCCCAGTTCATCCCCTTTCCTAAGTCTCAGATCTCAATTCCCAGAAACACATTTTACCTGGAATCCCCGGTGCCCACACTTGTCAGGACCCCAGAAGATTTTCCTACAGGCAACACACAACCACACTCTCCTAAGAACCACAGAGGAACAGAAACCACAGAACACCCACCCAACAAGGATAAAACCATATATCAACACCTAGAATTTCAGTCTTCCCAATCCCAGATGCCTGGTGCTAAGATAAAAGTCCCAGGTAACCAGTATGTCTTCACCAGAACCCAGCAACCCTACCACAGCAGGCCTTAAGTACTGCAGCATAGTTGAAGTACAAGTAAAAGACCTTAAGACAGTCTATGAATATGACAGAGGTTATGATATAATATGATAGAAATTCTTATTTCGTAAGAATTCTTTGAAAACACAAGTGAACAGTGCTAAGAAATGAGGAACACCATTCAAGATCTGAAAGTGGAAATAGAATCAGTAAGTAAATCCAAATTAAGGGAAATCTGGAAATGAGAAATTTAGGAACTCAAACAGGAACCACAGAGGCAACCTTCACCAACAGA
Organism: Microtus ochrogaster; assembly: GCF_000317375.1. Taxonomy (NCBI): domain Eukaryota; kingdom Metazoa; phylum Chordata; class Mammalia; order Rodentia; family Cricetidae; genus Microtus; species Microtus ochrogaster. The sequence goes on along the minus strand of NW_004949105.1, from coordinate 6,375,124 downwards.
ACACAAGAGATGGAAGGGACCATCTCAATCATTGAAGACATGATAGAAGAAATGGATACATAGGTCAAAGAAAATGTTAAACCGCAAAAGCTTGTGACACAAAACATCCGGGAAGTCTGGGACAGTGTGTAAAGACCAAGTCTAAAAATAATAGGAGTAGAGGAAGGAGAAAAAAAAAAAACACAGGTCAAAGGAACAGAAAATACTTTCAACAAAATCATAGAAGAAAGTTTTCTTTTTTTAATTGATTTTTATTGAGCTCTACATTTTTCTCTACTTCCCTCCTGCCTTTCCCCTCCCCTTCAATCCTCCCCAAGGTCCCCATGCTTTCTTAACCTAAAGAAGGAGGATTAAAGAATATTAAAAGCTGCAAGGGAAATGAACCAAGTAATATATAAAGGCCAGCCTATAAGAATTACACCTGACTTCTCAGTGGAGAGTCTAAATGCCAGAAGGGCCTGGACAGATGTGCTACAGACTCCTTAAAGACCAGAGATGCCAGCTGAGACTACTATACCCAGAAAAACTTTCAATTACCATACATGGGAAAAATAAGACATTTCATGATAAAACCACATTTAAGCATTATCTGTCTACAACTTTGGCTCCATAAAAGGTGCTAGAAGGTAAACTTCAACCTGAAGAGGTTAACTACTTCTGAGAAAACATGAGGAATAATTTCAGATGAGCAAAATCAAAAGGGGTACACATGCACGTGCGTGCACGCACGCACACACACACACACACACACACACATACACACACTCATCACCAACATCACCAACCACCACCGCTGTCTTAGGATTTCTATTGCTCTGAATAGATGACATGATCATGGCAACTATAAAGGAAAACATTTAATTGGGGCTGGCTTACAGTTTCTGAGGTGTAGTCCATTATCATCATGGAAAGAAACATGGCAGCATGCAGGCAGACATGGTGCTGGAGAAGAAACTGAGAGTTCTACATCTTGATCCACAGGCAGCACAAGGGGACTGTGCCACACTGGGCATAGCTTGAGCATATAAGACCTTAAGGCCTGCCTCCACAGGGACACACTTACTTCAACAAGGCCACTCCTACTCCAAAAAAGCCACACCTCCTATAAGTGCCACTCCCTGTGGGCCAACCATTCAAATACATGAGTCTTTAGGGGCCATTCCTATTCAAATTACCACAACCACTACCAACAACATAATAACAGAAACCAAATCATTGGTTATTGATATCTCTCAACATGAATGGCCTTTTTTCCAATAAAAAAGATACAAGAGTAACAGAATGGAGTCAAAAATAGGATCCATCCTTTTGCTAAATCCAAGAGACAACATCAAAGATAGACATCACCTCATAATAAAGGGTTGGAAAAAGATATTCCAATCAAATGGACCCAAGAAACAAGCTGGTGTTGCTATTTTATATTTTAATACCTGAGGAAAAAAAGACTTCAAATCGAAACTCATCAGAAGAAATAGGGAAGGACACTGAATACTCAAAAAAATCCACCAAGACGATATTTCAATTCTTAACATCTATGACTCAAACATAAGAAACACTCCTGCAGCTTAAATCAGATATTGACCCCTACTCACTGACAGTGGGAAACTTCAGTGCCTCACTCTTGCCTATAGATAGGTCATCCGGGCAACAATGAAACAGAAATATGGGAGCTAACTGAAGTAATAAACCACGTGGACCCAACAAATATTTACAGAACATTTCAACCAAACACAGAAAAATATAAAATATAACTCCTCAGCTCCTTATGAAATTTTCTCCAAAATTGGCTATATACTTACACACAAAGCAAGTCTGAACAGATACAAGAAAATCAAAATATTTGTATCCTATCTGACCACCATGGATTAAAGCTTCATATCAACAACAATATCAACAATAGAAAGCATAAAAACTCGTGGAAACCAAACAACTCTTTACATAATGAAAAATGGATCAAGACAGAAATTAAGGAGGAAATCAAAGACTTTCCAGGATTGAATGAAAATGTATACATAACATACTGAAACTCATGGGACACAATGAAGGAGGTTCTAAGAGGCAAATCAATAGCATTAAGGGCCTACATTAAAAAAAAATTGGAGAGTTATATAGCAAGTATATTAAAAAAATGGAGAGATCTTTTTTTAAGATTTATTTATTTATTATGTATACAGTGTTCTGCATGCATGCATGCCTGCAGGCCAAAAGAAAGCACCAGATCTCATTACAGATGGTTGTGAGCCATCATGTGGTTGCTGGGAATTGAACTCAGAACCTTTAGAAAAGCAGGCAGTGCTCTTAACCACTGAGCCAACTCTCCAGCCTGGAGAGATCTTATACTAACAATTTAACACAGTTCCTGAATTATCTAGAACAAAATGAAGAAATCACAACCAAGGGGAGTAGACAGCAAGAAATAAAACAACTCAGGCAGAAATCAAAACAGAAACAACAAAAACAACACAATGCAAAGGGTAGTGAAGCAAGAGTTGGTTCTTTTCAAAAATTAATGAGCTTGACAAACCCTAAAGAGCAGAGAGAAATGTCCAAATTAACAAAATTAGAAATGAAAAGGGAGGGGGGAAGAACACACACCAGAGGAAATCCAGAGAATCATAAGGACAAACTTTAAAAACCTATAGTCTACCAAAATGAAAAATCTAAAAGCAATGGATAATTTTCTTGACACATACTACTTACCAAAGTTAAATCAAGGTCAGTTAAGTAGTTTAAGCACACCTGTAGCTCCTAGTGAAATAAACGCAATCATTAAAAGTTTCTCAACCAAGCAAAGCTGAGGGCTAGATGGTTTTACCACAGAATTCTACTAGACTTTCAGATTTCACATTTTGCTTAAAAGGTATAGTAATAAAAACAGTATGGTATAGGCACAAAACCAGATGTGTTAAATTAATGGAATTGAAGACCCAGGTGTAAATCTAAAAACCTGTGGACACTTGTGTTGTGATGAATAGGTCAGAAACTCATGCTGGAGAAAAGCATCTTCAACAAATGGTGCTGGTCAAACCGGATGTCTGCATGGAGAAGATCCAAATAAATTCATACTTATCACCCTGCACATAACTCAACTCCAGATGACTCAAAGGCCTCAACATTAACCAGATACACTGAGTCCGATCAAAGAGTATAGCCTTTCTGAACAGAACACTGTGTGGTTGGCACAGGCACTAACATAAACAATTAATATAATGGGACTTCATGAAACCGAAAATCAGGGCAGGAACCTGGAGACAGGAGCTCATGCAGATGCCATGGAAGGGTCCGTCCTTCCTTCCTTCCTTCCTTCCTTCCTTCCTTCCTTCCTTCCTTCCTTCCTTCCTTCCTTCCTTCCTTCCTCCTTCCCTCCCTCCCTCCCTCTCTCCCTCCCTCCTGCCTGCCTGCCTGCCTTCCTGCCTTCTCCCTGTCTGCTTTGCCTTTTATTTTTCTCTCCTACAATACATCCTGACCACAGCCTCCCCTTCCTGCACCCCATCCCTGTCCCCACTGCTCCTCCCTTTCCATTCAGAAAAAAGCAGCCTGCTTTCTTACAGAACCCAGGACCACTGGCCCAGAGGTGGCCCCACTCACAGTGAGCTGGGCCCTCCCTTTCAGTCATTAATAAAGAAAATGCCCTACAGCTGGATCTTACAGAGGCATTTTCTCAGTCGAGGTTCCCTCCTTTCAGATAACACTAGGTTTGTGTGACATAAGACTAGCTAGCACAGCTGGTTACAGACGACAGACAGTTCTGGCTCCAGGGCCTCCATTGCTAGGAGTCCTCGCTAGGGTCCCCCTCTGGAGTTTCCACTGCACTAGGTTCCCACCACCCCACTCTATGCCCTCCAATTTCTGTCATCTTTTCCATTTTGAATAATAAAAATTATAATAACGAAATAACTCAAAAAAACCGCCTTTGATAACTTAATATTAAAATATGCTAATTTTATTTGGTGCTCATTGGGTGCAGTTCTTCACACAGGGTGGTGACTGCTCCACTCCATTCTGTCCCCAGGTGTGGGCAGTGGCTTGCCCCTCGACCAGTCCTGGTCCTTAGGGCTTCTTTAATTTCTCCAGGAGTTGTCTGATTCTCCTGCTTTTCTGAAACTTCCGTTTTTTCTTGATATGAGTTCCTGTCAGGGAAGAGATTTTCTTGAGTAATTATGACTATCCCTCTGACTGTGACCACAGCCTGTGTCAGACCCTTCCAGTCTCTCATATCAGTGGCACTGACTCTTCTGTCCTGCATGGCATTCAGTAGGCATCTGTGACATCAGGTGTCCTTCAGGTGCAAACAGGTGGCCAGCCGTGGCTGGAAATCATGGAGGCAGGAGCATGAGGCATTGGTCAGACTGCTCTCACAGCCAGGAAGCAGACAGACAGACAGACATGCATGCTGGTGTTCAGCCCACTTTCTCCTTAAAAAATTACATCTGTGTGTGTGTGTGTGTGTGTGTGTGCATGTGTTTGCGTGTGTGTTAGAAAAAGAGAAACAGAGAGAGACAAAGAGCGAGCATGTACGCAGCTTCAGTATTCAGTTATCCCTTTCAGCTTGTGGGTCCCAGGGATGGACGTCAGGTTGCAGGTTTGGCAGCAAGCACTGCAACCTGCGGTCTTATTGGCTCTCTCCTTGTCTAGTGAAGGACTCGCCATAGGACGCCGCTGCAACTCCTGCTTACCAATAGCTCTTCGGATAGTGTTGATGATTTTCTCCAGAGTCTCGAGGCTTTTAATCTGAAAAAGTGTTTGTTTCTCTTCATCTGTGGAGACAGTAAGGACAATGAATAGACTCCACAATTAGTGTTTATCTGCAAACTTTTTGAAACCAGGCCCCTGGGTCTCACAACATAGAGTGAGCATATGTGGTGTGTACATGTGTGTAGCCTACTGCCCTGTGGCTACCAGGAACACCTACTCAGTCCAAATTCATGAAGAAACAAGAAATTTCAAATAGTCGTAGTCATTCTCCATAAACAAATAAAGCTGGACAGCCAGATGAAATGTTTTCAATTCCTAGAGGCAGAAAAATTCTCATAAACCCAAACTGAAAGCCAGTCTACAGAGGCACTGGCCAGTGTTCTTTGAGGTCATCAAAGACACAGTGGAAGAGGAAGCAGCCATGTTGGGGAGACTGAGGCAGTGGACTGGTGGAGTCCTTACTGGCTCTGGACCCAGAAACACAGCAGAGGGGTGCTGATGTTTGCATGTGCTGTGTGCATAGGCACTGAGTTCCCAGGAAGACGCCCTGCCTTGCACAAAGCCTCTGCAAGGCAGACTGACCGAGAGACCCACAGGGATGGTGGCGTGGTTAGAAGGCCACAAGTCTGATGGTAGTCTATGTGGGTGGTCCTTTGTCCTCCACAGTGTCTGTCGTCTTTGCCGCTATTAGATCAAACCTTCTGGAGTGTACAAGCAGACCCATAGCTTCACTGATCCCAAAGCTAAGGGTGTCCTCAGAGAGTGTCGAGACCTGCACCAGAGACTTCTTGCTTGTCTGTAACTGCCTATCTGGTTTCCATAACAGTGTCTTGATATATAACTTCCTTATCCTATTACTATAAGAACTTAGTGAAACTGTGGCCTCATCTGAACATGGATGGGATTGGGGGTGAGCTGGACCTATGTTCCTGGGCTGTAGTCTCTCGTATTTGGTTGTAGAATAAGCTCTTTTGGGCACTGCACAGTGAACAAGACCTGAGAGTTTATCATTGCTTGTTGACCGAGGTTTCTGTCCTGCCCCGTCCCACAATCATTCAGTCCCAAATAAACATACAGTGGCCTACATTAAATATAAGCTGATTGGCCTATTAGCTCAGGCATCTTATTAACTCTTATAACTTATATTAGCCCATAATTCTTGGTGTTAGCTACGTGGCTTGGTATCTTTTTTGGTGAGGCTTGCTCTGTGTCTGGTGATGACTTCAGACTGACTTTTTCCCTTACCAGAATTCTCCTGTTCTGGTTGCCCCACCTCTATTTCCTGCCTGGCTACTGGCCAATCAGCATTTTATTAAAATACAATTGACAGGGTACAGACAATTGTCCGGCAGCAATTCCTCATTTATTTCTGTTGTAGCCAATGTTCATGGTTATTTAAGAGCTTTGCAGGAGTGAATGTCCCCACCCATTCCCAGCCACCGACCTTGAAGGGCTGGGAATGGTTTTACAAGCTCTTTGTGACACTTTCGTAAGCTTAAAATTAGTGTCACAATGGATGCTATTTTAAGTGCCTTTCTCTCCCTTTTTTAGCCTGTCCTGGGATTCCCTCCCCCCCATTCTTGTTCCCTAGGTGACGCCTACATGCACATGACCATACAGCAGCCCCCTTCTCATGGGCAGCCATGCACAGACCTCTAGTCTCCATCGTAGCACTTGGCAAACAAGCATCTTTGTTTACATTGGCCACTGTAACCTGTAGTGGAGGCCACCTTATTTCTTTCAGCGTCCTTGCTGCTGTCTCCACCGCTGCAAGGCCTCATCTCTGATAAGAGAGCTCCAGGAGCTTCTCCGGCCTTTCACAGAGAGAGAGACACACGCCTGTCCTGGACCTGGGAGACACTGAGGGTCATGTTAGCCTACAGCCCACATGCCTCTACTTTCCTTTGGCCCACTGTTGCTTGCTGAGATGCTACAGGTGTGCATCCTCCCTTGCCCTGTGCCACCCACGTATCTCTGCAGCAGCCAGACACAGGACTGGTTCCCCACCTCCCACTGCCTGCTTGTCTTGCAGCCCCAAGCACACAGCCATCAATGCTTCCACTGGACAGTGCTGGGGTTGGGTTGAAAAACGGGCCTTTTCTAACAGACTTGCACATACTCACTACTCTATGCTGTTGCCACACAACACTCTGGGCTGGATGGTGCACACCCGGAAAGGTCCATGTGAAAATCAGGGTGACACGGAGCAGTGTGCTGGAGCTGAGGTTGATGTCAGGGCTAAGGGTGTGCATCTCACCACCAGTCCTCTATGCTCCATGGCCTCAGCCTGGGGGAAAGGGCACAGCATCGCTGGCAGAGATGAGGGAATGCTGGAGGGGGGTGCTCTGCTGCAGAGACCTACAAGTATAGCCGTCTTCTGATACTCATGACCATGTGTGGAGAGGGGTGGATGCTTTTATTCAGCACAGCACACCTGCTGTACCCGAGGCAGAGCTGGGCAGGCCTGCAGCTTTGATATCTCTCAGACAATAGGAGGCCACGAGTTCTCCATCCAAGTAAAGGTACCCAGATAGCGGGTGGGCTTGGCTTACTGTCAGGGCAGCCTCCAGGTCCAGTAGTGCTCACAGTCTTGCTCACTCATCTGGATGAGTCTTTTCCTGGAACTCTCCTTCCCCCAGGAGGGCCTCCAGCAGAGAACCTGTGTGCTGAGGCAGGAGCTGGCCCTCTGCGCTTTGCCTTTTCACACCGATTCCCACATCTGCTCTAGTTCCCTGGGGCCTAGACTTGGACTTTGCTGGCAGTCCGTGATGTGACCATGGGAAGGAGTTGCCTGGCCCTAGAGACCTGTAGTAGGGACTGACCAGAGATCAGAAGAGGAGCAAAAATCAAGATGTGGGATTCAAAGCCACAGAGAAACCCTGTCTTGAAAAACCAAAAAAAAAAAAAAAAAAAAAAGATGTGGGATTCATAGCCATGAGCATGAGCCTTGTTTTGAAAGACGTACACCCTGACAAGATACAGCCCCAAAGCAGTTCTTGTGAGCTCTCCAGGTCAGAACAGCCTGTGTCACCCTGTGTCCCACCCCCCAGATTGAGCACAGAGCCTGTACGAAACTAGGCATCACTCCTAAATGTGTGCGTTTGTTTTGAAGATTTGTTTAAAAAGCTTTTACTTTTAAAAAAAGTGTGTGTGTGTGTATGTGTGTGTGTATGTGTGACTCTGTGAGTCATCCGTATGCAGGTGTCTGTGGTGTCCAGGAGAAGGTGTTCGATCTCCACTTCTGAGATGTTTGGACGTGGGTGCTGGGAACCAAACTTGGAGCCTCTGCAAGAGCAGCAAATGCTCTCAATGGCTGAGCTGTTTCTCCGGCACCATGTTTGCTAATAAAACCTCCTTCCAGTTCATATTTTGTCTATTTGAATTCTTTCTCTGTCTTAGACAAGAACATGGGAGCAACAAATGGCGATCTCTCCCTGCCTTCTGTCTCCAAGATCGGCCTCACCCTCGTCACTGTCAGCAGATAAATGGCAGGGAGTCTGGCCAGGGTGTCCAGAGACCTGAGGGCTCTGTCCACACTGCTGCTGCTAACTCCTAGGATTCCCTTCCTGAATGCTGACTAGTTAGCTCACTTCTGCGTAGGGAACACCAGGCAGCCCAAAGGCCCTCCTTCCTGCTCTTGTTGGCTTCTTTTTCTGGATGCCCTGTCTTCTTATTACCAGGGTCTCACACTAGTCTCTGGTGATCTCCAGGTCTCTTCCAACCCAGTCCTCACCCTCTCTGCCATGAAGTCATAACTCATAAACATTTTCACTCAGTCCCTGGAGAGGCTTGTCTTGGCGTAGTTGCTGGGAGTCAAGCAATTGCAGTGAGGGATTCATTTGTACTAATGGCTGCTGTGTGCCCAGGGGCCAGAGTAAGTCTCCTGTTGGTCCCAGCAGCTTAGAGACTGCTTGAGGAGGGAAGGACTCCATGTGGTGGCCACAGGTCAGTCCTTACGCCTGGGCAGTAGTGCAGACAACATACTGGACTGGTTTGGGAAGTTTGTTGACCTCCAGTGAACCAGCATACTGTTCCCAGAGGCGTAGCCAGCTCTAGGGCCCTGGTGTTACCTCAGGGTCTCCTCTCCCTCTCCTGTTCTAACCTCAGATTTCCTTACCCATGAGTTGTTCTCTATCTCTCAGTCTACTTTTGCCTGCCACTATGCTTCACCTGAACTCTCTCTGACTGTAGGCAGCCACCAGAAGAATCCTTGCCTATTAATCTAGAACCATCAGCTAATGACGTCAGACTCATGAGAGGGACAAACTCTGGGGTGTTAGAACAATCATTTTAAATAGGTCTGTGCTCTTTCTTATGCCACGAAGCCATAATCTTGACTCACCCCAAACTTCAGCAGCTGGAGAAGCCATGGAGGATTGAGATGCAGGTCCCCATGCCCATATTGCACTGACATATTAACGGATTAATACATTCCCTTCCCTGTACCTGAAGCTGCCATCAGGTCCTTCATGGGATTACTCAGCAATGTACGTGAGCATCCTGTGCTACACGTCCTTCCTCATGTCTATTCTTTCCAGCAAAGACCTGTGCCTCCTTTGGGAGCCAGGTAGCAGACTCAGATCTGATGGAAGCAGGCCTTTTTTTCCCCAATTCCTATCCCCCACCCCGCCAGGGGCACTCTGTCTGCTCTGTTACCCTTCAGAGAGAAGTGATTCAGTTGGAAGTCTGGGAGAAGACTCAGCTTGTGTTCTTTCCTGGTAACTGCCCACTCGCAAGAAGGCGTTTCCTCTGGGCCAGCCTGGTCTAGGTTCTGCAGAGGCAGGCCTAGGGCAGGACTAGGGAGCAGTGGATGCTGAACCTCAGTGCAGAACTAGACACCTCAAGACACAGTAAGAACCCTACGTAACCAGGTCCAACAGCCACCAACCCCAGCAAAGGAATTTCTGCTCTCACCCAAGCAGAAGCATCCTTCTGCGTCTGGCTGGAACTCCCCAGTTAGGTTCTAAGCCCAGGAAGAGGTTTGTGGGGTTATATTTACCATCAAAGGAAAGGGTATCTATGGTCTCAGTAGATGACTGCTTCTCGTGTTTCCTAGGAGTGCTGGATTCTTTCACCCAGACTTCTTTGATGAAGAACATAGGGGAAAAAAAAAACAAACAAATAAACCAGGGGAGCGTTTTCCCATTATGTGCTTGTGAACAATTTTGGCCTGAGCCCTATTTTACAACATTGAGCTGGAAGGGTGGCATAGTGTCCCAGTTCTAGCTGAACGGTGTGTTGGAAAGTTAGTGTTTAGATAGTCAGGTGTCATCCAACCACCTTGGGCCTGGTGGTTTGGGACTAGGCAGCTATGGGGTGAAAAACCCTTAGGACCTAGTTATTTCTGAACTAAAACCTCCCAGGAAGTGTTGAGCCCTCCCACCTCTGAGTGCTTTTCCCCAGCGCCTCTCCTTGCCACTGTCTGATCCTTCTTTCATGCCCCGTGATGCCCCATCTGCTTGCCCAGTCTCACAATGTGGAGCTCTGCTTTGTCTTTCTCCCCTGCTCCCCTTGGCCTTGGGTGTGTCCTATGTTGGACCTTGACTTTGCTTCGACCCCACGGTGTAACAGCTTCCCTCAGAAGCCATCGGTGAGCACAAGGTGTTGGGACGTGCTAAGCTACTGGTCTGGCTCATCTAAGACTGTGCTCCTATAGCACCCGAACCCTATTCACGTCCATGGTCTAAGAACATGCATGGATGTGACCCAGAGATCACCCCAGCGTGAAGCAAGCTGCCTCTGCCTTGGCGGTGACTCCCTCCATCTCAGGAGCAACGTAACAGTGGCTTTGAGCCACAGCTTCCCTCATGTGTCCACTGTTCCTGCCCAGATACAGTTGGATCTAGTGAGTGCTCATGAAATAGGGCCTATGTTCAACACCATGGTCTAACAGTAATCGAAGTTGTGAGGGTGAAAAGAATATACTTGCTTTTGTCCTTCGTTGTTTTTGGTTCAAAGACTTTCGGTGGGCTTTGATTTTCAAAATACGATGTTTTCCCTGGATCCAAAATCTCCCGGACTAGAATTTCATCTTGGGAAAAGCACACGAGAACATGTTATAGAGCCAATGATGCAGGGCAGATGTTCTGTGAAGAATTGAACTTCTTCACAGAAGTGAAAAAGGCCACCTGTCAGCCCCACACTAGAAAATGCAAGGAACTTATGGACAGTGGCTTTACTCTGGAGAATTTATCTGGGGAGGCTGTCCATACTCCTGCCTTCCCGAATTCAGAAAACTTGAGATGGTCTGAGTATCCCCTGAGCATCCCTGTAATCCAGATGGTGAAGGTCCCTCAATGCCCTTGTCTTCCAAGGCTTGATTTCTCAGTGGCATTGTTGGGATAATGGAACAACCTCCTTCAGGCACAGACTAGAGGGAGGTCTTTAGGTCATTGGGGCTATCTACAAGGGAGGTGGTGGAGCCCTGGTCCCCTTCCTTCTTTAGCTCCTTGGCCATGACATAAATGGTTTTGTTTTTGTTTGCTTGTTTGTTTTTAATTACCACACACTTGCACCATGATGTGCAAGTTGCTCAAAGAAACAGAGCCAACCAAACAAGGACTAGAAACTCCAAACCAACCCCAAATATATCTTTATCCTTGTAAGTGCTTATTTCTGGCATTTTGTCATCGTGAGAGAAATCTAATACAGTCTTCAAAGACAGTGCCCACGCCTAGCCCGGTCCCTGCTCGTGGTTTCACTTCATTCTGTCCTGATTGCCCTCAAGTGCTGACAGAACAGCATCCTTGCCTGCACAGGTCCAGCCTTTCCTTTGTGTGGTGTGACTCTGGATGGCCTGGAACTCACTCTGGATACCAGGCTGGCCTTGCTCTCAGAGATCCGTCTGCCTCTGCCTCCCGAGTGCAGAGGATTAAAGACGTTTGCCTCCACACCAGTCAGTCTCCTTTCACTGCCTCTCCAAAAAGTCTCTTACATGTGTCCTGGACTTCGTATCCAACCAACTATGGCTCCTTTCTCACTCAGATAGGAACAAGGATGAGTTTCTTTGTGTCTCTAGCTTCCACTGAACCTTCTGTAAAATGGGATGTAAAATCTCATGCCTTTTATGAGGCCAGCCGCATCCAGCATGGATCATAGTGGGAGCTGGAAATAGCCCCGTCTCTGCAGCATTCTGGCCTCTGACCCGGGAGAGTGCAGAGAAGCTGTCTGAAGCTTTATGTGACCCATTCATGTTGGAGTCAGAAGCTGAGGCCTCCGGCTGGGTGGGAACCAGGTCTCCTATATGTGACAAAGGGTAGCCTAGGACAGTAGACAGGGCAGCATAGGTGAGCTGGGGCCATTCGCTCACTCGTTCGTGTGATCAATCCATCCCTAGGGGAGGCCATGATGAGCCCCCAGCCCAGAGCTAACCTTCCTGGAAGGGGTCCCCCCTGGGAAGAACCCTTTCACCTGGTAGTGTCTTCATTCAAGCCAGAACCTTCCTGATGAGGCTTGGCTCTGAGAGTAGCTTCATAGCCACATCCTGTCTTCCCTTAATCTACTCCTAATGCCCTTGAGAGGTGGCCACTGGCAGACAGATGCCCAGGAGACTACCCCTTTCCCACGGTGCCCCAGGGTGTTAAGCCGAAAGTCACAACTCTGCTCAGACAGCTTCTCCGGGCCTCACTTTATCAAGTGTAAAATGGGGGGAGGGGTGATTTGGGGCGGTGAGCACTGTTCACAGGACCGACATGGGCACGCGGACACAGCAGGGAGTGTGGCTAGTGCAGACAGAATTAGCCTGGGTGTGAAGTGCACGCTGGACTTTGTAGACCGTTCTGAAGACTGACCACGTCAGTCATTTGGCATGGTCTATATGCCGAAGTGCTGCACCAGGTGGATCGTGCTAGAACTGCCTCTGAAGGACAGTATGGGTCACACCAATGGTCCTCACTCTGCTGTGCTCCGAGCCCCTTCCGGAGAGCTGCAGGAAACCCTGAGGTACCATGTTCAGACAAGGCCGTAGAGGCTGAAACCCTGAGTAGAGGCCAGGTCTGCACCACCTCCTCGGGGACTGCCCTGCCCGCTCGGGACTGAGGCTGAGGCTGTCCCCGTCCTCAGACCTCTCGGTCGCACACACATTGCACCAGTGTCCCCGTCTACATGTGGATTCTGATGTGGAAGGCCTGAGCAGGCCGTGGTGTGGGGTGCTTGAAACGAGTCCACGGCTGATGGACTACCACTCCCTGGACACCACTTAGAGAGGCTTCAGCATTAACGCTGCAGGCCAGAAGAATGGGGTTCTGACCTTAAACCAAATCGGTTTCTCCAGTGCCTGTAACTGACACCAGGTTGTCTGGGACATGCTTTGGTGAGGGCCCGCCCTCCCTCACCATGGGACCTGGTGTTCCCCTGGGGAGTCCTTACCAAACACTGTAGCTATATCGTCATCCAGAGCTTTAAAACTTGGTAGTTGTCTAGCCCTTAAACCTGATAAGGGAAATAAAAAAGACAACCTATAGTTTACAGCACCCACTTCCCTGTGACCGGGTTGTTGTGAGGGACGGCCACAGCCATCTAGGGGAAGGACCTTGTGTAGAGGACTGCCCTTTCCCGTGTGTGCTGAGGGAAGCCCTTCTGGATTTTCTCATATGGAAGATGGGAGAGACATTACCCATGGGGCAGCTGTGTGGGTAGAACCCATGATTTCCCCAAGTGCCCCGATTAGAACCGCTCTCTTGGTCACTAGAGTGGTCCTCGTGGCTGGTAAGACAGTGTCCACACTTAGGGACAACTCAGCTCTATCACAGGGACAAAGAAGGAAGGGGGTTGTGTGCTCTGTTGTAGGAGGCAGTGCTTTGCCTCCTGCATGGCTGGTGATACTATCTGAGTGGCCACCAGGCTGGGAAACTCCATCCTGGGATCCCATCTGAGCAGCCCAAAGCCCAGCTAGGCACACAGGGAGAAGCAGCCCTTGCCCTGCCTCTGACTGAGACTTTCCATGTCACTTTGTCCTGTGATGAGAAAACACCTCACAAATGTTTTTCTCTGAGCCCCAGGTGACCATGCACACTCTCTTGTGCTACCTGAGGTTCTCAGGGGGAGGGGAGGGCCAGAGGATGGTCACCTCCTTCCTCCTGTGTGAGCAGAGCCCTCCAAGGGGTCTGTCTTCTGGGAAGAAGTGGAGTGCCTGGTTAGCGAACTGAAGAGTTCTGGATGGCAGTTGTCTCCAGGGCCCAGGGCTGTCTTATCTGTGATGTCTGCTTCCTGATGGGCAGGAGGAGGGCGTACAGGGTCTGGCTCTATCTGGGCACTGTGGGAATTCTAAGGACCAGTTTCCCCTCTGCAGCGTCCAGCACACACTTCCTCCTTCAGACGTGACCTCTGTTTATCTCGGGGTCTGTGCTGTCTCTTGATCTGATACATCCCTTAGTTTGAGCTCAGGGTTGGCCTCTTCTTCCAGCTCCCAGGTCCTGGGACCCCAAAGATGGCAAACAGGGCCACCAACGTCCCTTCCCTTTCTGAGGCACAGAGCTGTCTGGGAGAACTAAAGTTGCAGCTAAACCAATGACAAAGCTGTTCTCAAAGGCTTTAATGATGGACAATCTGCATCCCAATGTGCTCATCTGCACGGCTCAGAACAATGAGAAATATGTAAGGAGGTCTGTGCTGGTGATGACAATTGCTTCCCAGTGTGCTGACCTCGGTTAACCAAACAAACAGTACAGTTCTCTCCGCATGAGACATTAATGGATCATTACGAATGGGTACAGCTGCGCAGCGCCAGCACTTTGTTAAAAATATTCTTTTCATCTCGTGTCTGTCCCGTGATCACAATGGAAGCATTGTGCGAGTCAGCCGTGCGCACATGTGTGGTATGTATGCTCACGTTGTCCATGCCTGTTCACGTGCATTGTCAAGTGTAGCTGCTCCACCGTGCTTTTCCTGTTGTCACCTCCTCCTGAGAGCCGCAGCTTCCAAACAGCACACACACCACAAGTCAGATACACTTGTCTCAACACTGCCCACATCAGCACTGGCTTCATGAAGCTCACTGTCGGGTTGAGTTCACGCCAGGCAGTTGAGTGAACACAAGCCAGAGCCCTTCTCCGTCACAAGACTCAAATCAACTGCTAGCCTTCTTCTCGGTGGGTAGCACCCTCCCCCGAGGAAACCACACACACTTGCAGTCACAGCTCTTCTCCTGGCAAGCAGCGGAGCACCCAGGATGAGTGAGGGGACCTGTGTTACCCCAAGACAATGGAGAACTTCTCCTTTTACTGGTTCCTCAAGCTGAAGACGACCTTGGGGGTCATGCAGGGCTATGGCCAGGTCTCAAGCTGGGGAGACTAGATCTCTTTGTGAGATTTACTATTTATTTATTTACTTTCCTTTTTATGCAAGGTCTCTACAAAACTCTGGCTGCCCTGGTCTTGCTTTGTAAACCAGATTGGTCTTAAACTTGGAGATCTGCCTGTCTTGGTCTCTGAAGTGTAGAATTAAAGGTGCGTGCTGCCACACCCAGCCTAGACCTTGTGGTAACCATTCTACAACCGATGGAGACCGTGAGGGTCACCCAGGGGTTCAATGCAGTTTCAAGCTAGAAATGGCAGTGAATGCCATCCCAGTTTTGACCAGGTCTTAGGAGAAAATGACCGGATAGCATTGAGAGCAAATCCCTTAACAAACACCAGTTGATAACGTCTCGCACAGGCAAGAGTTGTGCACAGGAGTGGACAAGTGAAGCTGGCAGAGACACTCGTGAGGACCAGCATCCTGTACTTATTCTGGATCCTTCTGACACCCACTACTATATACCAGTTTGCTATATAAATGACCAGACTATGTTTCTTCAAGAAAGAGGGAAGCCAGACATACTAATACATTGGTGGGTTCTTTAACTCAAAGAATAGGGGAGATAAAAGCCCCACTACGCATAACCCAAGTATGTGTTAGGAGGGCGGAAAGTCCACTTCTACCATTCACATCATAGCAGAGGAGCGGTTATCAGCACAAAGACCTCCCTGTAGACAGATCTCATATCCTGTGAGCTCACACACTGCAGGAGTCCAGAGGAGTAACCACCACAGGTGGCACATCCCACACCTTCATCCCACCTTCAGCTGCTGGCTGCAGTGAAACTTTATGCTGGAACACATGAAGCTTGCCTGAGGATCAGAGTTCAGAGCTAAGCCACTAGTTAGCCATAGAGGCCAGGCAGTGGTGGCACACACCTTTAATACCAGCCCTCCGGAGGCAGAGGCAGGTGGATCTCTGTGAGTTCAAGGCCATCCTGGGTTACACTAGATTGATCCAGTCTCAAAGAGCCAGGTAGCAGTGGCTCACATCTTTAATCCCAGTACCCGGGAGTTACACACCTTTAATCCCAAACACTGCTTTTTATTTAAACAGAAAATAGGTGATGATGTGGGATTCTCCTCTGTATGCTGTGAATACCATTGGTTAATAGAGAAACTGCCTTGGCCTCTTGATAGGTTAGAACTTAGGTGGGGGGTGGGGAAACTAAACTGAATGTTGGGAGAAAGGAGGTGGAGTGAGAGAGAAGCCACGGAGCCATAGGAAACAGAGGTGCTAAAACTTTGCTGGTAGGCCACAACCTTGTGGTAAAATATAAAATAATGGAGATGGGTTAATTCTAGATAGAAGAGCTAGCTAGTAATACGCTTAAGTAATTGGCCAAGCAGTCATTTAAATAATACAGTTTCTGTGTGGTTATTTTGGGGCTCAGCAGCCGGGAACAAAACAAACAGCCTCCTTACAACAGGGGACTAAGTGTATTTTTTACTATGAGATGGCCACGAGCCTATAAATATAAGAAGTGGGTAGTTATGGCTTAAAAAGTAATGTGTTTGGATGTAATGATGAAGGGAGGTGGAGCTGTGAGAATTAATATTGCCAACTTGACAGGTTCTAGGATCATCTCAGTAACTGCCTGTGGCCAAGCCTATAGGATTGTCTCGGTAGGTTAACCCCTGGGAACAGTTGTGAGGATTGTCTAGATGGGGCTCACTGAGGGAGGAGACCCAGTCTGGGTGTGGGTGGCATCATATGGTGGGGTTCGGTCCTGGACTGAATGGAAAGGAACAGTCACAATGAACCCTAGGTCTCTTTGCTCCCTGCTTTCTGACTGTGATGCAGTGTGACAGGCCGTCCTCTGCATGTTCTGCCACCCTGGTGCTCCTGCCACAGTGGGCTACACTTGAACTGTCAAAATAAAAATGCTACGATGCTTTTGCCATGTGTCTTGCCACAGCAGTGAGCAGTTTATGCAACCAATGCAACCGTCAAAATCAATGTACAGATTCAATGCAATCTCCATTAAAATGCCAATGCCACTCTTCACAGAAATTGGGGAAAAAATCTTAAGATTCATTTAGAAGCAGAAACAACCCCAGTTAGGAAAATGATCCAATACAGACAAATAAAGCAAGAATGAAAGAGGAAATATAAGGTTTTTCCCACACCTGAATTCAAGGCATATCACAGAACCATAGTGACATGCGCACTGCTGGTGCATGGAATAGAAGCTAGCCTACCTGCTACGGAACTCAGTATGGAGGATCTTCAGAAAAACTCAAACAAGAGCCACCTTGAACCTGTTCTGGGTATTTATGCATTGGACCTCAAATCAGCACATCATGGAGCTGTATAAACACCGATGTTTATTGCAACACAGTTCACAATAGCCAAGTTATAGTTC
>NW_004949105.1:6356628-6357483 GCF_000317375.1 Microtus ochrogaster | reverse complement strand
TCTCTCTCTCTATTTTGCCAATACCAGACTCCAGAACAGTGATCCACGGCTACATGTTCATGGCAGGCAGTGGCAGGGCAAACCAGGCAAGTGCTCCTAAGACCTTTCGGACAGAAACCTTAATGAGGTCACTAGGGAGAGTTACCAGGGAGAGCTCAGCTTTGTCATCAATTCAACACCTGGAGTTCAGAAGGGACCCTTTCAACAGCAGCAGAGACGTAAACCATTACCTGCCCATTCATGCCTATGGTTTTCTATCTGCCTGTCTCCTGGGGACTCTACCTGAAAACTCTCTGTTCGGCCAGGGCTGCACGTCTTGCCAGCAGCACAGCAAGAAGACAGAAAAGAAAGCCCTCGCTCTTCTGTTCGCTGCCATACTTCCTCCAGCAGAAGGAGGAGGCTTGATCTCTTGGATACGTAGAATGTCCGGGACCTGTGACATCACCACCAGGAAGAGATCTGGGTTCCTTTTCCTGGTGTGTAGGACTGCACTTGTCTGCTCTTGAGAAGAGGCTGATGGAGTCTACTACAACTGAGAGCATCTCTACTTTGTTCCTCTGCCGGTACCGTGTCTGTCTCAGTCCCCAGATCTTCAAGAACCAGAGAGGTTAGGCATCAGCTCGAAGACTCCTGATGTGAGGGTCAAACCCTAGCATATCTTTTTCCACAAACAGATGGGATGGAAGGATGCTGGAGGACTTGATGAAGTGCAGGATGTATGCCCCAACAAGCAGATCCAGATGGTCCTCGAAGAGCGTGGCCTATGGTTCTGCAGTTTCAGGGTCCTGAGGTTCCGGGAGCTTGAGACCGTCCCTCCCTCCCTGCCTCCCTCCCTGCCTCCCTCCCTCTCTCCTT
>NW_004949105.1:6340602-6355988 GCF_000317375.1 Microtus ochrogaster | reverse complement strand
TCTTGTCTTTTCACTCAGTGGTTCTCATAATCTCATGCATATCCGCAGTCCACTAAGGCTGACTTCCTGTGGCAGTGCCCGCCGGCCTGCTCTACTGCTGAGATTTTACCCCTGGGTCCTCCACTTGGGCTTCAGTCCCACCCAGTTCCCTTTGTTTTCCACAAGACATGGCGCCAAGGCTTCAATCAGCAACTAAGTCTGCTTGCTCATGAACTGCCTGCTCCTCTGCCTGACTTAAAACCCCAGGAGAGGTCATGCTGGGGTGATATTGCCAGTAACTAGTCACCTAGTGAGCCGACTTGGTGGTGAGCTAGAATGCCCTGCAGGTTGGAAACACACTCAAAGGGAGGAACTTTTTTTTTTTCTTGCTTTCGTTGGATTCAGGGTTTTGATAAATAGAAAATTCATGACTGAGTTTAAGCTGTAGGCCACCACCTGAGACTGGTGATCAGGATGGAAATTTTAAGGGTGCGGTTAAGCAGATGGTAATGAAACACTTGGACTAAAATTGCTCTTAAAACCCCCCGGGCCACAGAAATCTCACAAAGCCACCTCCACACTCTTTGCTCATCTACGCTTTGCAGCAAAAGCAATGAACAAAAAGTTTTTAAAGTGCAAGATTTTTTTTAACCTATTCTTTATTTATCACAAACTTCTAAGCCCTATTCTTTATCCAACTTGTCTCACTCCTATTGTTCCTTACAAACATTGGTAATATTTGGGAGGTGTCACGGACCAGCATCAACAATAATACCGCTTGCCAGGGTAGCTGCATGGGGATTAGAAAAATAGTAAAGAGAACGAAGATGTGAGTGAAAATAATAAAACAGAAAACACAGGATAGTACCGGGAGGGAGTTCCAGCAAATACTGAAGTTGCCAGTGTTAATTTCCAATTGCTTAAAATACTCCTGACCCCAGGAGGTAGGAGTGAGCTCGGAAATTGCATTAACAGGTTACAAGGAAGTGAACAGACCAGTTGAAGGTCCCGGGTTCAACATTCCTTTGCCAAGACAAAACAAGTCACACTCACACCCTAGACCAAAACGTTCCCTAGGCAAACCACTCCCTGGGTGGAATCCAGTGTTATCGCTCTAAGGGAGTAGGAACTTAGTTGTATTCTTACACTTTTGTTTGAGGTAGAAACTTATCTACTTCTCTATTCCTGAACTACAAAATCTAGATATTAGCCACACCTGTTGACAATAATCTTGAGAGCAGAACTGAGTTGGTGTGACCTGCCCCTGTAGAGACAACTGGAACACACCAAATCTAGTCAAAATTAAAAGGCAGTATTTTCTTCCCTGTGGAGGCCCAAAATGTGAGCTTATTTCTACCTTGACCAAAGGTCAAAGAGAGAGAGTGGAACTCACCTCTATCCCTTCTAGGTTACTGTCTGTTTCTACCTTAAACAAAGGTCCCACCTAGTTTGTTTTTTTTTTTTTGGTAACTTCAGTGTTCTCATACGTGGAGTTTGTAGATGACAATGTTCTGTCACAGCACAAAAATAATCTCTAGATTATTGCACACCCCAGATTTGACAAAAGGCTGGACTTTTGTGCTTATCTGCACTGTGCTCTGGCCTCGGGAGCCTTATCTCTCCCAGGTGGTGTCTGACTGCGTCCTCCCTTCGGCAAGATTCCTGTTAGCTTCATTTTTCCACATTTCTCTTTTCCCTGAGGCTGCCTCTGTCCATCCTCTGAGCCCACCGTTTTGGTTCTGAATGCCCATCTGTGTTCACATTTGTGTTCTGTCTCTCTCCCCTAGAGACCCTGTGATGGTGGTGACCTAGGTTGAAGGTCCCCTCCCTGGCTCACCATATTGAACAAGAGTCCCTGAACAACTTACTGTCCCAACAGCAGCCTCAGGCAAGCTGTTGGAGGATTGTGCTACAGGGCTACAGATTTATGTAAAAGTTCATTTGACAGGCAAATGGATGGATCTAGAAAAAAACATATTGAGTGAGGTAACCCAGAAAGACAAATATAATATATACTCACTCATAAGTGGCTTTTAGACATAAAGCAAAGGAAAACCAGCCTACAGCTCACAACCCCAGAGAAATTAGTCAGCAAAGAGGACCCTAAGAGAGACATACATGGATCTACATAGGAAGAAAAAAAGACAAGATCTCCGGAGTAAATCGGGAGCATGGGGGTCATGAGAGAAGGTAGGAGAGAGGGGAGGAAGTGAGAGGAGCAGAGAAAAATGTATAGCTCAATAAAAACAATAAAAAAGAAAAGAGTTCATTTGAATGTATGGTCTGGCCATTGCCTGCGTGCTGTTTCTCCACATGGATTAAGGCACACATCCATGTGGCCCAACTGATTTATGAGATTCATATTTGATATTTCATAGTGTTTTCCCTGAACTAGGCAGACAGCCCGGAAATGGCCTTGAGAAAGCAGCAGCTGTCCCTATTTAGAGATTTCCCCTCCTGCAGCTGCCCGGAAGGTGGGAGGCGGGGCTGGGCTCCAGTGTGGCTCTGAGCAGGTGGGGGAGGGCCGGCCAGCCAGGATTAGCACTGGGGCACTTGTTGCTCACTCCCCGTTTCTATATCCACAGTCACAAAACTGGGAAGGCGTTTTTTTGTCATCTCCCCCACCCCCAGACAGGGTTTCTCTGTGTGGCCCTGGCTATTCTAGAACTCACTCTGTAGAACAGGCTGGCCTCAAACTCAGAGATCTGCCAGCCTCTGCCTCCCAAGTGCTGGGGTTAAAGGCGTGAGCCACCATCACCTGACATACCTTTCTTTCTTTCTTTCTTTCTTTCTTTCTTTCTTTCTTTCTTTCCTTTTTTCTTTTCTTTTCTTTTTCTCTTCATAAACTGTTCTTTGAAGAGTTCTTCTGACACCAAGACATGGTAATTTTTCTTGACACCTGACTCTAGGGTTATAATCCCAGCTCTCCCATCTCCAGGGGGATCTGAAGCCCTAGCCTGAGACATGTTCATGAGCACACAGTAATATAAATAAATGAACCTTTAAAACACTTCTGTGTAGGAAAGCCTAAGGATGGGTTCCCCAGGCTCCTCCAGCTTCTTGTTCACACTTCCTCCTGAGCCCCATCCTCCTCACTTGGTCTTGGGGTTCAGGTCTCAGTTGCCTGCCTTGCAAAGCTCCCATTTCCACCTCTTGTTGCCGAGAAACAGTCTTGTGCTGACAGCGTTTGCCAGGGTCCTCAGCTGAGCCTGGGGTGTTGGGACCGAAGTCTCTGGATAGTTATCTAGGGGGCTTTAGCCGCTGCTTTTTTTGTCCTTGCCGCAGGCAAGTGAGCACATCCAACCCCCGACTGGACTTCATTAGATCTTCACCCCACCGTTGAGGAGTTCTGAAGCACCCTGGATGTGGCTTCTGTAGAATCGGGCCTTGTGTGGGGGTGGATGTTGCTCTTTGCCCATAAGTCCGTCCCCCTTTCTCCCCATGCACACACAGGACAGCTCTGGCTTTCCTAGAAAGCCCAGCTCGCTTGAATAAAATAGTTGATTTTGACGTCTGGGAGCTACTGATGTCAGCCGCTCTAGAACCAATCATGAACTAAATCAAGAGACTTTAAGTCCATTATCGTAGATGGTGAGATAACTCCCCGCCCCCTTTATGTCTATGGGTGTTTTGTCTGTATGTGAATCTGTGCACCGTGTGTGTGCAGTGACCTCAGAGGCCAGAAGAGGACATTGAATCCTCTGGGACTGCAGTGACAGATGGTTGTGAGCCATGGTGTAGGTGCTGGGAATCCAACCCAGTCCTCTGGAAGAGCAACCAGTGTTCTTGACTGCTGAGTCATCTATCCAGCCCAGACAGAAAATTGATTTTTAAGAAGTTTATTTTTATCCCAACTAATTTCTTGACTATTCAAATTTTAGTTCTATATGTGAAGTTTTTAATCAGGTGATGAACACAGACTGCTCCTAGTGTCGCCCAGACATGGCCAATCTGCGCTTTGATGGTGCAGGTAAACGTTTGGATGTTACCTGCTGTGGAAATACCTGGACATGTGAAATAACCAGGCTCCTAGACACTGTTGCTGAGAGCTAAGTGCACCCTGTGTCTCCACCTAGCCTGCGTCTCTCAGAAGGCTACACATGAGTAAGCCTCAGCCCCCTCTCAGCGAGGCTGAAGGAATGTTTCTGACTCAGGCTCTGTTAACAGAGAGGTCTACTGTTGCACCAGTTGGGTTTGTCATCTCTGACTCAGAATCTTTATACATACCCGCAGCTGTCCCATCCGCCTGTCCGTTTGTTGAGTGACTAACCCTGCATCCATGCGGCTTTGTGCAGAGTAAAACCCTTGCTGGCCTCATGCTAGGATGACAGAACTCTCCTGCTCTGGTCCCAGTCTAGTCTGGCATTCCTCCCTCCCTCCCTCCCTTCCTCCCTCCCTCCCTCCTCCCTCCCTCCTTCTCTTCCTTTCTTTTTCATTATAAGTCAGGGGATCATGTAAGCCAGGTCGGTCCCAAACTTGCTATATAGCCGAGCCTGATTTTGAATTTCCAATTCTTCTGCCTCTACCTCCCAAATCTGGGGAATCACAGGTGACACCTCCATGTGCAGCCCCTGTTCTGGCCTTTCCGTAGGGACTATGGTGACAGGAACACCTGCTCACAGGAGTCTGGTAGACACCCCCTGATCTGACTCTCGGATGTGAACCCAGGTCCTCTGGCAGGCAGAGGGCCCAGCCGTCCCTAGTCCTGATCTGAACCCACGGAGACATCCTGACACCTGTCGTTTTAAAGCTTTGGCTGTGCCCAGAGATGAGAGGTACCTGGCACTGTCTCAGTGGGAGAATATTGGGCTGCCAAAAAGCCCTGGCCTGTTTGTTCTTGTGCACATTTTTTTAGATTGTTATTTTAAAGTTAATGTACATGTTACTGGTTCCTCACATACATGGTGTGTGTATGAAGTTGTCTGATTTTACCTTCCTCGTGGCAGTTCTTTTCCATGTGTAAAACCAATGACTCCAGGCCTTACAGGCCTCCCTGAGGCTGGGCAACTCCTAGGCATTGGTGTTTCAGAGAATGAGGGGCACCCCAAGCTCTTCCCAGCTACCCCTCTTTACCCCAGCCTGCTTCGCTGAGACAGAGAACAGTCCATGTGCAGCCAGGGATGCAGTGGGATTTCTGGGTAGGTCTCTCTCTGCTTCCCTTCTAGTGGTGTGTGTGTGGGGGGTCCATGCTCCCAATGCTCACCCTTTCCTCACCCTCAGATACACACACCTGCTTAGAAGCCCTGGTTTTGACCCTCATCTGCTCCCTAGGTGAGATGTCACCATTCCCTCAGAATGGGTGTTGGGAGTAGCCCGGGCTCTGTAGTCTCAGGCTGGGGACCCTTGCCAGCTTCCCCTTGCCGGCTTGCCTCATAACCTACCCCGTCCATCCCACGACCCACCGAATGGCTGTTGGGGTTCCTTGGCATCTCTGTTACCTCCTTTCAGTTCCAACCCTAGATGCACACAGGCTTCTCCTAAAGGTGGGGACAGTTCGTCCCTGGTAAGTTCAGCCTGAGAACAGACCTCGTGAGAAACAGTTACACTACAGAAGAGCACCGTGGAAGGCTGGGCCTCTGCCTAGCGTGGTGGATGCACTGACTAAGCAGAGGACCGTTTGTGACCCTAACATATGGTTCTGTCTCCCTCTTCTGAGGCGTCAGGAAGGAGCAGCCACCTAGGTCTTATCCCTCCACCCAGGGATGTTTGGGTTCATTCTTACATTTTACATCCCATTTATTCAAGGCCTATCAGCTGCAGGACCTTACAGGCAAACTTGGCTATGAGCAGTTTTCTCTTCAAAATTTCTGTCTGGGGGATGGATAGCTAAGCGGAGCTTGGTCAGGTGTGTGTGTGGGGGGCGGGTAGCCAGAGCAGCAGGCATTCACAGAGTACCATTCTTTGTTCCTTTGCAGCTGGACCCAATCTAGCACCCATGAAAATGAACTGCCTGGTTTTATTTATAATATGTTCCACCTGAGTCTCCCAAAACTTCCTCCAATGACCACTGCCCAATGAGACACCTCCAGTCATGGGAAAACAGTCGTGGAGAGAGGTGGGTTGCTGAGCTCAGGCTTGGGACCTGCTTCAGGCTGTGTCACGCTGTACCTAGGACAGTGGCTCTGGCTGGGACTGGCTTCAAGCTGTGTCACGCTGTACCTAGGACAGTGGCTCTCAGGCTGGGACTCCCCGTTATAAAGCAGTAGTTTGTTCCCCTAGGAACAAATGCTGAGGCACGACTCTGCACACTGTTTGCACACGCAGGCAGCCACCATCTGTCCTGCACAGACCACGAGGCACAGATGAGACATAGCTTTACACGCCAACTATAACCACCCATAGACTTACCCAATTAAAGTCAGGAACAGGTGCGAGCATGGGACTATCAAAGCCGTTTCAGACAACCAGGTCTGTGAACACACCGCCTCAGCTGCAATGCAATGCTCTTCCAGAGTCACATAAAATGTGGGACACCTGACAGTGGCCCCAATCCTTCCCTGTGTCTGTCATCAGCTCATCATGGGCATCCAACACGGAATCCATACGTGGGAACTTCTAACCCACACAGACCTGCCCCCTCCACATACATGACCCTCCTAAACTGCAGTTCACCCGGCCCCAGGTGTGTCCTTGAACCAGCTCAGGCTAAATCCAGCTCAGCTCCTCGACAAGGTCCTTGACGTCTAGCCACCTGGCTGCCTCCTGGTGCTCTCTGATCCTGCTGCAGCAAGGACCCATTGAGCCCTGCAGCCTCTGCCACCCTTTGTTGGCAATCTGTAACACGATTGTGTAAAGTATGTGTGAGCATTAGTAATTAAGAGTGCGTAGAAGAACCCATGATTGCTGTGGTCACATCTGTCAAGGGCAATCAGTGGCACTTGGTGAATTAAAGCCAACGACATCGACATAGCTCTTGGATTTATTGTTACTAGGTAAACTGGTGTTATGGACAGGAATATGACCATCTGTTTTTGACATCTTGTGCTCACAACAGTGAATATGTACCTCCATCAGGAGGATCTTACACATCATGGTAGGGATGTGTTTCCAGTCTTTCCAGAACCGTCTTTTAAAGGTGCCCTGGCTGATGGCAGCAGCTGGAGAGACAATCACAGCTTCCCAGGGCCTTGAGAAGACCGATGTTTCTACATCACAAGCTGGGTTGAAAGGCGTCTGTTGTAGTTACTGTTCTGTTGCTCTGAAGAGGCAGCATGACCAAGGCAACTCTTCTTATAAAAACAAAGCATTTAACTGGGGGCTGGCTTTCAGTGTTAGAGGGTTTGTCCATCATCGAGGCGGGAGGCAGACAGGCATGGCTCCGGAACAGTAGCCGTGAGTTTTACATTCCAATCTGCAAACAACAGACAAATCAAAAGAAAGACTGAACTTGGTGTGGATTTGTGGAACCTCACAGCCCACCCTGGTGGTGACTTAACCTCCTTCAGCAAGGCCACACCTCCTAATACTTCCTGAATGGTCCCCTAACTGGGGACCAAACATTCACAAACACAAGCCTTTAAGGGACAGTCTCATTCAAACCACCAGTGTCCCACTGAAATTCACATCTCCTAGGATTCTTGGAGAGCCTTTTAGCTGGTCAGCTAGCAGTTTGGAGACAAGCCATTTCAGATTCTAGTGGGTTCTGACCCAGCGTCTAGTGTCTGTCTCCTCCTTCAGAAGGCTACCTGGTCCTGGAAGCACAGGCTTCCCCGGCAGGCGAGACCTCTTCTCACGCTGTGGTCTCAGCCGTGGCTGGAAGCTTCTATCTGGGACCATCTCAACATGAGGTCCAGGTCCAGCATGGTCCCTCAAGGCCAGTAGTGGGGTGCCTCCTGCTGGCTTCTGCTGGGGAAGCACTGGAGCAGAGCCAGAAGGGGCAGGCTGGTGACCCCTCTGCTGCCTCCGTTTTCTCATCTGTCTAATGAATACAGTGACAATAACAACACAGTAATTACACCCCAGAGTTCTATGAGTGACAAACAAGTGTCACATGGGTGCCTTTCAATTCTGGCAGCAGCTCACAGTGTCCTCAGTGGTGAGCCAAAAGCTGCTGCTTTTGAGTTCGTGCCTCACAGTTTAAATAGCCCATGTGTGTCCCAGTACATAAGCATGCATGTGCGTATTCACAGATGTACATACATTCCACATATGTTTATACTGCCACACAAACACCTTGACACATCCACATCCATATACACCTACTTCACATGTACACACCATGCCTATAAACACAAACGCACACACACACACACACACACACACACACACACACACACACACGCACACGCACACGCTGCCTCTGCTCCCGTCCCTGGGAAATCTCCTACATCCTCGAGTCCGTCTCTTAGCAACCCTTCATCCACAGTAAGCGCCTTTGCCTTGAGCTGGGCCGTGCAACTTACGGTTGCTCCAGGTTTGACAGTAGCTCCTTCCACACTGCACCCAAGCAACCCACGGAGGGAATCCTGAAAACGAGGGAAAGCTGGATCCAGATCCCCATGGCCCTGCGATTGTGGAGCTAGAGATCCCACGCAGCCGTCTTTGCCCACCTTCCTTGAGGCCACTCCCTCTGAGGGACTGAAAGATTCCCTTCAGAGCTCAGCAATGGCCTGACTTTGCTTCTAACCCTGGAACTTGATTCAGACCCAGTGGGACCAGCTTCCCCCAGGGTGGAAGCTCTTCTTTTGGTTGAGGCAGAGGTCTGGGGACATGTGTGGTGGAGGAAGGAACAGGACCTGGGATCTGGCCATTGTCACTACTGTGCCTATAGCCGAGATGTGACAGGTGCCGTGTGTTAGTCTGAGAAGTCAGCGAGGCCTTTGAGGGTCCAAGGGTTCAAACAGGAACAGCTGGACCGTGGGCATGCAGTTGTGAGGTATACCCACAGCAGACCGCCATACAAACACTCATTGCTGCTGGCGACTGCATGGGGAACTTGCCCAAACCATGCTGCCGTTTATCCCTTTGTCTTTGATGCACAGAAATCACACCCTGGTTGTTGTCCCACTTCTGCGAGCACGAAAGCAGAACTAAGCAGGCGAAAGGCAAAGGTTATATATGTGGGGCTTTCCTGGAACTATAGGACTCTTTGATGGACTGAGTCTTTGTTCCTGTTTTGGCAGAGGTTGGGAGCTTATGGGGTTCTAAAGTCAGATGCCTCTAACACAGCATCAGTTGTGCTAACGTCTGAGAACCTGTTACAGTACAGACAGACGATGGCCGTGAGTTGAAGCCAGAACCACACACAAGCCTGAGCCAGCAGGGCTGTCAGCAACCCTGATTCTCCTGGCCACTTAACCCCGGGCAGGACGTGGGGAATCAAACCTAATCAGGCTCTCCTGCTGTCAACACAGCTGCGTCCACCGCTCATCCTTGTGGCAGCAAGATGCAGAGAGCGCTGCAGAAGGGACAGACAGACTGCCTGTTGGAAAGAAGCTGGGCTGCCCTGCTCCACATACCCCAGATGGAGGTGCAGGAAAGAATTACAGTACTACGTGCGCATGAGTCTGCCTTGTGTGTGTCTGTGTGGACCGGAGCAGCTGGGTTGTGGAGACGATGAAGGTACGCTCGGAGGTGGGAATGTCCAGCGCTGAACAGAGAAGGTGGACTGGGGAACCTTTCATCAGGACAACTGCTGTCTCAGAGGCTCCCAATGGGGGGGTATGGGGGCTGGGTGGGCGGGGAAGACAGACCAGGAGAACCGCTGTGCCGTGGGCACCCTCTGCTGGCTGACCGTGCATCCTACACTCCTAGCCTCGTAGATAGGAAATTGACCCAACTGAACAAACTGGTAAAAGCTGGTGAGTAAAAGGATTTCTGTATCAATACAGTAGAACTGGAGGGAACCCCACTCTGTTCCCCATTCCCAACCTGCATAGGTTACATTCCTGTAACTACTGTGAAAGGAACTGTGTCCCTGAGGCAGAGACTTTTAGAAATGTCTCCCTTTGGGCTACTTCCTGCTTTGAGAAGTCTCAACACCTCAGGGCCTTCGGAGCTACCCTGGAATGTGGTCTCTCCTTGGCTACACAGTGGCCAAAGGCCAGACTGCCGCTCTCTGGTCCTAAAGCAGGTCTCTCCAAAGAGCTGTGCCTTGAGAGGAGGGGGGACAAGCAGAGCTCTCCCCACTGCCCCCCAGCTTCTCTTCCTTCGTGGAGTGAGCCCGGCTGAAGGCGAGCCCCACCTGTGAACTACAGACGGGAAGAGTGGAAGTACATTGGCAGGGCTCCCGTGAGGATAAGCCAGGTTCCCCCAGTGAAAGAACAGAACAATTCGCGGGGCACCTTCTCTCACCGTCCCCTCTAGGGCAGTTGAAATAGGGAGAATGCTGCCTGTTCTTTTAAGTAAAGTTTTATTAGAACACACCTGTGTTGTCTGCTCACTTATGCATTGTCTGTGCTTTGTTCATAACAGCAGCGAAGACCATGTAACCACAGAGCCTGGAAGTACTGGCCATCTGGTTCTTCATAGGATGTAAAGATAAAAGTGTGCTTGTTGTTCATGCACCCGCACTTGGGGAAAGAGGAAGGGAAGGAAAACAGAGTTTCACTCCACAACCCGTTTCGTACTGAAATTGTGTGCGCCATTCCTGGTCTCACACAGCTGTAATCCCAGCTCTTGGGAGGTGGAGACAAGAGGACCAGGAATTCAAGGTCGAGCGCAGCTACGGAGCAAGGTGGGGGCCAGCCTAAGCTACGGGAGACCCTCTCAAAAACAAAACAGCATTTTTTCAAAAGCAAAATGGAAACAATGACACAATTTTTAATATTCTCTATACTTTTCAGCATTGAAAACGTATTTGGGTAATAATGAGAATGAAGAGAGAAAAAGGCAATGCAATGTACTGTATTCCTGACCGGGAATGGGCCACACTGTATGTGCCCGTGTCTGTGTGCAATGCGTGGTCCCCCTGGGCCACACTGTATGTGACCGTGTCCGTGTGCAGTGCATGGGTCCTCTGGTCCACACTGTATGTGACCATGTCCGTGTGCAGTGCATGGGTCCTCTGGTCCACACTGTATGTGACCATGTCCGTGTGCAGTGCATGGGTCCTTGGTCCACACTGTATGTGATCATGTTGTCCGTGTGCAGTGCATGGTTCCTCTGGTCCACACTGTATGTGGCCGTGGCCGTGTGCAATGCTGTGGTTCCTCTGGTCCACACTGTATGTGCCCGTGTCCATGTGTGATGCTGTGGTTCCTTTGGGCCAGAGTTTGGGTGGAGAGAGGGAAGGAATCTCTGTATAAAATGCAGAACTTTAAACAATGCACCTCTACAGCCAGGCATGGCAGCACACACCTTTAATCCCAGCACGCAGGAAGCAGAGGCAGGTGGATCTCCACGACTTCGAGACCAGCCTGGTCTACAAAGTGAGTTTCAGGATGGCCAAAGCTATATGATGAGGCCCTGTCTTCCTGTGATGTTGGAAGTGTTGATAGGGACTCACTAAGTGTACTCGAGGGAGCAACTAGGGAAGTCACGTGCCTGGCCTTTTGGGAGACATATTTTTGGACGGTCATGCTGTCTCCAGGCCCTTTGCCCTTAGTGACTGGCTGCTTTAGTCAGCCAGTCAGCAGGCGCTTGAGTGTCTGCATATTCCAAGAACAGAGACAGGGAGCCCGTTATTTATGGAAAGGCTTGTGAGAATGCTGGGAGTCTTGGAAGAGCTTCACAGGGGAGGAATGCCTGCGCAGGCCTGCCAGTCTTGTTCACATTCCCTGGGGATGCCTGAGCTCAGGAGCGAGGGAGTGCTTGATGGCTGGTCCCAGGGTGGGGCCCAGGGGAATGCTGCTCCCCCCCTCCCCAGCCCTGCTGGCTCATAGCAGGAGCACAGAGGCTGAGAGCCAGGCAAAGGTAGCAGCATTAGCTCCCTGTCACCATCCACCGAGGTGGCCACCCTGATTTCAGCCATGTGCTTCTGAGCCGGCCCTGTAAGGCCCTTCTGGGAATGGCATTGCACCAAGGACCCGATGTGAGCGTACTCACGGGGTTGGTCTAGACTAATTGGATCCCTGTGGTTAGAAGGGGAAACTGCCTGGTGTTCCCATTCTCTCCTGGGACTAGACTGCAGGGCTAGCCCTCCAGACAGAGCTGGCCTCTAGAACAAGCCCCCTGTGTCACTTGTGTCCCTTAGACACCATGGAAGGTGATGCTCTGTGTGACTTGAAGGGCAGTGTCTGGGTGCCATCCTGAGAGAAAACCTAGAAACAGCTTCCCAGGGGTTCTGAGATCTGGGCACAGCCCCAGAGTGAAGAAAGGCCCAGAGAGGTAAGGCAGGGAGGAGCCAGATACTGAGGAACTAATGGGCACAGCCGAAAAGGGCAGAGAGAAAGACAGCCCTGCCCCCCACGACTGGCCAGGAGACTCCATCCATTGGGAGTGATCCTGGCGTTGGGAAGCCCTGAGACAGTCCAGGGCCGGTCTACCTTGGGGGCCAGGGCTCCAATGTTCACAGCTGCAGAGCCTGGGAACTCTTCAGCTCCTTGGTCACCTGACTTCAGCTCATCAGCCACAGCAGGTGCTAGAGTCTGACGGGGTCCCTGGAGGAGAGCAGGAGCTGGCTCTTCACCTGTGATGCTCTCGATGCCGGGGTCACTTCCCACACCCCCAGGGCACTGAGGAGGCACGCCCCAGCTTGAGTATCCTTCCCACTTCTCTGTACAGAACTGACCGTCTCCCGCTTCTGAAAATCTATAGAGAAGCTGCCCCATCGCTGCATGCTATTTTTCACTATTTTCTTTAAATTTTAAAATATTATATTTACACTCTGGGATAATTTGTAGAGGTTGGTCTATTTTCCTTCTGCCATTGTGGGTCCTGAGGATGGGACTCAGGTCATCAGGTTTAGTGACAAGTTCCTTCACTCTCTAGGTCAGTTGGCAGCTCTTTTTTTTCCTTGTTATTTTCCTATTCTTTTTCATATACCTGTAGCAATATGACCTGTGTAGACCAGTTAAAAGCTACCACAACAGTGCCTCTGAGTGCATACCTCTCTGGCCCTTGCCTTCTGCTCTCTGGGGGACATTGTAAGATCATGCCACCATACACATGAAATGTATTCACACCTTGGTCTTGAAATCCCAGCCTCCAGAACTGTAAGCAAGGAACCTTTTTTCTTCATAAATTATGGGGTTTCTGGTATCTAGAGATAGCAGCCAGAATGGGCTAAGATGGAGGGAATGGATCCAAAAGCCAGTCCGAAGAAACAGCATCTGGAGCCGACTTGGAGAGAGATACTGTTTGGGGGAGGGGAAACGTGGTATCTAGGGAGAAGAGCATTTGGCAGTCAGTTAATAAGGGAGGCGGTTCTCCCAGGAGGTGAGTGCAAGGGCAAAGAACCCTGGTGGAGGCCCTGGGGAGGAGACTGGCTTCCTGCAGGAAGGAGACCCGGGCACTGGGGATGAGGTCTGCCTGGCAGCCTCCCCTGCAGATGTGCTGTTATCTGCTCAGATGTCAGAGGCAGACGGATAGAAAACCACCATATATAAAGGGACCCACAGTGCGTCCCTGCCAGCACCCTTCTATGGCAGTCAGCAGGACGACCCAGTGTGTCCCTGTGGGAAGGGCTCTCCACACTGCTGGGATGCTTACCAAAGCAGGAAAACCCAGCATTTAGATGCTGGGGAAAGGAGCAAGCTTGACCACTTTCACAAAATGTGGAGTGGGGGAACCCAGATTCCTCCCACAGGCACCCTGAATCTATCAAGTGCCCATTGCTCTCTGGGCATGTCTGCTTGTCCAGAACACGGATGCACGCGGAAGCAGCCACCCTAAGCCATAGCTACCGTTCTAGAGCAAGGTTCCCCTCCTGCCCTGGCCTGGGCCTGGGTGGGTGCCCGAGTGACTCGGTTTCTTAAGAACGAAGCAGTAAAATGTCCTGAAACAAAGATGAAGCCGGTGCAGCTCCACATCACTCAGCAGATGGCAACTTCCACCTAAATTTCACCTTTTCTGCTAAATTTCACTGCCAGTATAAAGGTGTCATAAGCAAACACGTGTCAAAGCAGTTATTGACTCAACAATGCACTTACTGCTAGCGACCAACAGTGGGCGCTAGATAGCATCACGGCTCACTGATCACAAATCCTAAGGTTGCAAATTGATAAGAAAAGGAGCCGGGCTGTGGTGGCACGCCTTTAATCCCAGCACTCGGGAGGCAGAGGCAGGCGGATCTCCGTGAGTTCGAGACCAGCCTGGTCTACAGAGCTAGTTCCAGGATAGGCTCCAAAGCCACAGAGAAACCCTGTCTCGAAAAACCAAAAAAAAAAAAAAAAAAAAGAAAAGAAAAGGAAAACAAAAGATTGGACCAGAGAGATGGCTTAGCCATTAACCAGAGGAACTGAGTTTGATTCCCAGAACCCATGTTGGGTGGCTCACAACTGCCTGTAACTCCAGTTCCAAGGGGTATCTCTGGCCTCCACAGCCACCCAACTTATACATACATGCATGCACGCACGCGCGCGCGCGCGCACACACACACACACACACACACACAATTAAACATAAAGTGAAACTTAAAATCACACCTAACCAGGTGTGGTGACAAACACCTTTAATGCCAGCACTTGGGGAGGTAGACCCTGGCATATCTCTTGAGAGTTGAGGCCACCCTGGTCTACATAGCAAGTTCCAAGATAGCCAGGGCTATATAGAAAGACCCTGTCTTAAAAAACAATCAAGCAATCACTCACATCTCTGGGCAGGTCTGTGAGACTTTCTGGGAAGGACTGTCTACTGTGAACAGAATCATCCTTAGCCTGGAGTCCTGGACAGAACAGAGAGGGAAAAGGAGAGAGCCAGCTATAATGGCCGATGCTGGTTGTCACCTTGGGATATCTGGAAGTGGGAACCCTCAGTTAGGGGTTGCCCCAGTCAGACTGGCCTGTGGGACTCTCTGTGAGGGCGTTTTTTTGATTACCAATTGATGTGGGGGCCCTCTGTGTGTGGTACCATTCCCTGGGCAGGTTAGTGAATTAGAGCAAGGAGCAAGCCCAGAAGCAGCCGCCCTCTGGTTTCTGCTTCCCGCTCCTGCCCTGAGTTCTTGCTTTGGCTTCCCCCTGTGGATGACTGTAAGCTGTAAGATGAAATAAAACCTGTCCTCCCCAAGTTGCCTTTGGTCATGATGTTGCCCACAGCAACAGAATTCAAACTAGAATTCTCCATTTCCTGATTTGCTCGTGTGCACAAGCAGCCTCCCTCCTGCCACAATGGACTGGACCCTCCAACCCTGAGCCCAAATAACCTCTCCTAAGCAGCTTTTCCCAGGTACCTTTTGTTTGGTCTTTTCGAGACAAAGTTTCTCTGTAGCTCTGAAGCCTGTCCTGGAACTAGCTCTTGTAGACCAGGCTGGCCTCAAACTCACAGAGATCCGCCTGCCTCTGCCTCCCGAGTGCTGGGATTAAAGGTGT
>NW_004949105.1:6335395-6340030 GCF_000317375.1 Microtus ochrogaster | reverse complement strand
GTGGCTGCTGGGGTCCTTTGGAAAGGTGGGAAGGGCCAAATCTCATGGCCATAGCCATAGATTCATGGAGCAACATACAGGTGTGTAAAATAAGACCTCACCAGCTTCTGTGGCCATCCCACTCCCCCATTCAGAGAAATTAAAATGCCAGGTTTGGGCAGAACAGCGATAGGGGTGGGGAGGGGGGCATGCCCTAAAAGGTTCATCAGAAGAGCCTGAGGAGACAGAGAAGAATCAGGACCACAAATACGGGCAGGACATGGGAATGACATGGGCTTAGACCCAGCCAGCCACCCCAGAGTATGCAAGAGCTATGGGAAAATACCAAAGTTAGCATTTGTTGAATTGGAATTCCAAAAGAAAGGAAAACAGGGCATGGGAAATATCTGAGAGTTCATGCCCAAGAATTTTTGGAAGGAACAAGGCGCTAGAAAAACAGGGAGATAAATAGTACAGGGAGGCGATGACCACACAGCGTCATGGGAAGTGCAGCCTAGTGCAGCAGCCACTATGTGCTGGGGAGGAAATGTTCTGCGCTGGAGAGAGCAGCCATGAGTGCGTCATCCTCAGAGTGACCTCTAGGCTCCTGCTCTGTCCGAGTGGACATCTGCGGGGTGAGATGCAGGCATCATGGGATCGGTTCTAGCAGTGGAGGCTGACAAAGGTGGGACAAATGCACACGTGACCACAGCGAAAGCAAAGTCCAGCAGACCCGAAGCGACGGTGACTGGGAGGCAGAGCCCAGGACACAAGGGATGACAGTTGTTCAAAAACATCTGGCGCTGGATGTTTGAGATCTAAACAGACAGAGAAGTGTGAGCCAGAGAGAGGGGAGAGGGGGAAAACCAAGGCTGGGAAACGATCTGTAAACAATAAACAAGCGCTAGCAGGAGGGATGGCTCAGTGGGGAAGAGTGTGTGCTGCTCTTCCATAGGACCTGAGTTCTGACCCCAGGGCCCCTGTCGGGAGGCTCACAGCCACATGCAACACTAGTGCCAGAGGATCAGGTGCCCTCTTCTGTGGTCTTTGGGCACCCACATACTCTGGTGCATACAGTGTGGTGTGTATGTGTGTGTGTATGTGATAAAAATGTAAAAACACAAGTATGTAACTGATCCTCCTGACAGAACTGATGGACAAACAAACTGACTTCTACTTGTTCAAGGAGCCAGAGGACAGAATGGACGCATGGAAGCATGGCATGATTGCACAAGACCAGACTCAAGTGTCTAGAAATGAAGATTATAGCGATTAATGTCAGATGAGGCCCTATGGAAGAACAGACCAGAGGGTGTAACGCAGTCCACCTGGGTACGGCTGCAGGCAGCACCCACAGCCCTGATTGGTTGAAAGACCCACAGCTTCGGCAGGAAAGGTGGGACAGCTACTTTCCAGACTGAAGAATGGTTCTTTTTTTAATTAGATTTTTTATTTGTTCTGTGTAAGTTTGTGCCTCACGTGGAGGTCAGAGGCCAACTTGTGGGAGCTGGCTCCGCCTTCCACCGTGTTAGTCCTGGGGTTCAGCTCAGGCTGTCAGCCTTGGGGGCAGGCACCTTTTCCCACTTCAGAATTTTTGTATGCTTGCTCTGTCTCTAGAGGCTGATTTTTATTTATGTGCATGTGGCCGGGGTGTTCCCTGGGTGTTGGATTCCCTGGAGCTGGAGTTACAGACAGTTGTGAACTACCTGGCACGGGTGCTGAGTACCCAACTCAGATCCTCGGCAAGAGCAGCACCCCAGCCTTCTCTCCAAGCCCCGCCCCCCCCTGGGATTTTTTAAAAAGCATTATCTGTTTCAGCTGTATTCGCCCTGTTTGATAGGTCTGTGTGGCGATCTTTGCGATGTCCATAGTCAGAGCATGAGGGAAACATCTTTAGTTGGGACATAGCTCTCTCCAGCTTCTCCCCATGAGCTGTTAGGTCCCTTCCTGCAGCCAACTGTGGGGAGGCGGAGACACAGTCAGGCTGTGGAAACTCAGGGTGTCAGGAGCCCAGCAGTTTCCCCAGCCTCCTGTGTTCTGTTCCTGTCATTGATTCCCCTCAGACCTCCCTTCTCCATCTACCGAGCTGAGGACGACCACAGCTTCTCTGGTAACTTGACTTCGAGGGGCTTTAGACGATGGTGAACGTTTGATCAAGGCGTCATGTTTATCAGCCAGAATTATTTTAAGAAACGATATGCATTTTATAAAGTCAAATGTTCTCTCACATAATTTTATAAGCAGGCATTAGAGAATTTTTTATTAAATCATTTCAGAGTTACCCGGTGTTTTCTTGGATCTTTGAGGAACAAAGTCGGCCTGCTCTGTGTCTGAGAATGACTCTGAACTTTGGGTCCTTCTGCCTGTAACTCCGGAGTGCTGAGCTTGCTGGCATGTGCCGCCATGTGTGCTCTATGCAGCGGCAGAGATGGGGCCTAGGGTTTGTGGATGCTAGCAGACAGTCTGCCATCTGTTCTAAAGTTAGCATCCACTGTGCCTTAGTCTATTTGTGCTACTATGACAAAATAGGACAGATGCATAATCAATGAAGAACAGACAATTGCTACCCACATCTCTGGAGCCTGGGAAGTTGAGATCAAGCAGTCCCACTGTCCAGTGAAGGCTCAGCCCTGCGCAAGATGGCGTTGGAGTACTGTGTCCTCACAG
The DNA here is from genome assembly GCF_000317375.1 of Microtus ochrogaster. Taxonomy (NCBI): domain Eukaryota; kingdom Metazoa; phylum Chordata; class Mammalia; order Rodentia; family Cricetidae; genus Microtus; species Microtus ochrogaster. Next base: position 6,337,384 of record NW_004949105.1, on the reverse strand, counting down.
GGCAGAGCACCCCATCTCGTCCTCATGGGTGGAGCACCCTATCCTGTCTTCACAGGGCAGAGCACCCTATCCTGTCCTCGCAGGGCGGAGCACCCCATCTCATCCTCTCAGGTGGAGCACCTCACCCCGTCCCGTCCTCACGGGGCAGAGCCCCCCCTCCCGTCCTCATGGGGAAGAGCACCACATCCCATCCTCACAGGGTGGAGCACCCTGTTCCATCCTCAGAGGGAAGAATACCCCGTCCCGTCCTCACGGTAGAAACCCTATCCCATCCTCTCGGGCAGAGCACCTCACCCCGTCCTCACGGGTGGAGCACCCCATCTCAGCTGGAAGAGTGGCAGGTGCACTGGCACAAAGTCTCATATAAGAGACTCAATCTCTTCACAAGGGAGCACACATGACCTGGTCACTCTCGTAAGCTCTGCCTCCCACTTCTTTCACTGTCTGTGAAGTTCCGTTGTCTGGAGTTTGGAAGAGATACTCAAGCCACGAGTAAACAGACTGTTAAGTAGAAGCCATCTAAACTCATGGAGCAGGGCTTTGGGGCAGATGCTGAAACAACTGACTTTTGTCTGCTTGCTGTTTATCTGAATCCAAACGGGACTTCCTGTGGTGGGGGTGTATATATGTGTACACATGTATGTAGGGGTGTGTGTGTGTGTGTGTGTCCCTCAGGTCACCATCCACCTCGGTTTGTGAGGAAAGGTCTCTCACTGGTTTGCAACTCATTAGGTAGGCTGATGGGCCAAAGAGCCCAGGGAACTGCCTGCCTCTGCCTCTGTTGTGGGGGAATCTGAGTCTGCACCCCCACCCAGCCTTTTCTGCTGGATTGAATGCCCATCATCATGCCTGCATGGCCAATATTCTTCCAACCAGCCGCCTCCCCAGCCCCAAGGAACTTAACTTTTTAAATATGGACTTCGTGTTCTACCCAGATACCATGTGTCTCTTGTAAGGCCTTACTTAATGGTTTTCAGTAAGCGTATTAGCTCACTCGACTTCTGCTTTCTGGTTGAAACCCAGCCAGATTCATGTTTTCTCCTGTACCAAACTCCAGGGCTGGAGGGAGAGATCCAAGATAGGCAGGCAGGAGTCACTTCCATGTCTGGAAGGTGTGACCTACCTTTCTGGAGCCTGGGGCTCTCGGAGCCAGTACTGGCTAAGGCAGAACTTCAGGAAGCAGGACACTCATCTTTCCTCCTAGCTCTGTCCCTGAGGCCAGTCGCTCCCAAACACCCTAGTCACGTGCCTCTAAGATCTCCCCGTCCCTAGGATGGATTGGAGAAAAGCTGAGTCCTTCTGGTTACGAAGACATTTCCATTTTACTTCTGGTCCAGCGGCCTGTGGGCTCACAGTGAGGACCTGGGCCAGCAGCCCATGTGTGTGCTCACAGTGAAGATATGTCCCTTTGCTCTTAGTCACCAGGAAGCAATTCCCAATCAGGCACCATCGCAAGTCCCCTGCCCCAAAGCCTTTCCCCAGAACTTTCATTCCTGGGTCAAGGGTTAGGTTTTAAAAGCCAAGTTTCTCTTGAAAGCCATCAAACAAACAAACAAAAAACCAACCCACAAAACAAAACCCACAGGATCTTTCAAACCAAGGCTTCAAAGGCGTTGCCAGGCGTGGTCACCCACAGGTTACACTTTCCCCGGCTTTCCTGTGATAGAACCTCAGTCAAGGTGGGGAGGGCTGGCTCCACCACTCGGTGACTAGAACATCTCAGGGAACTGTGTCAGTCAAGTCATTAGGGCATCAGGCACCTTCTCTGAGGCCTGTGGGCAAGGCCATTCTGTTTTTCTTTTCTTCTTTTTTGGTTTTTCAAGACAGGGTTTCTCTGTGTAGCTTCAGCTGTCCTGGAACTCACTCTGTAGACCAGGCTGGCCTTAAATTCACAGAGATCCATCTGCCTCTGTCTCCCCAGTGCTGATATTAAAGGCTTGTACCCCTATGCCTGGGTGGCAAGGCCATTCTTTTTTTTTTTTTTTTTTT
>NW_004949105.1:6333903-6335190 GCF_000317375.1 Microtus ochrogaster | reverse complement strand
TCTCTCTCTCTCTCTCTCTCTCTCTCTCTCTCTCTCTCTCTCTCTCTCTCCTCTCTCTTTCTCTCTCTGTGTGTGTGTATGCACGCATGCACGCATGCTGAGTGGAAGATGGATAAGTAGAAGTAGAAGAGGAAAGAACACAGAACCCACTTCCTGCGTGTGTGCCAATTTCACAGGAGAGTCTGGTCCCAAAGGGTTTCTGACACCAGCTCCAAGGGCCACAGCAGGCTTGATACCTGATTTGTCCTTGCCACTGGGCATCTCCGCTTGGTGGTCTGGACTTGGAATGTTCTTCTGATGGGGCCGACAAAGCAGGTCCCTGGAGCTTTGGAGCTAGCGTGCTCAGTACTACACAGTCCTGGTAAGCCTGGGTTTCTGTTGTGCTTGCCCATAAGGGACAGGCAAGCGTAGTCGCCGTAGCTGGGCCGTAGCCCGAGGCTAGGAATGTCTGCAGCGTGAGCTGCTGCCTCCAGAACGTTCTGGCTCTGAAGATGTGATAGTGAGCAGTGTCCTTCTGCTCTCTGTTGAGCAACGAGTCACGCCCAGCTGCCCTGGCCCATCATTTCCTAGTCCTTTTTTTTTTTTTTTAAAAGGAGGTTCACTAAGTAACAGAGAACAGGAGTGTATTTGGCCCATGTTTTAGTGATGAGAAGAATTACAGAGCAAAGAGAAGCCAGTGAACAGATGAGTGGTGCCACACCTAGGGGTGACCCCACTCCGACCTTAGCGCCTACCGTTCTCTTGTTCAGTCTGCTCCCCACCCTCCAGACAGGGTTTCTCTGTGTGATAGCCCTGGTTGTCCTGAAACTCACTCTGTAGACCAGACTGGCCTCAAACTCACAGAAATCCACCTGCCTCTGCCTCCCAAGTGCTGAGATCAAGGATGCAAGCCACCACCTCCTGGCCTGCAGCCTGCTTTCTTATTACACCAGGAACCACCAGCCTGGGGTGGCACTACCCGCGCTGAGCTTGGCCCTCCCACATCAATGAAGAAGATGCCCCCCAGGCTTGCCTACGGGCCAGTCTCATAGGGGCATTTTCTCAGTTGCGCTTCTCTCTTCCCAAATGACACTAGCGTGTGTCGAGCCGACGTGAAACTTGCCAGCACCACACATAATGACTGTGTCTCATCCGTGTGTTATTGCTTTGTAAGTGCTCTAGCACAGGAACAGAGCAGTTTTTTAAAAATCCATTTTAGGCCGGGCGATGGTGGCGCACGCCTTTAATCCCAGCACTCGGGAGGCAGAGGCAGGCGGATCTCTGTGAGTTCGAGACCAGCCTGGTCTA
>NW_004949105.1:6325016-6333798 GCF_000317375.1 Microtus ochrogaster | reverse complement strand
AAAAAAAAAAATAAAAATCCATTTTAACGTCTGTATTTTTTTTCCCTATGGGAAACTTTCAAAGGCAGAGAAAAGTCAAAAGAATTGTACAGTGAATGATACGTACCCTCCATCTAGATTCCAGAATCCACGCTCCTGGAGTGGGTTCCCAAAGTGCACGTGAGCACCCACAGCTTCCTGCCACATTCCAAGGGTACATTTTCTAAGAATACCCTTTCCTGAGGCTGTTTGTATGACAGTTACACTATTATGAGAATGAAAATTACTTGAATATAATGGTCAGTAACATTATATGATGTATTTTTCATATTCAATTTTCCTGGATTATTCCCAAATGTCTTTTTTTTTTTTTAATAGCTGTTTTCTAATTCTGGAGCCAGCCAATTTCACTCATTGAGTTTTGGATCTTCCTGTCTCTGGTGGGCTCTTAACCATCAGGAATTTTGACTTTTGTATCAAGAATGAAGTGGGGCTTGATTGCAGATAGCATGTCACTGTTGTTGGTCACTGTTCTGAGCAGTCGGGACCTCCTTTCTTTACTGACCTTGCATATGGCTCTGTGGTAAGCCAGGGGTCATTTGTGGCTGTGGTTCTGAGACCTCCACCCTGTCCCCTTGATCTAAGTTAGCCTGAGTCCTACTTCGCTAGCTTTGGGTCAGTTCTTGACCCACCATGGTCTCCCTTGGGCATACTATAATTGTTATACCTTTCCTCTTCAGTATAATCTTACAATCAGTGTGACAACTGGAATTCTTCTGGAACTGCACTGCTTATGTGGGCCAATCTGGAGACAATGACACTTCTGAGAGTATGTCTTGGTTGAGACATATTTTTACTACTTTTAAAGATATAGTCTCAATCCCTACCCCATCTGTGTTCTCCTTTCCCCCTCTGTGTGTATACAAGAGTGTGCATATGTATGTGTGCATATGTATGCGTGTGTGCATGCATGTAGGTATGTGTGTGTGTACATGTGAATGTGTGCATGTGTATACATGCTTGCATACAAGCCACAGGGGCACCCTTCAAGCTGCAGTTTTTTCCTTCTGCTGTGTGGTTCCTGGAAGTTGGTCTTGAGTCACCAGGCTTGCTGACGAGCACCTACCTTTACCTACTGAGTCATCTTGCTTGCCCCAGGCACATTTTAATTTCCATGTGTGGGGTAGGAACAATGGCTTAGTGGTTAAGAGCACTGTCTGCTCTTACAGAAGACCCAGGTTCAATTCCCAGCACCCAGGTGGCTCACAGCTGCCTGTAACTCCTGTCTCAGAGGATCCAACACCCTCTTCTGTCCAGGGCACCAGGGACACATGTGGTGCACAGACATACGTACTGGCAAAACATTCATACACGAAAACATAAATAAAAAGATTAGTTTCAGCTTGTTTTGTGTTGTATTTTTAATAATGTATTCATATCTTTTATACTTATTTTAACAGTGATGACACCTTTTGTTTAAGTTATTTTTGGTGTTTACAAATAAAGTTGATCTGTTATGGTTTTTCCCTCCACAGATATCCTGTATTTGCCCTGTTGTCCTGTTATTTTATAATTTTTTTCTTTTTTGTGGGAGGACATATTCCCACACAGACAGTCACAGCTAGCATTTGCTTTCGCCTTTCCCATCTTTATGTCTTTTAATCCCTTGGATTTTTACTTCGGGAATTACCCATGATCCCTTACTGCCGTGGAATACGATCCCCCCCCCCCCCCCCTGTGATCGTTTCATCTCTGTCACAGGGAATATTTCCCCCTTGTCCAGAACATGTCTGAACTCTGGACAGCTGTCAGTAGGGGTCTGTGAAGGTCGCCTCTTGATGCATGGCAATGAGCAATATCAAGACCACTGTATTCAGTGTCTCTGGCTACTTTCTCTTCCCAGTGATTCCCCAGCCTTCAAAGTCACCAACCTGGAGGTGGGTACCTGGGCGCTGCTGCCTGTCCCCGCTCTTGGCTGTGACACTTGAGAACCAGCCTGGGTCCCTCGTCCATGAGCCAATGAGGAAACATCAGAAGCAGCTGAAACCCCACGGGGGACATCTGATCTCTCTTGATCTCAGCGTTGGCCACCAGACAGAGGGGACGCAAGCACCAGGTCAGCTTGTGGCCACTCCGCACATTTATGAAGGTGATGGAGTTGACGAAGTGGAAGGGAGGGTGGGAGCACTTCAGACCACAGCTACAGGAGCTGTATTTCTTGGTGGTTGCTGTAAGCACTGGGCAATAGCCCAGATCTGCAGCTTGAAGCCCACCACAAAAGGTCAAAGTGCAAAGGCACCATCTGCACCCAGGAAGGGTCTTACCGGAATCCCTCTGCCCACTCCTGTGCTGGCATCTAATTCTGTACTTCTGACCTCTAGAAGGATGAGGGATAAAGCATGCTGTTTAAGCTCCTCCCTCTGTGACACATTGTTGTGGTTGCCCCAGCTAAGCAATGCAAGTTGTAGCTTACTGTTGAAACATTTTCTAAGCCCGACCTGCGATGCTGCAAACTAGAACTCGACAGAGTGTAGGAAGAGGTGGGCGCTGTGCGCCAAATCAGCAAGAGATTTCTGTACCGTCCGGATGATTGGACCACCAACCTCTAAAGAATTCAGAGCCTTCTCCAGCACAGCTGCCCTCTCCCGGGAGGAGATGCTGTGAAGTGACCTTGGGAGGGGGTTCCCGTGGGCAGGTATTTGAAGATCTCTCCCCGAGGCAGCGCTAGCTAGTGTCTGGAGATCTGTCCTCAGCAGGTGTTCGTACTGCCCTTACCACAGTCCGCAGAAGCTGTGCCTGTGTTCCTGGCTGTGCCCCAGTCCTGGAATCCAAATCCCTGAGCCTCACCCAATCAGAATGTTCTGCTAGCTGGGCCTTGGAGCCTTCTTTTTGTCCACTTGGGTGGGTTCTTCTTGTGATATTGAGATGAATTGCACTGGGTCAGGAAGCCTCGGGGCGTGAGAGATGCCCCCAGTTCCCCTTTAGAAGTCTCCACACCTGTGGCGCACGCCTTTAATCCCAGCACTCGGGAGGTAGAGGCAGGCAGATCTCTGTGAGTTTGAGGCCAGCCTGGTCTACAGAGCTAGTTCCAGGATAGGCTCTAAAACCACAGAGAAACCCTATCTCGAAAAAAAACCAAAAAAAAAAAAAAAAAGAAGTCACCACACCTGTCCCGGTGTCCACCTCAGAGGTGATTCTTGTGGATCCCCTACAGGGTCATGTCAAGTCTCTGGGTACATGAGCACTGTCATCCTGGCCTCATCACCTTCCTTGGTTTGTTCTGTTCCCAAGGCCGTCAAGGTACCTATCACTGCACCCCACCGGGATACAGTTCTTGGGGTGTGTCCCACCACTCACCCATGGCTGGCTAGGGTGAACATTGATGTGGAAGAAGAGGACCACAGTGATGTGTAGACACTTGATCAGGGCTGTCTTGGCTCTGGTTTCTGTTTGGCCTGGAGGTCAGTACAAGTGAGGCTGGCAGAGCCTCATGTGTAGCATCCTCAAACCTTGTTTTTAGACCGTGGGCCCCTAAGGGGCTCTGTGTTAATAGGACTATAGCCCTGGAGCAGATGCTGAGCACCTAGGAGGCGGCAGGGAGACAGCTGACATGGTCCCAGTGATTTAGCCTCACAACCCTGGCCAGGCTCAGCGCTGGGGGTTTTCTGTGTTTGCAGACACCACTGAGAGACTGTCCACTACCATCACCCACAGAAGCAAAACTTCTTGTAAATTTTAAAGCTTCAGTGGGATACAGGAATGTGGTGGGGGTGGGGAGCATTCTGTCTATGAACTTGTCAGCACCTTACCTAGGCTGGAGGACCTGCAGGGCACACAGACCTCCTGGAGAGACTGTCTGGCTATCTGTGCCAGGTTTTATAAGAGCACACATTGAGGCTGGGGATATGGCTTAGTCAGAGGAGAGCCTGCCTGGTAAGCAGGGAGTCCTGTGTTCTTGCTCCAGCATTGCATAGAACTGGGATGATGGTGCATGCCTGCAGACCCAACTCTTGAGAGCAGGAGGGGTCTTGATCTATGTAGCAAGAGGTGTCTTAAACAAAAACTGAAAAACTGAGTGTGGTGGGTAGGAGGGAGGGGGAGAGAAAGAGAGAGGTTTGCTGAAGCTAAAGGTGGAAAAATCAGGATAACTGAGCATTGTGAATGGACTCACGGTGTAGCAAATGAAAAAGGCAGACAAACTGCACGCCAAATAAACATAACTCTCTAAAGCAGCTTGGAATTTACAGAGAACTTGATTGAAAAATAAGCCTTTGAGAACTCATAGGGAAGAAAATTTAGAAGTCAGGGACCAGAAAGGACTCAGAAGCTCAGTAGGCAGAGCACAACTTTCGAGTTGAGCTCCAGGGAGCCTGTGTGATTTGGAACAGGGCTACAGCCACACTGTGGTGGTGGCTGCATGGGTATAGCCATAGAATACCTATCCCTAGTCCACACACACACACACACACACACACCCAAGAGCACGCACCATGCACCAATACTATACACATACCATAGGAGCACACGCACATATCCCCCATACTGCCCCCACACACCCTGCCACAGCCCGCCCCCACACACCGTGCACACACCATACACTGTACACACCTCTCTCTACTCCCCCCTTACTTGGACTTATCTGTCCAAGTCTGGGGGGAGTCTCATGACACACTTGAGGTGTGTATTGAAAGTGTGCTCTGTTGGCATGGGTGGTTTTGGTTGGATGTCCTGGGTGTGGGGTGCATGGAAACTATTCTTGATACATACTGTGAGTGCACAAGTGTTTTCCAGAAGAGCTTTTCTTCTTTAGGCGCAAAGGCTTATATAACATGCACTCTCGCGGACGGTGAGCAGGCACTCACTCGTGTGTTTCTGGACCAGGTTTGGAAATGGTATTTACGGGCTCTGTTGCCGGATCACGTAGGTGGCCAGCGACATCGGATTCTTGGCTATTAAGAAGTACATTCTTCTGTAGCACTGTGGTGAAGGAGATGATCAGAGGGAAATTATAACTCCTTTTAGAAGCAGTAAGAAAGGAAGCGTTCTTTTATAGAACCCCTGGGACACAGTGGGGTTCTCTCCAGAGGGAGGGGAAGCAGGATGGGAGGGGGAAGGGATGGAGTGTTATTCTTGGAACACATGAGGCACCGGCGAGAAGCTGCAGGGGACTGAGAGGTCAGCTTCCCTGTCAATCCAGACAGCTACCCAGCACTCTAGCTGTGGCTAGGAGCAGTGTGACTCCCTGGGCTTTGGACAGAGGGTCTTAGAGTCATTCTCTATAGATGGCGGGGTCTTCAAATGTGCATTTTGCCCCTCCCCGCTGCATCTTCAGAGCTGGAGTTGCGCAGGTTAATGCTGCACACGGCAGGCTTGTGCCACAGATGAGGGTCCCCTGAGCTCTGGAAACAGTCCCTATAGGATACACAAACCTGCCCAAACTTTGTCCCACAGGAAGACATGGTTTTTAATCTGCAGGCCAATCAGAAAAATTTGTTCTCTGTCTGGGAGAGGAGAGAATATTTCTATTTTCTGCCGGGCAGTGGCGGTGCATGCCTTTAATCCCAGCACTTGGGAGGGAGGCAGAGGCAGGTGGATTTCTGTGAGTTCAAGGCCAGCCTGGTCTACAGAGAGCTAGTTCCAGGACAGACTCCAAAGCTAAAGAGAAATCCTGTCTCGAACACCGCCCCCCCAAAGATTTCTCTTTTCTTAAACAATTGCTATTAAAGATCCTTTTTTGGAGATAGGGCCTTGCTGTGCAGCCAGGCTGCCTTTGAACCAGGGATCTTCTTGCCTCTCCCCCACTAAACACTAGGATTAGAGGTTCGTGCCCAGGTATACTTCTGAAAGGCAGGTGAGGAACAAAAGGTGTGACCAGTTGTCCATAAATGTGAGTATCCCAGAGCAGGCATTAAAAGACACAAGTAAGCGGGAATAACAACGGAGACATTGGCGTGTCCTTCAGATTCCACAAATCAGAACGCGCCTCTATAGGGCATGATGCTGAAACTGGTGGGCAAACAGGAGTGGGTGTCCCACCTTGAATTCTACTGGAACCACAAGACTCTCCAAATTTCAATCGACAAACAACAGAGACTGACCACACCCAGAGAATTCCAGAGTCCAGGAGGGTGACTGATGGCCCCTGAATCACAGAGGGTGACTGCTGGATTCTTGAAGGATCCACCCAATGGCCACACCAGAGCCTGTAGAGTCAGGCACATCTTAGAGAGGCCTTAGGCACTGTACTCTTCTGAGGGATGGTGGGAAGCTCTGTCCTGTTCTCCAGTAGGACGCACCAGAGGTGGGGTCCTGGAGGCTCCTCAAATGGTCTGACTGTGGGCTGGCATACCCCAGAGAACATGTTCAAACCATAACTCCCAGTGCCCATGTGTGGGACTTTATTTGGAAGTAGTGTCTTTTAAAATTCCATCAAGTCAAGATGAAGTTATCCTGGATCAGAGAGGATGGCTCCAAACCCTGTGGCTGGCATTACAAGAAGAGGGATGTTTAGATCTAGGCATAGAAAGGAAGTGTGTGCCATGAGAAGGCAGGATGGAGATTGGAAAGTTGAGGTGTGATCCAAGGAAGGGTGCCCCAAAACTAGTGGTCCCAGTAGAGGCAGGACAGATCCTCCCACACCTCTAGGAGGGATCAGTACTGCGGACACTCCACCTCAGACCTTATAAACTTCTCAAGTGTGAAAGAACACGTTTCTGCTGTTGTTTGGAGTTACTCCATTTCCTGAAGACCCCAGCAGTCTCAGGGAATGAACCCAAGCCCCAGTAGGGTTACATCGATGCCCAGGGACCACCAGCTCACCACTCCTTTTGACTTGTTGTGACCAATCTCCAGCCTGCATTGAAGCCCTATAAAGCCGAACTGACACAGGTATTTCTGAGAGGACCCTGGAAAGCAGCCACACAGAAAGGAAGCCCAAAGGCAGTCCAAAGAAAATGTGTTTCACCAGTCAGAGGCCATACTGTATCATGTGCTGTGTTAGTGTTCTCCAAAGGAATGGAGCCACAGAATATTCAATAATAATATAGGGTCTTAATCTACCTGTACATCCCTAGATAGCCATATGTATTATCTACACTTATCAATCCAGCGTCTACGATCTACCATCTGTTGATCTCAGTCAACCACCTGCCTGTCTAAGGGGAGATCCATTATGGAGTGCTGGCTCAGGCGAGCAGGGAGGTGATTGAGGTTAGAGTGACAGATGCTGACAGTCCAGCTGTTTCTTCACCCACACGAGAAGGACATCTCCTCTACTCAGTCTTGTAGCAGGGACTTACAAAATGTCAAAGAAATGTGACCAAGTGCTCACTGTGGATGCCAGAAGTGCTCAGTGAAGCAGCAGAAAACACTCAGTTGTGAGCGACGCTCTCAGTAGGACCTCCTCCAAATGATCGTTTGAAGTTAACACGTACTTAAGTTAAACAGAACGCAATCCATAAGGTGAGCTTTTAGCAGCCCAGGGGCTTTTGCCAAAAGGACAGGGTGTGTAGTTTATGGCCTGTGAGTCTCCTTTCTGACCAAGAGCTCCCCACTTCTGCAATCTCCTAGGTCTGCCTAGGCCTGGATTCCTTAGGATAGTTGATCTACATAACTATCTTTAGTATTACTGATAAGCCCAGATCTGGTCTAACAGGATTTAAAAATCGTAAGGAATGTGTTCTCCATTCGTTTTCAATTCAGCACTAAGGAAAGCAATTACTTCTGGCTTGAGCAGCGTGGTTGGTGGACTTCTGGGTATCGGTGGTCACTACATTGCCCCTTTCTGGACAGACACAGGGCAGCAGGATGGGAAACTGGCTGGGCTGCTGCCTCTCACAGGGAACCAGGCAAAAAAAGAGGCTTGGGTTTGTTGGTGATAAAGACACCAGAATCGCAGCAGTGGCTGGTTAGTGCTCCTTCAAAGGCAGCTGCCATCACAGGGAGCTTGCCCTCAACAGATTTCACACTATTCTAATGCTTTGTTTGTGTCTGGAACAGAAATGTAGCCACTTAGCCAGAAGATGCTATTAAATGCAATCGATGGTGGTGATGGAAGCTCCTGGGAGAACATAGGGGAGAGGGTAGAACCTCTAATCGTTTTCTGACAGCGTCGCAAGGCTTCTAGTCTTGAGCCGTTACAGTATGAATGTGCATGCCTGGTCCAGGGGAAGGTCTCTTGGGACACTGCAAGCTCTATTTTTAAACTGTCGCGGAGTGCCAGCCAGCAGGGAAAGCATAGGGCCGGGGGCTAGAGTAAGTGGAAATCCAAGTCGGTTGATGGTGAGCACCACCCACCCCCAGGCTCCTGTCACGTCCTTCGCGCTAGAAGAGGACGCCCGAGGTCCGGGCCTGAGCGTGGTCAACACGCTCTCCGGCGGACGCTGTTCCCCCCTTTTCGCGCAAACCCACCCGAGGCTGCGCTGTACTCTTGACGGCTGGGCACGTCACCATCAATTTCACGCGGAGTCACGCAAGGTTTCTGGCTGCCGAGGTCTTCCGCGCCCCTCACTCCCACCCTGTCCCCCGCCCCTCGCGGGTGGCCTTGAAGCCAGCCGCTCCGCCCGCGCGCCCGCGTCCCCGAGGCTCTCTTCTGCCAGAGTGAGACCCATCTGGTCCCAGATTTAACGAGCATGTGCGTGCCGTCACCGCCGGCTGCCGGGGTGGCGAAGGGACGCCCGCGCCCCGCAGTCGGCGGGCAGGCTCGAGAGAGCATTCTGGGAAGCGCTTACTAATCGCGCGCCGCCCTCCCCACAAAGGCGCGCAGCCCCGGGGCGCGCGGGCGGCGCAGGTGAGCGGGGGGCGC
>NW_004949105.1:6301635-6324331 GCF_000317375.1 Microtus ochrogaster | reverse complement strand
CGGGCGCGGGGACCGGCGGCGGGAGTTCGGGGCGCCATTGTGTGCGGGGCTCCGGGAAGGGGACCCGCCCTGAAGGCAGGGGCAGCGGAGGGGGCCGCTTCGACGCGCGGGGCGGGGTCGGGGTCACGGGAAGGAGAGTTGACTGTGCGGGCGCCTGCGGGTTCTGCTCCACCCTAACGTGAAGTTGGGAGGTCGGCTTCGCCCCTCGCCGTGACCGATCAGAAAACCTCGTCTCAGCTCCGCGCAGCTTTCTTCAATGGCTTTGTCTGAGAGGTTTTCATCGCTGGCTTTGCAGTCTCACCCTGGCGTTGAATGGACCGGTGGCTGGGCATGTTTAACGAATGCAGCTATCAATGCCGAGGGAGGGCTGAGCTGTGTAATGACTTACTGCTTTCCCTACCGAGACACTCCTCACTTATCCAAGCCCACAGAACTGCGCACACACGGTCTAGAAGCCCCGGCATTTTGGGGATGGTTCCGAATTTTCATCTTCAGTGCATGCTGGATTCGGAGCAGTCTGCTTGCTGCAGCTGGCTGGTGGCTCCCCGGCGGCGCTGCAGTGTGAACCTTGACCGCTGCTGGGGGTGACCAAAGTTTGTTTTCATCCATAAGCATACATAGCAGTTTCAAGGGTTGAGTGCGCTTCTAAGGACAGTCAGCTCTTATATGTTAAAAAAAATACCAAAGTCCTGTGTTCAAGATTTTGACCAATACACAGTTTACAAAAAAAATTAAGATCCTTAGTTACTTAAAAAGTGTTAAATGAGGCAATCAAACTGCTCCGTAATTAGGAAGTAGCTCTTCTTAATGGCGTGTACATGCACACACAGAGAGACACTCACACACGAACACATACACTTGTGTACACACGGCTCCAGGCAGGACAATTTGTTATTAACAAAATGAGGATTAAATGACCAGAAAACGCAAGCATTCTAATTTTACTCATAAGTTAGCATGTTGCAGTGTTAGTCGGAAAACGGTTAACATGAATTCTGTAGGCATACCATAGGTTTTGGGTATTTTCCTGAACATTATTTACGAAAAACGACATGCATTTTAGAACGAACAGCTGGCTCCCTGGTGTGAAAAATGATGCTTATAAATGAGGTGGACCGATAAAGTTATGATTTAAGATGCTACGGACTGAAGAGCAGGGCCTGACTTTCAAGGCACCGAGAGAACTGGATTGTCATCTGGACCTCAGTGCGGAGAATATAAAAGACAGATGTCCCAATGAGACACGCTAAGTTTTCCAAAATAGGCTTTAAAGAAAACCCCTTGAAAAGCTTCCTCTGCTATTCCAGCAGACCATCAATACCCATATCATGTGACATGTTTGCTGCATTAATATGGATAGGCAAACTTCAGTAACCATATTCTGTTTTAACTTCTCCAAAGATTTTCTTAAGAAACTGTGGCGGCCCTTTCTTCTCTGAAAGAACAAAGGGAGGAATGGATAAGATGTTTAGCTTCTGGCTGCCAGATTGGCCCTAAACATTCTGAAACTACACTCAAAAGAATGTACACTCAAGTCAGATGTCTTGGGTTGATGTTGTTTTGTCTCTCTGAGCCCGGACTGGTTTGTTTTAATCTGACTGTGAAGGCTGATGACACCATCCAGAGAGTTCCTGGCTCTTTGGGTCAAAGGTAGGTGTGGGGAGTAGACCTTCCGCCACTGTCTGAAATACTGAACTCCACAGTGTGGGGAGTAGACCTTCCGCCACTGTCTGAAATACTGAACTCCACAGTTTGCGTCTGCCGTGAAGTTGTCCTTGGCGTTGGGCAGTGCTGGCATGCCATCACGCTTGTCTCAAAGCGCATGTGTGGAGAAACTTTCGCCTCAGTGGGGTAAAGAAAGAGTGAGGCCGTTTCTCCTTAAAAAGGAAATGCTTGGAAATGGGGCTGAACATTTGTGTGGCACGGAAAGGCTCCTAGCTGGACACACTGCCACGTGGACGTGCTGACACTGGAGAATTGTGAGCAGCATGGGGCTTCCCTTCTGCAAGTTCACGGTTAAAATGAGGCTCAGGCCTGGGAAGGAGCACAGAGCGAAGGCTTCCCATGTGTCTTTTATTAAGAACACGTCCTGCTCTGTTTCAAAATGGGGTTGGCTAGCAGGGCAGGGACATTCCTTGGGCTTCAACTCAGGCAAAGAAAATGGCGGGTCGGGGTCCCTCTCCCGGGGCCTCTGTATTTGGTCCTTAGAGTTGAGAAGCAGGAGCTCCAGACTGGCATTGAGAGGTGCTACTCTCTGCTGCTGGCCATGGGCTTTCTGCTGCAGGGAAGATGGGAGTTGGGATTGGCAGTTTCCCCAGCTCTGGGAATGCAGGTCTTGCTCTTTGTTTGTCCTAGGGAGAGCCAGGCCCCGAGCTGGGCCCCTGTCCTGTGCCCGCCATCTTCTGATCCCAAACCTTCCATAGCCATCATGTCCCTGAGCCCTGAAGCACCATCCCTGGCAAGTTCCCCCTTCAGACATCTCTAGGTTGTTTTGTTAAAGGAGGCACCCTCGGATGCAGCGATGTTAGAGGATAGGAAATTGCCAAGAATAACCTATGCTCAAATGCTGTTTTAATTTGCCTTGTGAATGCAGGGTACAAAGTTGTTAGTTACTGCGAAAACCTCCAGGAACTTTGTCCCTTCCGTGTGTCCCAGAATCGGATAGAGAAGCAGCTTGCAGTTCACATGGCATTCTCTGTGGGAGATCTGGGGCTGCCAGGGCTTGGGGGCGAGCAACTGAATCAAAGGTCCCCCCTAGGAGATGCATTTGTCTCATGGTCTGGAGGCCACAAGTTCACGATCAAGGTATGGTGTACACTTCCTACATGTGCTTGTTCAGGCCTTTCTCCCTGAGTTTGGAAACACAGCCTGTATGACGTTCTCACTGTGGCCTCCATTCTGCACAGATCCACTGTAGATGGCATCCCAGTCACATCCAAAGTGACCTCAAAACCAGGCAGAGCCACATCCTGTGGCCCTGGGGCCTGGGACCCCCATGTGTATATTTTGTGGAACACAGTTTAGCCTGCAGCAGTTGAGCTAAATCAGCTTATTAAAAACTTTATTGCCTACTTGACACTGTGGTAGCTGACTTCTGGCGTTTCTTTTTTGCGTTATATTTTTTATTATTTCAAACAATTTTTAAATTTAAATATATTTAGATCATATTCTGTCCCCCCCCAAGTCCTTCCAGGTCCTCTCCCCAGCCCAACTTTAAGTTCTTTCAAAAAAAAAAATACCAAAAACCCATTACAACAACCCCTCCCAAAACCAATAAAATAAAACAAAACAACATTCCTAAAGGAAGAAAAAAAAACCCCTCCCAAGCTGCAAACAAGTGAAGCCCCACAGTGATACTGTGGACACCATTATATGCTGACCACTATTCCCGAACACGAGGCCTGCCCCAGAGTGGAGGATACACCCCGTGTCACTCGGTTGGAGAAAACCAAAAAACTCATCTTCTCTCTCCCAGCAGGAATAAATGACAGTTTGTCATTAACCTGTACCGTAGTGGCTAGGCTTTCATTTATTCATTTATTTTTTAAAAATACAACAAAATAAAATATTATAAGATAAAAACTAACACATCGAAGTTGGATAGAAGACAAACCCACAGAAGGAAACGAGCCCGAGAGAAGTCACGTGTCAGAGACCCACCCATTCCCACATGCAGGAATCCCATACAAACGAAATGGAGGGATGCAGTGTGTACACAGAGGACCTGGTGCAGACCTCTGCAGGCCCCGTGCATGTGGCTTCAGTCTCTGTCCGTCCCCGTCCATACGAGCTTTGCTCGTGTCGATTTCCAGGGCCGTGCTTTCTTGGTGTCCTCTATTCCCTCTGCTCTTAGACTTTTTCTGCCCCCTCTTCAGCAGGGGTCCCTTGTCTCCAGGGGAGGGATTAGATGGAAACATCCCATTTAGGGTTGAGTCAGTCAGTCTGTCTGTCTGTCTGTCTCTCTCTGCATGTCTGGCTATGGGTCTCTACATTTGTCCCCACCCACCAGAAAAGGCAGCTTCTCCGGTGATGGCTGAGTAAGGCACTGATGTACGAGTATGGCAGAATGCCATTAGGAGTTATTTCATCACTACATTTCCCCCTCTTTTCTGGACCAGTCTTATTTGGTTTGACTCTAGGTCCCTGGGCTATCTAGTCTTAGGTTCTTGGTCAGCCAAGCAGAGTCGGGTATGGGTTCCATCTCCTGGAGTGGGCCTAAAGTTAATCAAACACTGACTGACCACTCCCCCACGCTTTGTGCCACCATTGCATATCTCGTAGGCACTACACCGTTGCAGATCAAAGAGTTCGCGACTGGCTTGGCACTTACTTTCTCTTTGGTAGTATGCTGAAAACCTTCTTCTACCAAAGACGCTGGGATGTAGGGGCGAAGGCTCTACATAGGCACCAGCTTGACATCGTAAATAGCAGGTTCTTAGGGAGTTAGAACAAGAGGAAACCCAACTCTAAATGCCAAAACAGTGTGAGACAGAAAGACCCTGCAGATCTCGGGTGGGACGGAGAAGAGGCCCACCCAGCCTTTGAGGTGAGCCGTCGGGACTGACCTCCCTGATACATGAGTCGTTCTGTGCTCATGTTTCTCTGCCATGGGACACCCTCCAAAGGCCTGCTCTCTCAGTAGACGCAAGACTCACGTTTGGTTCAGGTTGGGTAGCCGGTGTTGGGATGGGAACAGAAAAGGAGTCTCTATGGCACATGGGCAGAAGATAGAACTGCCCAGTTAAGAGTGGCATTTCCTCTGGTCCTGGGCACCTGGCTGCACATGCTCTGACCTGAATGATCACACAAAAACTGTATTAATTACAACACTGTTTGGCCGGTGGCTCAGGCATATTCCTAGCTAGTTCTTACATCTTAAGTTAACCCATTTCTATTATTTTATATTTTACCATGAGGCTCAGAGTTTGTTACCTCACATATTGCTTCTTGGGCAGCTGCATGGCATCTGCCTGACTCCACCTTCTTTCTCCCAGCATTCAGTTTAGCTTTCCCACCTGGCAATATTCTGCCCTGCCACAGACCAAAGCAGCTTCTTTATTAACCAATGATGATAAAACATATTCACAGCATACAGAGGGGACTCCCACATCAGTGCTCAGTATTGGCAGTGGTGACGGTATTGATGACATAGTCGCTTAGAGTGGGCTGTGTAGGAAGGGTGAGTTTAGTGGCTCTCAGGAAGACACAGCAGTTGAATGACAGTTCATTTGGAGAAAGCTAGAAGACAGGCTCTCTCCAGGCCGTCGGTAAGCACAAGGCACACTCTGAGTAGGATCTGGAGTGTTCGTTTTGTTTCCTTTAGCAGCGTGGGACTGCAGGGTACTACCTCCTCCCAGACCCTGCCAAATGCAGCAAGTGGTTTTGGGTTTCAGGCCTGAAGAAGAGTGAACTGGATCTGCCCCGTTGGCTTGTTCCAAAAACTAAACAACACAGAACAGAACAAAACAAAACCAAACCAAAAACCGCCTGAATTCAGTTTGACTCAGGAGCCCTGAAGAGATTCCTGAGGGCCAGACTGAAAGCACATCTGGGTTTATGTTGGCATCATGCATGCACACATGCACATCTGGGTTTATGTTGACATCACGCATGCACACATGCACTCCCACCTCAGGTGAACATGAAGCTACACACATACATGTGCTTATACACAAAGGTGTGTGTGCACTTGCTGATGTGCCTGTGTACATCCTCAGGTGCACATGCAGATGTCCACATGCAGGTACATGCAGAAACATACAGATTACAAGTTTATATGCATAAAGGTGCATGAGTGCTGACTAGCATGCATGCAAACTCACATAAATGCATGCAGTAGACACATGTGCACACTCAGTGCACATAGCAGTACACATGCAGTATATACATAAAGGTGTGTACATGTTCACTGGATGTGTGTATGTTCATATAGATGCACACATACATGTGCACACACATGCACAGCTAAGCACACAGCAATATACACACTTGTGCTTATACATAAAGGTGTTGTATGTACATTTACTAGGTCATATACACTCATGTGTATACGATACACACACACAGGTGCACACAGCCAGCGTGGGACAGGGTAGTAGGAGGCATAGCCACTAGTGTCCTCAGGGTAGCAGCGTGAGAGCTCTGAGCCTGAGCCCAGCATGTGCTGTGCTGGCAGGGTCCTTCCGTCTATCATTAGAAATAACTGGCACCTTCCTACAGCCCAGCTTTAAATACACGCAAAAGCTCCCGCCCAGAGTCAGAGTCTTGATTACTCCTCAGCACATCTCACAAGAGGCTCACTGTGTCGCACAGGACACTGGGGCGTGGCAGGCATCTTTCCCCGGGTCACCCAGATGTAGGGGACATGAGAGAGTCTCACCTGGGTCTGAGGGAAGATCAATAGTCACAGCCTTCAGGGACCTCCACCCAGACCGGAACGCTGGAGAGTGGTCTGGGTATGTCCTAAGGATTAGGTCATGTGGTACAGCCCCCATTCAGCTAGGGGTCAGGGAAGGGAAGAACACTGCGCAAGCACACAGAAGGGTATGGCGGCAGTGGCTAGCATCCTGGCTTCTCCTGCAGTTTGCATGCTTGCAGCCCTAGCCTGGCTGTGGCAGTACCCTGTCTGAGTGCTATCCTCTGGAGGCACCTTCTCCAAGGCTAGCCTGTGCCAGTCCTCCCAGGCTCCCCTTGCCATGGGCATCAGTGGGTGGACACTACCACGGGGCAGAAACCAATCTCTGTCCTGCCTCACTGTGGATCCCGGGACTTGCACACTGTGTTGGTGGCTCCAGAGTTTCTGTACCAAGAAATGTGGCGTGCACACGGATGTGAGTGACAGATAGGGTACTAGAGCAGAGTGAGAGTGGGCAGTTTATTCCTCTGACAACTGGCTCCTGTGCGGGGTCCGGCAGAGCTGTGTGTCTTTATGGATGATGTTTTCAGCTTTCAAACTGGAATTCCATGTAAAATGGGGATCGCCCTGTGTCGGCCACTGTACCCGGAAGAACACTCATCTCTTCCTCTGTGTATGCAACTCGGCCATGAAAGCCAGATCTCGTTGCTTCCTGGAGATCTGTCTTCCAGGGTCAGGGACACTCGGCTTCATGGTGCAGGCCTTTGCTGGGTGATTTTGGGTCACCTGCCCACCTTCTCTGAGTCCCAGTTTATGCAGCCCTCACTGGCAGGAGTGGCCTTATGGGGCAGCAGGGTGTCCCCAGGGTTAGTGAGAAGACCTACTGGGCTGAGGAGCCACTGTTCTGACCCTGAAGCTAGAAGCTAGGGTGTGACCCCAGAACCGCCCAAAGCCAGAAACAATGTTTTATTCTTATGTGGGATAGACACTGATAACCTTTCTTTTTTTGGGGGGGGGGAGGGGTTGTTGCCTCCCTCCCTTCCCCTGGACAGACCACTGTCATTTTGGGGCAGAGCATAAGGCTCAGCTCCAGGGCCCTGTACATCTGCTGGGTGCACAGCTGCAGGCTGTGTGAGGGCTGAGCTGCTGCCGCTCAGCCTTCCCTGGTCCAGTTTCATGCAGGCTAAAGGCCAAAAGTCACAGATGGGAGGGGAGGCAGGCAGCTCCGGCTGTTCTGCAGAGAGAGGCCTCCAGGCTGCTGTGGCCTCCTGCTGTCCAGGCCTTACTCTCTCCTCCCTCACTGTGGTCCGGTTAGGAGACACTGTTTCCAGCCATTGCCCTGAGGTTCTCTGGCTCTCAGCCAGGCCGATGCTGCTCATTCACTTTGGTCCAGAGGCCAGAGCAGTGGGATGGCCACACAGAGCATGGACAAAGTCCCTCCCAAATGCACTTCTTTAAATTAATTCAGGGGCTGGAGAGGTGGCTCAGTGGGCGACGTGCTTGCTATGCTCACAGAATGACCTGAGTTCAGACCTGCAACAATACAGTAAACACGGTAAAAACAAGGTGGCGCTTGTCTCTAGTCCCAAGGCTGAGTCAGGGTTGGAGACAGGAGGGTCTGTGGAGGGGTCTTAATTGAGCTCCGAGGTCAGTAAGAGACCCTGTCACAAAAAAATAATGATTGAGGAAGACAGCCAGTGATGACCTCTTGCTGACCTCCCTCCACCACACACGCGAGCGTGTGCACACGTGCGCGCACACACACACACATGTTTGTGCATTCGGGATCACACTTCAGGGACAGCATAGTAGACCTGCTCCATTCTTTGGTGTAGAGTGTTTGAGCCCCAGTGTGAAGGGTACTGATGTCACCCAGCCCAGCTGTCTTCTTACAGTCAGGTTAACCAAGGGTCATCACAGAGGGTTGGGTATATTGTGAATTTCAGTCTCAGGAAAATTGCTCACACTGGAGTCTTGAGTAAATGGTGCCCACGGGACTATGCTGGGAGGGGCTTCCGTGTAAGAGAGAGGACAGCTTCTCAGGACACAAAGTAAGGACGGATGTGGTTGACTCAGGAAGCGACTTTAATTCCCCAGCCCTCTCTGCAACCACTGTTTACATCAGGATGACTTAGGCCCAGAGGCGGACTTGACTTCTTCATCTGAACCTGGTCTTGATGTGTGGCCAGCAGGATGGCGGTAACATCTGGTGCTGGCGCCGAGCCCGGGCATCAGTAGGTCTGTGCTCATCCACTCTTGTGGACTCTGACCTACTGTGAAGACGAGTCACATGGAAAAGAACTTAGCAGTTCTCACCGAGGTCGCCCCATCCCTCTAGGGCTAGCGAGATCGATGGTCCATGCAGAGCAGACATCTGGGTGTGATAGAGGCTGTCAAGGCTACCTGTAAGATGCAGCCTGGGGATGTGGCCCAGCTGCTAGTGTTTCTCTAGTGTGATCTGAAGCTCTGGGCTCCATCCTCAGCACCACATAAAACTGGGTGTGGTCCTGCACAAGGAATGTGGAGGCGGGATGGTTAGAAATTCAGGGTCTCCTCAGCTACATAGCACGTTTGATGCCAGCCTAAGCTACAAGAGACCCTGTCTTAAAAACACTAACTAAAGACAAACCCTTTGGTTAGGAGTTCAGATTTTCATAGAACACCAATTTCTTTTTGAACACTTGACAGAAGAGTGACCTTGCTAGTCACTTTGAGCAAGAGTGTCACGATAATCGTGACAGAAAAGGAAGAACTTGGGAAGGAGGTTTCAGGTTTTATGGCTTGTGCCGCAGGCTCACAGGAGGAGGGCAAGGCTCAGTCCCAGCTGCCCTGATTTCTCCTGAGCCATCTCCCTGCGGTGTTGAAGAGCTTGCTTTACTTAAGATCTGTGATGTATAATTAATCTCAAGAACTCCGGCGCTGGTCACAGGATTTTCCTGCACAGCACATGCTCTCATTTGAAGACAGGCTTTCTCCATAGCGTGTGGTCAAAGTGACACTTCCAGACTCTGCCACGGAGACCGCATGTTCCATGGACAGGAGAATGGATCAGTGTCTTCCAGATGCCATCAACAGGTGACAAGTGGAAGGAGGGTGGGAGCTCCTCTTTGTTTGTCCACGGACACAGCGACGCTGGGTCAGCTCTCCATGGACTCGGCCACTCTGGGTCAGCTCTCCACGGACTCAGCCACGCTGGGTCAGCTCTTCAAGGATGGAGCAGAGTTTCCTCCTGGGCTCCTGATTGTGGGTGATACTTGGGTGGACGCAGCGTGGCCAAAAGCACAGGAGGGTCTCCAGGTGTCTGTAATGGAGCAATGGAGCTTCTGCTTGAAGAGATAGAGTAAGTCTTGACTCACCCCAGAGGAGTGAGGAGGAGCAGAATGGGAATCCATGAAATACCAAAGCCCCACAGAAAACCAGGAAAGCCAGAAGCTGCACCCGTGAAGCAGAGTCCACAGGTGGGGGGATATGTCAGCAGTGAGCTGCCAGGAGGGGAGCCTCCTCAGTGGATTCTGTTTCCTTGCCAGTAAATTCTACAGCTCAGAGGAAGTGGACATGTCCCTTGGGAAGCACAAACTTCCAAAGCTAACTCAAGAGGAAATCAATAACCTAAGTAGTCCTTTATCTAGTGTAGAAATTAGGTTTGGAGGGGAAACACCTCCCTTAGAGAAAATCCCAGGCCAGGTCATTTCCCAAGAGCACTTGCTAAGTGTTCAGGGGGACAACAATGCCACTTCTGCATGATGTCTTCTAAAACTTAGAAATGAGGAATATTTCCCACGCTCTCCCGGGCAGTCAACCTTATCCTGAGGACAAATTTGATGACGGCACTGTAAGGAGAGACATCATCAACCCATGGCTTTCATGAACTTAGGGGTAAAGCATCAAAAATTAGTCTGTCGAGAACTGGAGAGATAGCTCAGTGGTTAAGAACACTGACTGCTCTTCCAGGGGGCCCCAGGTTTGATTCCCAGTACCTACATAGTAGCTCATAACTGGTTCTACCTGAAGTCCCAGGAGATCTGGTACTCTTCTAGCCTCTGCAGGCACAGCATGCACACGGTACACACACATGCAGACAAAACACCCAGGTGCACTTAAAGGAAAAATTAGTCTATCAGCATTACATGAAAATGGTACCATTCGAACTGGAGAGATGGTTCAGTGGTTAAGAGCATTGACTGTTCTTCCAGAGGACCTGAGTTCAATTTCCAGCAACTACATAGTGGCTCACAACCATCTGTAATGAGATCTGGCGCCCTCTTCTGGCACACATGGAGGCAGAATGTTTTATACATAATAAATAAATAAAATCTTTTTAAAAAAAAAAAGAAAGAAAATGGTACCATTCTTTACCAAGGGGGACCAGTCTCAAGAATCGTGTTGGTTTCTCAGTTGGAAACCTATCAATATAATCGATTATGTTGACAAACTACAAAAGAAAAACACAGGATTGTCCCAGGCGATGCAGGGAGTCATCAGGACCATGTAGCACCCATCCCCAAGACATCCTGTCACTGACTGAGGTGAGGAATGTCACCTGGCACGCCGAAGTGGCCGCTGTGGGATCCACAGCATGGGTGTGCCCGGGAGTGAGATGGGACCTCCTCAAGATTGGGGGCCAGACTGGGACGCAGCTGTCCCCACCTCTGCTCAGCCTTGCCCCGGATGTCTAAGAGGCAAAGAAACTGAAGTGCCATAAGAAGGTAGGATTTTCTTTCTACACAGCCCACAGCTGTCCAGGTAGAGAAGCGAATGCATGCCACTGCACGGCAAACGAACACGAGGCCTAAGCAGGATCTCCAGAAAACGCTTGTGTTCCTGCGTATCGGCAAAAAGACTTGAGGCTGAAATCAAAACTACCAGTTGCCACAGCAAAAGGGAAAAGAAAGGAAAACAAAAGAGCAAATGTTGCTGATCAATCTGAAAAAGGAAGATCCGTGTCCTCGCTGACGCTGCCCATGGATGCCTCGGTGAGCTGCACAGGACACTCCGTCTCCTGCTTCTGTGAGGGGAGCGGGACTTGAACTCACCACACTGGCCACTTCCTACTTTTGAGCCTCCCTGTGAATGTCTATGTGTGGAATTTTGAAGTCTGAGGATGACTGACGTACTGAATGTATTCACGGGAGGGGGAGTAACTGCAGAGAGCCTCCCTATTGGTTTGTTTGTTTCTCACCAAACCCTGTCTGAGTGTTTACTGTGTTCCGAGAACCGGGGAGGAGAATAATGTTGAAGAAACGATGTGAGTTGACTGAACTGTGAAGGAGCGACGTGCTCTGATGGCAGGAGACAGATTTCCAAATACAGGCAGCACCAGGACCTGACTGACCCTTGGCAGATGGGACCGAGGATGCTTAGGGAAGGCTATAGTGTCACAGTGATATTTGAGTTGAGCCCTGGCAGATGGAGGCTATATGGAGGAGGGGATGTGCGGCGAACTTCTCTACCAGCGAGAAAGAAACAACCACCACACGAGGATTCTTCTCAGATCACGCTTTAATTGGAGTGCCCTTGGTTGACGGAGAGCAGAAAGCGAGCCCCCCCCCCCAGAGCACTAAGGCAGCTGCTTATATAGGGAATTGGCACACGGGTCGCCCTGTGATTGGCAGCCACCATCAGCTGACACCAGACTGCATTGGGATAGGCCCAAGGACCCTTATCCACCGCGCATGCGGGAAGCAGGGGACACACAGCTCCCAAAGGCATAGCCAAATATGGAGTTGTTTATTTCCAACAAGACAGGATGTCAGCGCCATCTTGTAATGGCGATCCTGTCCGGCTCTCTACAGGGATGCATGGGCTGGATAGAGTTCTGCTTGGCCTGGGGCAGGAGTAGTGACCTGGTTCCCTACACTTGTGCATGGATGGTTTAGGACTGAAGCGAAAGTCTCAGAGGCTAGAATAGGAAGACAGCAGAGGACCTGGTGGGCCAGTTGTTCTCAAGGCTTTGGGCCACGACTGGTTAAGTGTTTAGAAAACACTACTTTGCTTAGAGGGTTGAAAACATGGGAGAGCTGTTAGAGCTGGCGTGGGGGCTGCCAAGGAGAGGAAGCTGGAGTGGGGCAGAGAGGGTGCCAAGGGAGGATGGTGGCAGGCTCGGTGCAGGATACCTGGGAGCGGCCTTTGCCATCCCTCCTGCTCTCTGGAAGCTCAGCAGGAGAAAGGGTTTTGTCTCTGAGGAAGCCTGGGTGTGAGTCCTGGCTGGTCGGTGGAGGTCACGAGTATGGTATGGAGCATGGTATAGAGGTGTCTGGAGCGCTGGAGGTCTGGACAGTGACCAGCTATTATTAGAGAATCGCAGTTTAGAGAAGGCTTGCAGCTGTAGGCAGGTGACATTGAATTGGCAGTGTGGAGATGATGGTGACTAGACAATGCCTGGGAGACCAGGAGACAAGGGACGTGGCTTGCAAGGCACTTAGGCAAAGGTAGAATGACAGGAAGGTTGATAGAGCCCAGTGATGCTGGGATGTTGGGGTTCACCACCTACAGACTCATCACCGTGAGGGAAGGATCCCCCACTTGTGACCACCCAATGTCAGCAGGACTGGATAGGGCCACCCAGGTTAAAGTTCCCTCCTTATCTTGGTGACCTTAGGTGATAGTGGTGATAGTGGGCTGAAAGGGAGAGAGGAGCCTGCTGGGCTTGAAGAATGGAGGGGGAGGTGCAGAATATGACGGCCTCACTGAGCAGGAGTTCAAAGAGCTGGATGCCTGTGGAAAGACTGGATGTGGGGTGCAGGAATTTACAGTAGTTTTGGGGGACCCAACTGGAGGTCCCCTCATTATAAACTTTATTGGGAATTTGGTACGAGTGGACCTTCAAGCATGGTTTTTCTTCACATAAGAGCTTAAGCAAACCGTACTCATTTAGGACGTGTTTCTTTGAAACCTCAGCGTTTAAAGTCTGTTCTTTTCTTCACAGTGAAAGAATCCCTGGGTTAAGTCCAGCTGAGCTGTGTTGAGTGCGAACAGTTGCATCTTGGGAACACTCAGGATTGCCACCTCCAGGTCATAAGGACTCAACATTGGGTCTTAACTTACTAGGCAATGACATTGTGACTCTGCAGTGTGTGCCTTGTAGCTGATACTTTGAAGTCCAGATCTGGGAGTGGTCAGGCATTTCAGGGATGCCAGTGTAGCGTTTCCACCAAGTTCAGGTTCAAGTTGAGGGTCATTTGTTATCATTTCGTCTCCTCATGGATTCTCAAGCATTGTCTCTCTTTCCATGGCACGTTACTGTAGGAGGAAGGCTGCTTGTTGGTTCCCAAAATAATCACATAGAAACTGTATTAATTAAATTACTGTGTGGCCCATTAGCTCTAGCTTCTTATTGGCCAACTCTTAGATATTAATTTAATCCATCTCCATTAATCTGTCTATTGCCACATGGCAGTGGCTTACCGGCAAAGTTTCCGTGTCTGTCTCTGGAGGGGCTATGTGTCTTCTCTCTGACTCTGCCTCCTTTCTCCCATCTACCTGTTTAGTTTTCCCCACCTAGCTCTGTTTCCTTATAGCTCTGCTATAGGCCCAAAGCAGTTCTTTTATTAACCAATGATATTCACAGCATTCAGAGAGGAATCCCACATCCCGTCATATATCATCATGACAGACAGGGAGGGAAATGAGCTGAGGGTTGTTTGTCGAACCAGCACTGCTGAATTCCATGCCATCAATGTAAGCAATTTTCTCAGGGATTATTCTTCCAATTGAAAGCATTAACACCAGTGAATATTCAGCTCCATCTTCATGGCTGGGGAAACAAACACATTGAGTTTCCCTCCTCACCCCCTTTTCTTTGAGAGACCTTGAGGAGAGTTTTGGGGAGTCACAGTGACATGGAGACATGTCTTGTTGCTGAGTTTGGGGCTGAAAATGTCTGGGTTGGTTGGCTCCCCCTCTCCTCTCGATAGAGGCGGCATAGCATATTAAAATGCTAGCAGGGTCACCAGAATCAGTTAAGAAGGCACCGGGTTTGGATCCTCTTCAGTCATGATGGCGGCTTCTATTGTCTTTGCTTTTGGTTCAGGTGGTTTGTGGGTAAACGTCACCACATGGGCTCATGAAATTTTAGACTTGGTTTTCATTTACAGAGTTCCTGATATCAAAAGCTTGGGCCAGGCCTGGGAACCTGTGCCATAACAAGGCCAGAGGGAAAGCTGATGCTCTGGGGGCCCTGTTGAGAGCAATGGCCAGCCTACCAAGTGGATCACACGGCACCAGGACTAGATGTGCCTCGGGGATCCTTTGCAGGTGACTAGGCAGCCTGCTCACCCTGGTGGGTCTCTTTATGCCTGGCGGTTCCTCACCAGTGTCTTCTCTGTTTAGACAGTGGAGTCTCAGTATCTGCTTGGGGGGCTTCTGCAGCATTGGAATGGAGGCAGAAGGTGCATTGGGTTAGAAGGGGTTTTGAACTTGTCCAAGAAGAGGGGTCCTTCTATGCCTGTGCATCAGAAAAAGTCCTCTAGAATGGGAGGTATATCCTCTTCCAAGAGACTGCTCTCAGGATGCCTGTCCAGGGTCTATGACATGGCCACTTAGCCTGTAGGGACAAGGAAACAAGAAAGACAGGGCCCTCTAGAAGCTCCCTGAAGAAGCAGCAGGAGCTATGTAGGTAGATTCTCCTAATGGGGTTTTGGGGGCAAATGAACACACCCTGCTAAGGGTCTACCAGTCAGCTTTGCTCCCTGTGACAAGTTCCTGTTTGTGATGATGTCTCCGGGCTTCTTATCTGTCCTCCACCTCTAGGGACACGAGGCTGGTTGTCCTTGCTCTGGGCCGCCCTGGTGTTCTGCAGGTGCACCAAGCCCGAGACTCTCTGGAGGTCACCCCATCTGCTCTGTTGGGAATCCATGAACAAAGACACTAGACAGTGCCTGTCCCATCGTCCCACAGGAGAACACCGTCATGCAGAGGATGATCAGGTGCCATTTAGCCTTAGCTGTGGTCAGTATGGACATTCTTTCGGGGGCCTTGTGAGGATCCTGTGGTCAGTTTTTGTCTACTGAGATGATTCTATAGAGCCGTGTCTGGGGAATTCCAAGAGGGGCATCGTGAGGAGCCTGGCTTTGAGAAACAACAGACGAGAAAGACATCTCAGCAGAGAAGCCAGACTGCAGAATGAGGAACCAGTGGAGATTACAGATCTGAAGAAAGAAACACCGAAGTAAATCTCCCAGCGTGGGCTCAGAAGTGGAGCTGAGGTGACTGAAGGCAGAATTGCCTAACCGAGGCCACATCTGCAGGTATCTCAGTATGACAGAGAATGTGGCCTGAGGGGGAGATGAGAGAGTAGCCAGGCTGTCCCCTCCTAGAGATGCCGTGAGCTGAGTGGGTACTGGGGAGCAGATGCCTAGGGCGGCGTGGGCAGATGTCCTGCCCGCCTCTCCCTCTCTGTCTGTGTCTGCCTCCGGTCCAGCCTGCCTCTGTGGCTCTTCACTGCTGCTGTCTAAATCCACATCTCTCTCCCGCTGTCTCGTATTCTTTCTCGTCTCTGAAATGTCAGACTTGATGTCTACATGGAGACCCCCACCTGGAACTCAGCCCAGTGAGATATGCAGCCCTCAGGGGCAGCCACATACAGTGCCAGCGACAGGAGCTGGACCAGGCCAGGTGATGAGGCCAGCTGGCAGGGGACCCTTCGAGGAGCCAGCGATTTTCCTCAGTGATAGAGGGACGAGCGCTGAAACCAAAGCTCCCTTGGTGGCGCAGGCTGCAGCCATGCCTGGATGCACCTGCAGGAAATGGAGCCTCAGACCCAGTGCGGGCATGTGTTGTGTGGCAGAACTTTTCCTGGGGAGACACAACATCCACGTCTACAGCCAAAGATAGGAAGCCCGCGACAGACCAGAGTACGGATACTACCAACGTTTAAGTTGATGGAACGGAGTTTATTGTGGCTACTTACAGGAATAGCAACGACTCAAAGACAGCTACATCACCAAAGCCCACCCCACATGGGTTCATCCCCCAGTGTGTCACATCTCTGGCTTTTCTGAGTTAGGGTGGGACGGGAGGCTGTGTGTTTCTCTCTGCTATCATTCGCTTTAGTCTGGCCAGTTTTATACAATCGGAAAAGATTTAGTCTTCCTGATGGTGGAGGTAGCATTCCATCTGGGAACTGAGATTTGAAATATATTGGGAACAAAAAGCAAAAGAAAAATTACATTATGAGGGGCTGGAGAGATGGCTCAGAGGTTAAGAGCATTGCCTGCTCTTCCAAAGGTCCTGAGTTCAATTCCCAGCAACCACATGGTGGCTCACAACCATCTGTAATGGGGCCCTCTTCTGGCCTACAGGCATACACACAGACAGAATATTGTATACACAATAAATAAATATTTTAAAAAAATTACATTATGAAAGGCTCACACTTTTCCCAATAAACTTTCTTGCTATGGCACATATTTTTGAGAAGGACTTTACTGGTAGTTAGGCACCAAATCTCGGTGCTTTCCACTCACTGGCTTTGCAGTGGAATTTGGAGAATGGTCTGTAGACTGCCCGGAGCCCTACTCACACGCAGTTCACCCATGCTGTACCGGAGGGGAAGCAGAGAGTGATGGGAGGAGTGGGACCCTGATGCAGCCTAGCTGGGCTAACAGGGAAGCTGCAGGGATGGAGTAGTGAGCTGGAAAGTGTGAAACGGACTCCAGAGGTAAACGCAGGGTTCCCTTCTCAGTCTGGAGTGACAGATCTGCTCCACAAGAATCCTTCCCTGTGTGGGGTGGCTTTGTACTTGAAGGCAGTTTATGACAGGGCAGGCATGCTGACCTGAGGGGAAGGGTGGCAGGTTGGGGTTGTCATTGTCCATTCCCTAGTTTATTTAGTGATGAGGTACAGTAAGTGCACAGTCAGAAGAAGGCTCTGCCTTGCACTCCTGGGGGCACTGCTGTGGGCGCTGCCTGCAGGTAATGCATGTTTTCCTGGGCACTCACACACAACTCTATCAGAAAACTGAGTGCTGTCCACACTGTACTGTTTCTTGTTGGTTATATAAAGATGGCTAGGGTTGGGGGGAAAGGCCTTGCTCTGTACCCCAGTCTTACCTTAAACTCAGTCTCCTGCCCCTCCCTCCTGTGCTGCTGCCACAGGCTTCAGAGTCACTGCACTGTCTCAGGTGCTGTGTGGTGGCCCATCTTATAGAAGCACCATAGTGTCTACTGATTTTGTTTTCTGGTTATCTGTTTCCAGCGGCCACTGGAAGCTCTCCAGGTTAGGGTCTTTGGAGAAAATGGGCAACACTAGACAAATAAGAGCTCGTTTGTGAAGTGAGTACCTAAGAGGCCATTACTCCCCTAGGCCTGTAGGGACAACGGGGAGCAGGGTTCCTGGAGTGAGCATGAAATAAACTCCAGAGCTGGCCTTCAAAATATCTGGCATGTGGTGTGAATGCTTAGCAAGAGGCTCTCAAGGGTGGGACCCTGCGTTATGTTTCTTGATTCCTGGGTACCAATGTGATGTTACTAAGTGCAGAACTAAGCTGGGTGAGATGTTCCCAGCTCTGTCACCTAGCACTAGTACATCATGGAGCCAGTGCCACCAGTGTCCATTTCCTGCCAGGACCTCTGCTGGCTGAGCCCCCTCACGGTCAGAGAGCAGGGCCTGAGAGACATATGCTGGCTGATGAAGCCTGCAGCAGAGAGCTTGAGGCAGGGCGTGTCACCTCTGAGTGAAAGAAGAGCTCCTTCCCTCTGCTGTTTTCTCCAGCTTTCCCTCAGGAAGGTTTCTGCACTCACTTCAACCCACACGATTAAGTTATTGGGTGCACAGGTGCTCTTCGGCTATTTACTGAGAGATGGCAGCGGCTTGGCATTAGGGCTGGATGTCTGGCGGAGCTGAGGTGCGCTCTAGCAGGTCCTGCCCTGTGGTTGAAGGCACAGAGAAACAGGGCTCAGAGAAGTGATCTTCCCCACTGGGTGCAAGATTTTTGATGACGGAGCGGGACCTTTGCTCTGCAGTTGGGAGCTTTAGGGAGCCTCAGTGACTCTCCATGTCGGAGAAAACGGGACATTCCTTCTCTGGCAGCTTAATTCACTCTCTAGGTCCTGGTCCTGGTGTCCTGAGCACCTCGCAGGAACTTCAGGCCTCTGGCAGTTCTTATGGCCAAGTGTTCTGGGCGTCAGAGTCAGGTAGGGGCTTTGTGCAGTGAGAACCCCTAGACCGGGAAAGCTGAGTAATGGGTTGTTGCTGTGGCAGCATGGGCAACTTTTTCCTTTGATCTCGGTTGCTCAGGCAGCAAGCCCCCTGGTTGCTCACAGCCCTGCTGACCTGCCTGTCCTGCCTTCTCATACAGCTTGCTCACAAACGCCTCAAACACTGTCCAACTCTCTGTCTGAGGCAGCTGCCTTTGATGACACTTTGTTGAGATTATGGGGGAGGGGCCTGGCTGCCCCCAGCCAGAAGCAGCTGGTGAAGAGTGGAGGAGACTCTGGACAGCTGCGGAGGTTCTGGACTCTGGTTTCAGCATTACTTGGTGGCCAGTTTTCATATCAGACACACTTGAACCAAATATTGAGCGTAAAAGCCATTTCTTTGGAAACCATAGGTTTTGAGATGATTTCTGATTAGCTCCTGGTAAAAAGCTTGCAAGTTATTATCGTGGAGAATCTGGATGTGACCAGGGCAGAGCAAGCGGTTAGGTCTCTTGTTCTGGAGTGCATGCAGAGCCCTTTGCTTGGTGGCCTTGCTTAAGAAACAAACAGCTGTGAACATTCTTACGTGGGGCTTTTGGTGGATATGTTTTCTCCTGGGGAAACAACTTTCAGACTCAAAATGTTATCTAATCATTTTTATTGGTCATCATCTCAAGGATCCACATTTTGCTGCTTTTCCTTCTTCATCAGACACATTCGATATTGGCTTAGCGCCTTCTGGAACAGCCTGGTCCAGCGACACATCTCTGCTTTCTGTGTGGACATTCTATATTGTTCACTCACAGACAACAGCACTGTAACTCACGCCCAATCTAACGTAGACTTTTTCTTCTTCTGTAAAACACATCACTATCCCCGTGACCTTCTGAACTCTGGTAGCACGTTAGCATGATTGGAGGCATTAAAACAGTGAAGCTGCCAGCTAAAGTACGTAAGCAGACAAACATGGCACTAGACGTGAAAAAATGGCATCTGCTCACAGTTTGAGAATTAAAGCAAGCGAGCATGGCTCTGCTCATTTGGAGCAGGGAATGCGCACAGAAAGCAACTTGTCGATGAGAATGTGCTGTGTTTTCCTGGGGTTAAATGTAAAAGTTAACAAATAAATCTGTGATGACTTTATGGATGGGTCTCCGGCAAAAGAAAACAAACAAACGAAGACAATGTGGAGGGCCTTTTGTTCCTAAGAACATTTCGGCTGAGGGACTCATCACTTGGTATTTCTGAACACCCAAGCACTTTGCAGAGACCACTGTATTCCCTGGAGAAGTGGATGGAGGTTGTGGCTTCTTATTAAAAAAAAAAAAACCATCTTGAGTATTTTCAGTGCGAAAATTCTGGATGATGATTTAAACACCAACATTTGATTCTTCTAATCCGCTTCAAAAAATCTTACTTTCTAAATCCTGAGATTTAAAAACGTTAAGAATTAAAAACCTTTTTGATGGATTTGAGTCTTCCTTCGATTGGTCATAGTCACGGGTTCTGCTCCTGTTTCCCTTGGTGCCAGGCAAGGTAGGGTGCATAACTTAACACATGTGGCAAGGGTGGCAGTATGCCGGCCACTGCTCAGGGTGCAGGCTAGGGACACCAGCCTTCTCCGATGCCTCACCCACGCTAGCCTGTTATACCCACACTAGCCTGCTATTCTGGTTCATCATTCACAAATCACACGGCCTGTACTTAGGAAGAGAAATCATGGCACTTTCGTGCCGACTTGCAGAATTCGTTGCTCGTTATTTTAAGCGAAGGCTTTAGAATTAAAAGCACACCTTCCAGGAGCCTAGGTCGGACAGGGCGGACGTCCTCTCAAACCTCCTTGGGGCTGCTCGAGCAGCAGAGGCAGAGTTCTGTACATTGAGGACGAGGTCAGGAGGCGGCACGCAAGGGATGGGAGCCCACCGTGGGGGAGAGGAGGTGGCGCGAGTGGGGCCGGAGTGGGGATCTGGAGGAGGCAGGGCCGGAACAGGGCCAGGAGGTGGCGCGCGTGGTCGAGGAAGCCGGGCCAGGGAGTAGGGGGGCGCGCGTGAGGAGGAAGCCGGGCCTGGAGGGGCTGGAGGGCGCGGGAGGCGGGTGTGTGTGTGTGGGGGGGGAGGAGTCTGGCGGGAAAGGAGGAGGGCGCGCGTGGGGGCCGGAGCAGGTCTGGGGAAAAAGTAGCGGCGGCGGCAGATTTCCGCACCCGCGGGGGCGCGGTTTGACTGTGTCACTTCCGGTACGGGCGCACTTCCGGGTGCGGGCAGGGGACGGAGATTGGTGCAGCCCAGGGTAGGGAGCGGATGAGGCGTCCGGCCCGCTCAGCGACGCTGTGTGTTGCAGGTCTACCCGGAGCCGCGGAACGAGAGCGAGTGCCTGAGCAACATCCGCGAGTTCCTGCGCGCCTGCGGGGCGTCCCTGCGCCTGGAGGTGGGTGAGCGCGGGGCCGGGCCGGGCTGGGGCGGGGTGGGGGAGGCCGGGGTCAGGGCGAGCCGGGGGTCGGGTCGGAGTCTCCGCGGCTGTCGCTGTCTGGGGCGACCGCTCCTCCCCGCCGGCTCCCTGCCCGTGGTCCCGGGAAGCAGCGTCTCGATGTCTCCTCGTGGCCGGCGGGTGGATCCCACCACACCTTGTGATGGTTTCCACGAGAACCAGCGGGTTCTCTGGCTCGTGTGCAGGTGGCACACATTGGTCATCCCCGCTGGCCGGCGACACCTGTCCAGCCCTGAAAGCTGCCTTTCGGAATTACCCAGCGTCGTGTCCAGGTCGGACTCGGCCCTCAGTAGGTGGTCAGGCCAGTTCCAGGCTCAGAGGACGAGGGCCAAACCCCCTCCTGATCTCTCACGCCCTCGTCTGCTGCTCTGCAGGCCCGAAATTAGGCGGTGTGCCTGGATTCTCGAACCATAATGCTTACGTTAGAAAACCCATGAGGTTTGAGACTGGGGTTTGTAAAGCCTGCTTCTGGGGGTAACTCCTCGGGGTTGTCTTTTCCGTTCTGCTTGCTGCTTCGTGCTGAACACTCTTTGTGATTGTTCAGTGGCCGCTCTCCAGGGATGTCGCTCTTTCCTTATTTTTCTTCCTGGGCAGTGCGGTAGCTGTAGAAAACTGGCTTTGCTTTAGAGCGCTTGCTAGGATTGCTCAGGTGGATGAACTTGCGGCCACGTCTGTGTTAAAATCTTGTTATCTCTGTTTGCAAGCTCACCGTGTGAAAGGGTGGTAATACCACATGGCACCCCTACCCGGTGATGACCCAGTATAGCGTTCCTTTCTTGGTAGGACAGTCTTCTTCTGTTTTTCCTGGGAGGAATTGCAGAAGTCATCCCAATTACTTTTGGGAAGTGTATTTAATTGAAATTGGACATAACAGCGATTTATGGTGATTAAAGTGTCCCTGTTTTTATTTATCTTTGATGTACTCGAGGAAATTGCTGCAGGTAATTGGGTAATGGCTGGGATGATTTCAGAAAACCTCACAGCTCTTTAAAGATGGGATATTGGCGTCCTTCGGGTACCACCCTTGTCATTTTAATGATTTAACTTCCTTATTGGACTGGAGAGTACTTTTTACTTCATCTTGACCTTTGTCACGGGGGAGTTCATTCCCGCCACGCTCCCGGGTACCAGTGTAAATTGTAAGAATTCGCTGTAAAGGAATCGAACGTCACACTCTTGTTTTCAGCTTTCTGAAGGTGGGTTGCTGTGAGGACTTTATAGTTCTGAGTTTGCCCAGAGATGCCTCACAGCCACACCTGGACCTGGCTCAGGCACCTAGAACATCACTTGAGACATAGCAGGTCCTTGCTAAGCCTTAGTTACCGCGGGAATGAGCCTGAAGTTGCACTTGGGATAGCCAGTGAGTTTCCCCTTGATGGGGCGGGGAGGACCAATTATGTCATTCTGTACTGATTTTGAAGAGTAAATATTTTTTCCAGTTACTCAATAGTATAGTAGAGGAAAATACAAGATTCTTTCAAGGTCAGTGTATCACACTTCAAATTTATAATTACCCCAGGAGATAATAAAAACAAAACAACACATGCAAAAACCCTAATCTTTTTTTTTTTTTTAAGGAAGTTTTTGGAGAAAAGATTGGCTTTAACTCCGCTATTTGTTTATAACTCTGTGTGAGGGCAGAGGCCTCTACAGGTAAAGCCCTAGTGTCCTGCACACAGACACAGGGAGAGACCTAGTGTCCTGCTCACAGACACAGGGAGAG
>NW_004949105.1:6279812-6301510 GCF_000317375.1 Microtus ochrogaster | reverse complement strand
CTGCACACAGACACAGGGAGAGACCTAGTGTCCTGCACACAGACACAGGGAGAGACCTAGTGTCCTGCACACAGACACAGGGAGAGATCCAGGATTGTGCCCTTGAACAATTCTAGGACTTACACATTTAATTTCCACCAAATTCTCAAAGAAGGGAGACAGAAAACATTTTAAAATTGCAAATGGTAAACAAAACAGCTTAAATTTCCAAGTTAGCTTTTGTTCTTAGTACTAAATATCAAGGTTTTTTTTTCTTTCTTTCCTCAAGAGGTTGTTTTAGGCTGAATCGTGTTGGTAAGAAAGACTGTCTAGCTCACTCCAGTTTAAGCTCCTAGTGATTTCTTTAAGGAAAAGAAATTGAACATTTTGTTACCAGATTGGTTGTTTTTAAGCTTGTATTGCATATATTTATTTCAGTGTATTTGCTTACGTCTTCCAGTGTGCCACGGTGCTTGTTGGGAGGTCAGAGGTCAGCTAGTGAGCGTTGGTCCTCTCCTTCCATCATCAGAGTCCCAGGGATGGGATATCTCAGGCTTAGTGGTCATGCCCTTACCATCTTGTTGGCCTCTGTTTTTTTTACAACTTCTTTTTCCACCAACCATATACTTTAAAATTCTGGGGTAGCTGCCAGGGAGATGGTTTACTCAGCACAGCGCTCAGTGTTCAAGCACAAGGAGCCGGGAAAAAGCCAGGAGTGGGGGAGTGCTCGGTATCATAGAGGTACGGTTCTGAGGCAGTGAGATTCCCTGGGGATTTCTGGCTATAGTCAAGCCAGTTTGGCAAGCTCCAGGTTCAGGTAGAGACTTTGTCTCAAAAAATAAGGTTGAGACTGATTGACAGAAGATGGTCAGTGTTTATTTCTGGCCTCCACACATGTACATGTGTGTGTGTGAACTTGCATACGTTAACATGCTCTGACATATGCACATACACACATATATTTTTTCCGATTTGTGCAGAAAACTGGTCACAGCTATGCCAGTTTCTTTCTATTTGTATCTCAAAAAAAAAAAAAGTGATGGTGATGCTGATGATACACTCGGTGTTGTGATAAGAAATACGGCAGTGAATCGGGAGACAAGTCATGACGTCGTAGCGCATTTCCCTGCAGTTCCGCAGGAGAGGAAACAACTGCAGAGGTACAGAATTTCTCTCTCTCTCTCTCTCTCTCTCTCTCTCTCTCTCTTGTTCTGTTCTCAGATTGTGGTTCCAAATGTGCTAGATGTATTTGTTGATGGTCACAGTATATTAGCTGTCAAGATTTTCTTACCCAGTAACGTTACTTAATTAGGCACCCGAAATGTATTGAGACAGATAACCTGCAGCTGTTCAGAGCAGAGGCTGCCTTCCTCAGGAAGAGTGGCTTCCCCATCACCAGAGATGCCTCAGTGGTTAAGAGCACTGGCTGCTCTTCAGAGGATCCGGATTAAATTCCCAGCACCGACATGGTGGCTCACAACCATCTGTAACTCTAGTTCCAAGAAATCTGATGCCTCTTCTGGCCTCTGTAGGCACACATACATGGTGCACAGACATGCATGAAGGCAAAACACCCATGAACATGAAATAGTAACTTTAAAAACCCTAAAGTTAAGGCCATATGAATCCAGTTCTAATGGTATCTTATATAACTTAATTCATGTCATGATACACAGCGTCAGGGATGTTAGCAGCAAAGTTACAAAATGCAACAGTGAACTCAGATTTAGTTGTTCATCAGAGAACTAACTAGTGTTCCCAGTGTTTAATGTGCATTGCTTTTTATTAGGAATTTTGAAAAGTTGGAATTTAGCACTATTATAAATAAGCATATTTAAGGTCATGTTCTAAAGTCCAAGTTGAAATTAGGAAGTGGGAGCTATGCTTGGCTGTGTGAGCTTCCCTGGCAGAGTCCTCTGCCCAGATGGCACTGGCCTTTCCAAGGCCAGAGAAAGCTGGGTATAAATGAGGAATTGACAGATAGGGAGAACTGGATTATAAAGAGGAATTGACAGATAGGCAGTGTGTCACCAGGGCGCTCCTGGAGAACTGACACTACCTCCAGTATAGTGCCTGCTCTGGAAAGGAAAATCAGGCTCAGATGCGATTTCTCCTGGTGGCCAAGGAGGATTTCGGGGAGCCTGTCCAGTGAGGCCTGCCACCGCACTTTTTTTCTCCAGCCAGTTTTGGCTCTGCTCTGTGGGACCTGGAAGGGATGATGACCCACCACTGTTAACCTTCCTTCTTTTTTTTTTTTTTTTTTTTTTCCTTTTTTTTAAAAATTTATTTATTTATTGAGGATTTCTGCCTCCTCCCCGCCACCGCCTCCCATTTCCCTCCCCCTCCCCCGATTAAGTCCCTCTCCCTCATCAGCTTGAAGAGCCATCAGGGTTCCCTGACCTGTGGGAAGTCCAAGGACCGCCCACCTCCATCCAGGTTTAGTAAGTTGAGCATCCAAACTGCCCAGGCCCCCCCAAAGCCAGCACGTGCAGTAGGATCAAAACCCATTGCCCTTGTTCTTGAGTTCTCTGTAGTCCTCATTGTCCGCTATGTTCAGCAAGTCCGGTTTTATCCTACCCTTCCTACTTTTTTCACACATCTGTGAATATAAGATTCCGTTCCTATAGACAGAAACATTCATTAAAATCTTAATGTATCAGTCATTGGAGGCCTAGGAGATTCAGAACAGACATGGCTTCCCTTCTCACTCTTGGACATTTTGGTTAGTACTTTTGGTTTTTCAGACTATCTATTGGCATATAGTTTGCTTCACTGGCTAGTTCCTTTTGTTTTATTTTCTTTTTTGGCGGGGAGGGAGAAGTCTGAGACAAGGTTTCTCTGTATAACAGTCCTGGCTGTCGGGGAACTCTCTCTGTAGACCAGGCTGGCCTTGAACTCTCGGAGATCTGCCTACCTCTGCTTCCTGAGTGCTGGGATTAAAGGCGTGCATCATCACTACCTGGCACGAGCTAGTTTCTTGTTACGTGTGTGTGTGTGTGTGTGTGTGTGTGTGTGTGTGTGTGGTATACCATGGTGCTTCAGATATGTGACTGTCACGGGGTGATTAAGTCAAGCTAATCGCCATTTGTCAGCACCACAGATGTTTTTTGTGATGAGAACATTTTAAATTCTTTTATAGCACCTTCCCGTGTCTGCCGTTAGTAGTTGCTGCCATGCTGTGTAGTGCCCACCAAGACCCTCTGTCCTTCTTAGACTTTGTCCCCTCTGACCAACATCCTCCCATTGCTCTGTCCTTCCTCCCGTTCCCTGGTGACTGCCATCTTGTACTTTTATTAGTTCATATGAGTGAGGCTGTGCTTTGTTGGTCTTTGGTGACTGGCTTTACTAGTGGCTCTCCAGGTTCATGCGTGCTGTCACTGTGATGTGATTTCACTTCTCCTTTTTACACTAATAGTAATAGCAATGTCCCATTGCTCATATGTATCTTGTTTTCGTACATCTGTCCATCTCAGGTGGTTTCCATTCTGTGGCTGTTGTGAACACTCTTGAAGTATATAGGGAACACACATGTTTCTCTAACATTCTCTCAGTGTCTTTGGATATACATCTGGTACTGGGATTGCTGGGCCACAGGCTAACTTTTAGTTTTCTGGAGGACGTCTCTTTATCAATTTCTGTAATGCACTGACTAGCTTACATCCCACCAGCCAGTGTTCAAGGATTCC
The DNA here is from genome assembly GCF_000317375.1 of Microtus ochrogaster. NCBI lineage: Eukaryota > Metazoa > Chordata > Mammalia > Rodentia > Cricetidae > Microtus > Microtus ochrogaster. The sequence continues at coordinate 6,297,845 of NW_004949105.1, read as the reverse complement.
ATCTCTTCACATTTTACCAGCAGTTAGCTTTTATGTTTTTGATAGACATTCTAAAGGTGAGAGGTGATAGTTTATTGTGGTTTTCCTTGGCATTTCTTTGCTGTTAGCGATGTTGAATGTTATAAAAAATAGCTATTGGTTATCCTTATGCTTTTTGAGAAATATCGATAGAGAAAATGTTCTAGGTGGCTGTTTTCACTTCCTGGTGTGTTGTGGACATCAGCTCCTTTCCAGATGCATGGCGTACTGCTCTCTCTCTCACTCTGTCCATTGGGAGGTGGGTGTGTTGGTGCTAGCCTCTTGTGTGTGCTGCTAGAAACACAGGGGTTAGCAGCCAGCACCGTGGAGAGTGCCAGGCAGGCCCGAAGAGCTGAGTAGGGGCAGGGATGGTTACAACCACCAGGATTTTCTGTGCTTTAAACCGTGGTGGATATTGTGCTTTAAAATTGCTTAGCAGTCTGTGTGTGTTGCAGAAAGCTCAGGAAATAGAGAAATGCGGAAAAAAATACATGATACTGCCATCTAGAGATGGCTTAGTAATCTTTCATTAGTAATTTAGCTGCTTTAGTAATTTTTTCATTGCACACATGCAGATAGCTTTAGAGACCCCTGACACAGCAGTGTATATGTTCTGTAATATACTTTAGCATGATAAGGTGGCAGCGTGTCCATCTCCTCATGCCCCGCGTTTGTCTCTTGATTTCAGTGACTGCCTCTTGGAGGCCAGTAATCCTTGTTGAGTGTGGACATGCTTTTCAGTTGTCACTGCTGTGGACAGTGGCTCACGTGAAAAGCTGTTTTTTCCTCTGTGCTAGTTCTATTAGCCTTGACTGTCATGGTAGGTGGAAATTCATGCAGGCTTTCAACAGCTGTAGCCACCCCTTCTCTGGTGACTCACAGCACTGACCTGTCAGCCTGTGAGAGTGCCTTCAGGCTTCCCTGCAATTCCTCGTACCTGTCAGAGGCTCTTTCCCTCCAGAGAAGTGGTCCTCCATGGTACAGGATGGTTTCTCTTGTATGTCTGGCTTGAATCTGGTAAACCGAGGCAAGAATGAGGCACTGTTGGTTCCTGTGGCTGACTTGAGACTGAGACCGTGGAAGAAGAGCAGCCCTGGGAAGTCCAGGTTGAAGCTGGAACTCTGCGGCGCTTCCTTCCAGCCTGGCATGCGTTACCAGTGGGGCACTGCACAGGCGGAGGTCCAGAGCCCCAGCTGAAAGCTGGGTGGAAGCTGCTTCGAGGGTGGAAGGCTGAGCTCCTTCAAGTGAGGGTTTTTTCCCCTGCCTTCGTGTTGAAAGAGTTCCAAAGGACTTCAGTCTCCAGTGCTGTAATGGGCCAGGCTGACTTAGGAAGTTAAAGTGAGGGTCTTGGAAGGGGATTACTCATCTCTGACTCCTCTTTCCTTAAGAGTGAGCTCATGAGTGGCCTGTGTAAGTGTGTAGATGCAAGGAACATGCCATGCCGGTGAGTTTTAGGTAGTAGAGCTGACGGAGAGATAATGCTGTCACTTCACCTGTTCTTTGGGAGGGAGAGGGTGGTTGGGATGCTGGACAGAGCCGACAATAATTCTGTTTCTGTGAATTCCCAAAACTAGTTGTGGTGGTTTGTAGCACGAATTCTAATGGTTCTTAATAATAAAAACCCAGAGTCAGATATCAGAGAAGCGGAGCCCAGCCACTAGAGAGTTCTTACCTCTACTAATACTTGGACCAGTGGCGACCCTGTCTCTGAATCCTCAGACTGCTGCTGTCTCTACAAAACCTCAGACTGAATCCTCAGACTACATCTGAGTTCCTGTCTCCTCCCACCTTATAGTCCTCTCTCTGCCCAGCCATATCACTCCTGTCTCTACTTCCCCAGTGCTGGGATCACCTTTAGGTGAGCTCCGTTTCTCTTTTAGGTTGATTCAGTTTCCTGTAGCCCAGGGTGACCTTGAATTTACAGAGATCCACCTGCCTCTTTCCTGAGTGCTGGGATTAAAGGTGTATGCCACCATTGCCTGGCCTCTGTGACTAACTAGTGACTTAGCTCTGCACTCTAGTCTTCAGGTAAGCTTTGTTGGATTATAAACAAAATATCATTACATTTGTTTGAATGAAACTATCACCCATAATCACCAAGCATATGTATGTTTGAATTCATGGTCCCCAGTTGTTGAAACAGTTTGGAAGGCATTATGAGGCATGGCCTTGTTGGAGGAAGTGTGTCACTGGGGGTGGGCTTTGCCGTTTCAAAGACTTGCCTGGTTGGTGGCTCATACCTTCAATCCCAGCACTTGGTAGGTGTAGAGCTCTGAGTTCAAGGCCAGCCTGCTCTACAGAGAGTTCCAGGACTACACAGAGAAACCCTGTCTTGAAACAAACAAAAAACTAGCCCAAAATAAACAAAAACCTTGTATCATTCCAAGTGTGTTCCCCTTCTCTCTCCTACTTGTGGATCAAGACACGAGGTCTCAGCTCTTCTGCTTCCATGGCTTAGCTCCGATATCATGGACTCTTAACGCTCTGACATTTTAAGTCCATTTGAATTCTGTCTTTTGTAAGTTAGGTTATGGTGTTTTGTTACAGCGATTTAAACGTAACCAAGACACTAATCATGCCTGCTAAGAAGTTTCAAAGTTAAATGCACAAAGTTCAAATATTTTCTTGAAAAGTAATTTTTAATTCTTATTTATCTTTTGATTTTTCCACCTAGTGAGCAGTATGACTTGTTAAGTTTGGAATTCCTGCTAATGGGAATCCACCCCCACTGATGTAATAAGCCAATCAAACTGAATTAATAAATACAGGTTTATTCTGAGCAAAGCATTCTTGGACGGCCCCAGGGGAAGTTGAAGAGACCACAAGGGGAACCCATGAGGTAGGGGCTTTTCATGTCCTCGGGGGTGGAGCCACCAAGGACAGGCTTTCTGGTAGGGGCAGAAAGACAGCTCCAGGGGAGGAGGCTTGGGGTGTAGCCCCCACTGAATAGTAACCTCAGCTAGCATCTGGTTCCCTGTGTCCAGCGGTGTAGGAGAGCTGAAGTAGTCTAGAGCAGTGACAGGCCCAGCACATTTGCGCTTTTGGTGGAATTTAAAGGCCTGTGTGTATTTCTAGAGTCCAGGCATTTCCTTCTTACCGTCTTTCTGTGTGAGCTTTGAATGTCACTAGATTGTGGCTGTGCAGAGTATTTGGGTCATCTGTGGCATGGTGGTTGGTTTGGTTTTAAATGTCAACTTGCCACAACCTAAAAACACACCTGAGAAGAGCCAGTGAGGAATTATCTACATTAAGCTGACCTGGAATATGTCTGTGGGAATTATATTGATTATTAATTGGGAGAAGCGTCCTGAATGAACCCTGAACTCAAGACTGAAGAAAGCTAGCTGGGCATAACTAGGGAGTGCAGTTCCCTAGTTATTTTGAAATTTGAAAAATTGAAAATATTTCAAAATATTGAAAATTTGAAAATATTTCTCTTGGATTGTGAATGTGATGTGGCTAGCTGCTCGAGTTCCTGCCTTGACTTCCTCCTCAGGGATGACTGTAATTTGTAAGCCAAATAAACCCTTCCTCCTTGTCTTGGTCAGTGTTCTATTGCTGTGAAGAGACACCATAACCATGGCAACTCTTAGAAAAGCATTTAATTGGGGCTGGCCTACATTTCAGAGGTTTAGCTCATCATCGTCATGGAGGGGAGCACGGCAGCATGCGGGCAGACATGGTTCTGGGGAAGGAGCTGGGAGTTCCACATCTGCGTCTGTAGACAGCTGGAAGAGAGAGTCACAGGGCCTGGCTTGGGCTTTTGAAACCTGAAAGCCCACCCCAGCGAGACACTTCCTCCCACAAGGCCACACCTCCTAACAGTGCTGCTCCCTAGTTACCAAGCACTCCAATCTGAGAGCCTGTGGGCCCTTCTTACTCAAACTGCCACACCCCCTAATTTGCTTTTGCCAGGATATTTTGTCCCAGCAGCAGAAATGAAACTATAATACATGGGCTGCTGTTGACCCCAGCTTCTCAGTTCATAAAATAGCAAGTGGAAAGGGGCTAGCGAATAGATGGCTGTGTTTAGAGCACTTGCCGTTCTTGCAGAGGACCCAGTCTGTTTGTCAGCACCACATGGCAGCTCCCAGCCACCCGCCGCTCCAGTTCCAGGGGATTTGATGTCCTCTTCTGCACTCCTGGGGCACTGTCCAGACACATACTCGGGTCAAACACTCACAGTTAAAATAAAGAGGTTGAGTGGAGAGCCACTGTAGAGGTCTGTACTTTGTCATCTGCTTGTTGTGAGTGCCCATTGTCCTGGCTTTAGAGTCCACACTGATGGGGGTATTCACAGTAAACACAGCAACTCTTGTGTGACAGACTTGTCGTGGAGCAATACAACATACACAGGTGTTTATTCACCTCAGATAAGATTTTCATGTCAGTCAAAAGTCCAGTTTGGTGAACCAGTGAATTTATTGGGGTTACTTACAGGCATATGGGCGAGGAGTTACTTACAGGAGCAGAAATGACTCAAAAATGTTGTATCACCAAACCCCACTCCTGTATAGAAGTCTAGAGCACACTGTACAGCCTGCACATGGCTCAGCAAGTTGGAGAATATCCTTTCAGGTAGTTTAGCTGGCCTGAGCCTTGGCCGCTTTGGGTCAGCTTTGCAGCTTGGCTTGTCTGAGAGTGACTCCACCTGCTTTCCTGCTAATATGCTAATATGGGAGGAAAGAGCCTAGTGAATGTGGTCAATTTCAGGGACTTCCTGAAGCTATTCTGAATTGTTTACTTCCTGTCTTAATTGAGCTTTGCTGCAGGATGGTGTGTTAGACCCCTCCTTGGAACATCCTGTTGTTGGACCTCTTTGTAAACATTCTGTCCTAAAATACCTTGTTTCACTGTCTCTGTCCCATGCCTTAACAAAATTTCCTCCAGAGAAAACTGCTACATTACATGAACCAATGGGGAGAATCCTGAGGATGGCCTGATTTAGGAGAAGACAGTGGGGATCAAGGGGTGACAGAGCATTCTGGGAGTGGAGAGGTTCCAGGTAAGGCCCAAGGATTGGAGCTTTCCATGATCCTTTGCTTCAGAAAACTCTGTGTGAAGGAAAGGAAGTGCCCCCTGCAGGGTGGCTGGTGTAGATGGCCCAGTGGAACTGTTCTGTTGTCTGAAGCCAGCTCAGTGTTGAGTGAGTGTGTGAGTTTGGGAAGGCCTCCCTGCTCTGTTTGCATCCTTCCTGCTGCAGGTGCATTGATCTGGCCTCTCTAGACCTTTCCCTGGCTGTAGACCCCCCATTGCAGCCTTTAGCAGGGAGGGTGCTGTCCCTGTCTGTGGATGAACATGAGGCACGAATGCCAAGGCTAGGTAGGGAGTCTGGCCTTGGGTTTGCTTTTCTTTAGGACTCATGCCTTCTTCTCTAAGGGCCATGACAGGGGTGAGGTGTGGGTTTATTCTAACTGTGGAGAGACTGGGGTGCTGGAATGTAGTCGACGCTCCTGGCCCTTTAGAGTTGAGCTCCTAGTCTTTTGTGGCTTCTGCAAGTGTCAGATGAGCTGCTGTAGTCCTGCCTTTGGCTTTGAGGTCTGCAGGACAGTGTCTGTCCCTGGAAAGGTCTGCGTAGTGTACAACCTCCCATTCAGTGGTCTCTTCCCCAGCTGTCTCCCTGCCTCCTCTCTGCTGGCTGTTCTGCTGCTCTGACACCTGTGACTGGGGCCGTTTTCCTGCCTGTGACCCAAGAAGTTGTGTCAGGCTGGGCCTATCCAGGAGCTGGCCTGAGTGGACTGGTCTCTGGAAAGACTATCACCTCTTGGCTTCTGTCCTCTTGGACCTTTGAGTTCTAATAGTGTCCTCCTGTTGGAGACATCCATGATGATCAGTGACTTGTGACCTGTGCTGGGAGTCATAGCTTCATAGTGTCAGCTCCTTAACACTCTTGAGAAGTGGCATTAGTGCCTAGAAGCTGAGACACGGAGAGGTCTCAGAGCCCCGGCCAGTGATTATTCTGCCTTCTTGTACCTGTGCTTGGAGCAGCCTGTCTTCTGTGACGAGTTCAGACTGTCTCCAGTGCTGCGCCTCCCTTCTTTCTGGGTGCTTTAGGCTATCTGTGTGTCGTGGCTCCTGGAACATGTGTCATTGCTCGTGGATCACTAAGTAGACATTTGTTGAACTGGCAAAAACTCCACAAAGTGTCCTTCCAGGAGTCTTGTGGAACTGTTAGGGACCATGGGGTGTCCAGCTAGGGGACTGGGATCCTTGGGCATTTCTCAGGAACCATGGGGGCCATCCAGAGGCCTTAGGGTGCTGTCTGAGACAAATGGTGGGGGCTCAGTTGCATGGTGTCTGTGTTACCTCAGTTTTCCTCCTCTTCCCTCCCCATGCACTCCTTTACTTTGTCCTTAGAACCACAGAAGTTTAGTTTCATTCTCAGAGCCTTGCTGCATAAACGATCGCAGAGCAAGGGTGTCTGTCAGATGGTTTGTGTGAACTCTGACTTGTCTCCAGTGGGTGCTGTCAGCCTGGCATATGGGCATCAGTGTGAGAGGACAGGTGGCTGGTAGATGGCTCTGTGCCACTTGCTGACTGGTACTGAGTCCTGGTTTTGGTGCTGGCTTCCTTGTGGAAGGATGCCCAGGTCCTAGCGACCTTGAGGTCCTGCAGATTGAGACATGGTAGAAGTTTCAGAGTTGGAGGGCCCTGGGCATGGTTAGGAACTGTACCTGGCACATTTTGCAGTTTTGGGAGAAGAGGGACTGAGGGGGTCCCAGGCAGCAGCAGGATGGAGGACTACCCATTGTGCAGCCTTTTCCTTTGGCCTGTTGCTTCTTCTCTGAGCTACTAAGGGAATGCCTACAGCTGTTTCAGGTCCTGTGCAGGGCAAGGTGCCCCTTCAGTCCTTACTGTCGGAGGCTTGGGGGAATTCTGGGAAGGTTGACATACAAAAGGGAGAAGTCCACAAAGAGTTCTGAACTGAACTGTCTCCATCTCGTAGGGAGCTCAGCTGAGCTCAGTTTGGTGTCCAGTGAGCAGGCATGTAGGCAGCTATTGGCATGGGGTGGGTTGTACCTCTGAGCCTTCAGGTAGGAGTGCAGGTTTCAGGCCAGGCGGTGGCTGTCACAGGTAATGCTACTGCTGTGCTGGTGGCTTGTCTGGACTGGCTCATTTGACCACGTGGGCCTGGGAACCTTCCTGGGAAAGCTTCTCAGTCTTGGACGGTGCCACTGCACCAGGGTAGGTAAGGACCAGGCATTCATATGTGAAGTATGTTTTATCTTGTATATATTAGATCACATGGGTGGACCAGGTGTTCATATGTGAAGTATGTTTTATCCTGTATATATTAGATCACATGGGTGGACCAGGCGTTTGTATGGGAAACATGCTTTATCCTGCTACATTAGGTCACTTGGGTGTTTTTCAGGCATGCTCAGGGTTGGCTAAACAGTAGGAAAATGCTTCACTGAGAATTGTGCTTTTTTCCTCCTCGGTCCTGTGGCAAATGAAACAGAGATAGCCATGACAGCTGGGCGGCTGTGGGATGAAGCTTTAGATGCACAGGCGTGGCTGAGAGCCCTGAAATAGGGTGACTGCTGTACTCACGGTGGCCTTTCACCTTGTCCCTCTGGTTACTTCCTGTCTCTTATCATATCTTATCACCACTCTCCCCCGTCTTGGGGATGGAGCAGAGCTGTGCACAAGCTGGGTAGCTGCTGCTGTCTCACAGAGTTGGATCCTCGCCCCTCCCACCTTCCCTGAGTCTGGTCAGACGGGTTTCTTTTTGATTGCCCTTTAGTCATCACTTGCTGTTTGTCTTTGGAAACAAACCTAGGCGATTGTCTGGTTGGATGGGGAAACCCTCTCTCTTTGACAGCTCCTTGTCTGCATCTTTTTGTCTCTGTGTGTCCTTCGTGCTCTGGGAACCAGCAGAGGACAGGTTCCCACTGAGTAAGTGAGACAAAAGCCAAACCCTCGCACTGTGTTTGGATGTGAAATCTAGATGAGTATGTCTTAAAAATACCCAGAACACACGTGTCTGCCCAAATTTTTATCAGTCTGTATTGATGTTTTCTCTTGTAGTTAGGGACCCTCATGGTGTGCCATTGATGCCTGTGGCCTGTACTATTCTCCTCCAGAGAATGGCAGGCTCACTCCTCTGTAGGGGCTTACAGGTGAGGGAGGCTCATAACCTGGTGGGCTTCAGTGTGTGGGGCTTTACAGAGGCCGAAGTCTTGGAAAGCGCTGATGTGTTTGGTGTTTAGAGCTCACCAACTTGTCTCTTAAACCTGAGTGTGCTGAAGGGCATAGATGGCACATGTGACCCAGCTAGGGAGGGACCCACTGACTTCACAGGAGTACCGAAGAGTGGCAAGGCTTGGTGGCCAAGAGCAGGAGTGAGGAGCACGCTTCTCCCCAGCTTTGGCTCCACAGAACTGGGTCCACCTGGCTGCACAGCTTGAGTTGTAGGGGAGTGAGCTGTGACTCTGCCATTCTGGGCGGGCAGGCTGCTGGACCTTCTGGGATGGCTCCCTGCCTAGGCTGGCGGGAGGATAGGTGCTTTCCTTTCTACCTCGAGAGGTTAGATGTGGTGAGGGGATGCTAGATGCTTCCTGCCCTGTTCTCCATGGAGAGTTTCTTATGGCAGAAACTTGAGCAGCTGCTGGAACCCCTTACCATGGCCCTGGGCCTTAGTGCCTGTCTAGTGCTGGTGCTCTGCATCTTGTTTTCTCTTTGCGAGCTTCTACGTGCTGGTTCATTTTATCTTGCTAAGCTTTCACACTACATTACAGGCCCAGTGATGCTTCTGAGTACTTGGTGCATGTGCTGTACTATGGCTGCGGCTTTCATTGTTTCCAGGCCACTTAGCGTGTTCAGATGTGCACCTTGTTCTCAAAGGGACATGCTGTGTTCCTGTTTCAAAGGGTCTGAGTAGAGGTCATGTATCATTTACCCTGTCATGCCTCTTCAGTTTCTTTTAACAAAGAACTGTTCCCTCACCTTTATCATTTATGACATGGAATCTTTGTTTTTTTATGTTCTTTACAATTTTATGCATAAATATAGTATACTTTGACAGTGTTCCCCCTTTGTCCTCTCTTATCTCTTTTTCCTCCCACTAAGCTTTTCTTCCCAGCAAGCCCCGTGTCTGATGTCTTTTTCCCTGTGTCTGACTGCATTTAACTAGGGTTGCTTGCATAAGTGTAGGTGGGGAGTTATGTGAGCAAGGGTGGCTTACACTGACCAAACCACAAGGAACTACAACTCTTCCTCCCCTAGCAACTATTCTGCCTTTACCTCCTCCGGGAGGGCTGGGCCCTTGTGCCCCTCTTTTCATCCACGACGGAATGCTGAAGTCCCTCCCAGTCTTGTACACATAGCTGCCTCTGTGACTTCACTGTGTAGACACTCACGCCATGTTTAGAAGACACTGTGTCACAGCACTCCTCCCGTTCTCTGGCTCTTAATTCTTCCCTTCTCCTCTTCTGCAATGTTCCCTGGGCCTTGGAGGTGATGGTATAGATGTTCCGTTTAGGGCTGAGCACTCGGTCGCCGTGCATTCTTAGCACTTGATATGAGTCTCCGTATTCGTGGTCGCCTGCTGTAAATAGGCTGAGAACAGCACTAATCTATGGGTACAAACCCAATATTTATAGGGCAGGTTTTTACCATGCTCATAAAGCAAGGCAGCAGAAGGAGGACCCATATTTCCCTCTCCCCATTTCACCCCTAGCTTTGGATGAGGTTTGCAGTACCAGGCACATATCCCCCTGTGGAAAAGGCCTAAAACCTAGGCAGACAAGAGTTGGTTACTGCTCTCTCTGCAGATTGGTACTTTTCTCTGTTAGCTGACTGGAAAGCATCTTCTGTGTAAGCTAGCCAGGAGGAGACACACCTCTGTACAGTTCCAGCTTGGTTTCTGTCACTTTTATTTTTTTTGACAAGAATCTTACTGTGTAGCCCATTTTGGCCTTGACTTGAGATGCTTCTGCCTTATCTCTCCCTGCCCCTTGCAGGGGTTCAGATTACAGCTGTGTGTCATTATGTCTGGTTAGATGTGTACCTGGGTATCATTTGATTCTAGTTAAATAATTTTGGCAAGAATTCTGCATGAAGGTGTTCTAATTTCCCAGAGCATTTGTGAGAGGACAAATGTCTCTGGTGTGCTGAGTTAGCACTCAGAGTTTGTGGTACGGGAGCCTTTCCCTTGGTCCTGGGCACGTCATCTTATTAGCACTCTACCTGTGTTGTTCCCAGGTGTCTGTCTGACCCCGCTGGCCACCTGTGCTTCTGTCGTCTTCCACTTTGGTAGTTGCTATTTGGAATCAGCTGCCCTTAGGATATTAAGTTCTAGTCTGCTCTTGTACAGTACATCAGACGTTGGTGAGTGGAGCTGGTGACATCAGGCTAGAAGGTTGTGTGGAAGAGGAGAAGACACTCCCTTGCTTCCAGAACCAGTTGTCTGTGTACACACTCATCACTTCTGATCTCTGTGTTACTTTTTCCTTTTATGCAGATTTTTTATTGGGCACATCAGTCTGACCTAGACTGGAGCTCTGAACTCACTTTGCCATAGGTGTTAAAGGAGAACTGCTGATCCGCAGGAAGGGAAGACAAAGGGCAGGCATGTGTTTCACATGGGAGGAGCATCCTGGCAGCTGAGGGCTGGGCACCGCTCCTTCCTCCTTGTGTCTCAGGACCAGGTCTGCTGCGGGACTTGTGTGGCGATGCCACTACTCTGCCACGTGAGTGTGCTGAAGGGCAGAGATGTGATCTTGTGCCTGTGGATGGTATATACCCAGTGGTACATTGACGTGTTAGTGCATTTCCAGAGCCGCTGTCTGGAGTTATCTGCTCCCACAGGAGCGGTGGGCACGCTCTCAGCAGCTGGCTTGTGAGGTTCAACTGTGTACTTGTTTGAGGGAAAGACTCTTACTTCCCTGTACCGGAAGGAATGGTTGAATGTTTGGTTCACAGTTGGTGGAACCACTTGGAAAGAATTTGGTGGTGTGGCTTGTTGGAGGAGGTGTGTCACTGCGGGTGGACTTTGTGTTTCACCAGCTAGCCCATGCAGTTCCCAGTTGTTCCTGCCCTGTGTGTGTGCCTCCTGCTTGTGGATCAGATGTAATGTCTCAGTTGCTGCTCCAGGCATCCACCTGCCTGCCTGCTGAAGATGTTGTTGGGCCTGGGAGTTGCTGCATGCTAAGGGTGGCTGCCCAGGCTCTTTGGTTGGCTTGCATAGGAGCAGGACTGCATCGGGTGGCCCCTTCCTGGTGCTTTGGTAATGGGTGTGCTTCTGGACTGGTGGCTGCTGTACTTGTGTCATTTAAAGCATAAATGCCAGTGCAAGTGAGGGGGATTCCAGTAGCCAGTTGGCCTCTACGCCTTCCGGGCCTTGTGCTGCTTTCTCTGGTGTGTCCTGGGCTTTCAGCTGCACTTAGGTCATCTTCTCCATCTCTGGTGTGTCCAGGGCTTTCAGCTGCACTTAGGTCATCTTCTCCATCTCTGGTGTGTCCAGGGCTTTCAGCTGCACTTAGGTCATCTTCTCCATCTCTGGTGTGTCCAGGGCTTTCAGCTGCACTTAGGTGTGTCTTCTCCATCTTCTCATAGATGCACCTTGCTCATACTTCATTTTTCATGTGGTACTGGTGATTCGACCTATTGCCCTGGGTTTGACAGACAAGTACTCCACCACTGAGCCACATTCTTAGATCTCCGGTTCATCCTGTGACAGTAGCAAGCATGTATGAGCAGTTATGTGGCTGGGAGGGGCTTACTGTGGTAGTTTGCTGAGTAGCAGGCAGGGAGAGTCTGGAGCTCTCTGTAGGAGCAGTACCTTGGCAAGAGCCTCGTGCTTCTAGTCCTCCTGTGCAGCAGCATAGCTGAGCTCTGGGGGACTGCCCTTGGGGCCAGATTCCTGTCTCCTCTTCCTCTCATGTCAGTGTCTGTCCTGTGAGTCCAGGGACATCTCAAGTTGGTCTGCTGTTTGGATCAGTGTAGAGTGCCTGCTTCTCCTCAGAGAGGGGTCAGGGTGCTGTTCAGCCTCTGTCCAAGGAAAAGGGTTGTGGGTGTAGTTGCTTGTGTTGCTTGGTGTCACGTGGCTTCATGGGGCTGTTCCCAACTCTGGATTTTCAGGGCCCATCTGCTTCCCTACAGCAGTCTTGTAAAATCTGTCCCGACTGCTCCCGGCCTCAGCCCCCACCTACTTCAGGCTTTTTCCTTCTCACTGCCGCCTGCTGTGGGAGGAAGGAGAGGGCTCTTTGCAGTGTCTGGAAACCCTAAGCCTGGGGTTTGTAATTGCTGTTAGTTTTGATGTTAGTGTGATGTTCTCATTGCCTTTTAGAGCTGCGATTGCTGTCACTTCCCTTAGCTTAGCCCAGTCAGGTGTCCTGTTGAGGTTCTAGGGACAGGCAGGCAGTGCTTGCCAGGTAGGTAAGGGGCTGGGAGCAGACTGTCTGGGATGCCTGTGTAGAACTGCACCTACTCTCCTGGCTGGCAGTGTGCTATGAAGGACGTATTTCTGTCCTTGGAGGCTTCCTTTCCCTGTGTGGAAGGCACAGTTGGCACATGGTCTAAACTGGGAGGTCTGGGCTGTGCCCACATCAGTGTGACACTTATCCTCAGTGTGTTTATTTCCACTCTTCCTGACTGGAGCTCTGTCCACTGTCCCAGCTCTGCTCTCTGAATGTTTCTCCTAGACTAGGGAAGGTGTACAGCTGTGTAAATGCCTGTCTTCTGCCTTCCTGTCACTGAGTTCTCGACTGCCTCCCATTCTCTGTAGGCCTCTTGGAAGTTACCGACAGTCCTTGATTACCTTCTATGGATATGTGTTCTCTGCCATGGTGTTTGCATGTTGTTGATAGAATAGATTCCTAAACCCAGTAAGATTTGAGTCTGATCTGAAAGGGAAGTAGCTTGTTAGGGGCATGTTAGGTGAAAGGACTGTTACTGCTGGAACCTGTTAGGAAACTCCGTTCTTACCCCTGGGAGCAGAAGTAGGTGGAATTGAGTTCAAAATCTGCAGAAGCCGAGAAGATGAGGAGCCAGGACTGGAGTTTACTGTCTCAACAGTATGGAGCATTTGCACTAAACTTAAATAGCACTACTTACTTAAGATTCATTGTCATTCTTGCTCTGAAATCACAGATTCCATTTGACAATATGATAAGACAAAAATATATTTTTAAACTTTGCAAGCAACACTCCAGAAATATCTGCCAAGAGTCCTGATTTTGTGCATGCTCATGTGTTTGTGAAATAGAGCTTCCTCATATACCCTTGGTAGTGGAGCTGATGCCAGGGTGCTGGGGAGTTGAAGCCTGGGGTCAGTCTCCTGCAGCAGTTGTGGACATGAGATGGGGAGGAGAGACACCTTTCCCAGGTGCTTTCTGGGTGTAGCCACCTAGGGATGTCATGTACGTATGAGTCACTCTGCTTTGCTTTTAGGTCAGTAGGGCCATATCAGTTACGGTGGCCGATGGTGGTTGTGTGTGTGGCCAGGCTGCTCTGATTCAGAGCAGACAGTTGGACATGGTGTGGGAGCAGTTGGTGGAGCTCAGATATCAGCAAGTGAAGTATCTGGATGGGCTCTGTTTGTGTTTAGTGCTGGTGCTGACTCTAAATTCTAAATTCATGATGTCTAGTCATTGGCTCCTTGCATGGCTCACCTTCCCCTGGCGTGGCTTGTGTCTTGATGAAGGAGATGTACTCTCCTGCCTACATGACTCACACAGCTTTCAAGAGGAGGCCTTGATTCCTGAATCTGTAGGCCTTGGCTTCCTTTTGTTTGCACTGGGGAGCTTTATTCTTGCAGTGAGAACACAATCATCCAGGTCTCCTTCCAGCAGCCTTGCAGTGGTGTGTTCTTGTTATCAGGATTTCTAGCCTATTGAGTCCTTTGGGCTGCCAAATGCCTGCGGCTCCAGCCAGCATCTTGATGGCTTTCCTCCTGGAGATTGCACCGCATTCACGCAGCAGAGCTGCTTCTGGACATGGACGAGAGCACTGCAGATGTTTGCAGTTCAGGCTGCTGGGTTTAGAGGATAGAAATGTGTGGTTGCTCAGGTGCCCAGAGACGACAGCGTAGTGGCGTGGTACAGCCAGCGTAAAAGAGTCCTCCTGGGGTGTGTCCTCTTGTGCCTTGGTGTGTCACCTACTGAGGTCCAGTGGAACCCTATGGGAAGGAATGTGCTCCCTTACAACCGATGTGCATACATTTCAGCATCTTTTTTCTCTTGAGGTTTTTGTGAAGCCTTAACTGCCAACAGTTTATAATTACTGTGTTTTGGATTTGAGGTGGAACGGGGTCCTTGTTTGCTAGGGAGTGTGGAAGGAAGTGCTTGCTCAGAGCTACCTTTATTCTGAGTCTCCATGTTCTGAGAGGAGGAGCTGCTGGGTTATCAGGATGGCCTGTGCTTCTGCAAGTCTTGTGTTGGAGGAGGAAGATGAGGCTCTTTGCTGAGGGATTTTGTTTTTGCATCACTCTCCCGCCCTTTGCCTCACAGCAGAGGCTTCTCTGGCCAGGCCTGCTAGCTGCAGGTAGCTGTCATCAACAGCGGCTCCACTTTGGCTTGGCCCTTCCCATTTGAAGAACTGGGTCAGAGGCTTGTTGATACTCCACATGGCTCCTGGAACTTAAGCTCCATGTGATGGGCTATAGCCAGGCAATAGGGTGGCCAGTTTCATGTGCCTTGGATTGCAGGCTTCCCCAGAAAGTACAGTGAGGAAAGGCTATCTGCCATAAGCCTGGGTTAAAGAAACAAAGGAGGTCAGAAACTTGTCCTGATAGGAAAGTTATGAGTGGGTCAGCCTCACCAACTGTGCTCTGTAGGCTTCTGTTGTCCCACTGTTCTTTTGATTGAGACAGAGTTACAGTTTGGTCAGGTGACCAGGCACGTTCATGCCTGCACAGAGGATCACCGTTTCGGTGTCAGCTTGCCAGGCAGGTACTGTGGACAGTGCACATTCTTCCTGTTTCAGGCATTCATACGAGAACCAAGCCTGACATTGCATTGGCTATTATAAAGAACCCTAAAATAGGGAATATGCACATATTAGAGGTGTGGAAGAGGTTATGGCGGGAAAGGGCATCGAGGCCAGAATGCTAAGTCTTTGGGGATCAGAATTAGCCCATCTGGGAATATGGCCAGCAGGGTCACAGGCTTCTGTGCCTGGATAGAAGGAGCATCAGGGCGGGAGAGGAGCAGGGGCAGGCTCCCCTGAAGCACATGTATACTTCAGGTCTATGTGGTGGTGGCCTCCTTCTACTTCTGTGTGCCATGAAGGCCAGCCTTCCTGCCAGCCTATGGTGGTGTCTTCTTGGTGAAGGCCAGTGAGTCCAGCCTGTGCGGTCTGTTTTAGACTCCTCATGGCTCTGGGGAACTGACCTTCCAGGGAAGGCTCCAGGCCTCATCTCTGGTTCCTTTAGTGCGAATGGCCTCTGAATGAATGCCTTTTGGTTTTGCTTTTTGCTATCTAGATTGCTGTTTGGGGAAGTTGTATATTCTGCTCCTTGGAAAAACACTCCTGACTGAACGCTCTGGGCCTTACTTAGAATGGACCTCCTGGTTTGTCTCATCTCCTCCTTGGGTTTCCTGGGGAGGAAGGAAGGCAGCAGTAGGCTCACTGAGTTCTGACGCTGACGTCAGCCGAAGCCCATTGGCAGGCAGCTGCAGCCAGTCAGATGCTCCGTGGTATCCGGGTAGGAAAACTATATAGTCTGGGAATAACAGGAAGCTTTCCCATATTTTACATCCTGTTGTGCTGGGGTTTGTGACTCGCTGCCTTGCCATAATGAAGGTTAGTGGACATTTGTCTGTGTGTCTTGTGGGATTAGACCTTAGAGCTGAAGGACAGACCACCATTGCGACATTTTATAATTAAGGAGACTTCAATTTTGCCTGAGGAAACTAAGGCTTGGGCAGAACAATACCTTTTATTCTTTAAAAAGATGCAACTTAACCTGTTGTGATCCTCAAAATCTCAGCAGGGAGGTGAGCCTAGAAGGAGCTCCTATTTGGGCTGACTTTCTGTAAGTTACAGGTGGTACAACCCGGGAATCAAATTGCACCCCATGAGAAAGTTCCGAGGGCCCTGCCGGAAGGGGTTGAGGAAGACTGGCTTTCTGAAACCAGTGGAGCTCCAGGCAGTCGTCTTTTGGCTTTTGGGGTTTTGTCCTTTGGTTTGATTCTCATGAGCTTTCAGCGATGAACTGTTTAGACCCCCAGCCTCTTTCTTAAGGTACATCTGACTTTGGATGGGTGACCCACAAATCCACTGCACCCAAGTCTGAGTGGTGGAGATGGGTAGTCATCCTCTTTAAACTTTATGCCCGAGGATTGAGTGCACACGTCGACACTGGTCCAAGTTTTTCGTGGGATAAATGTACTTGGGACTTCTGGGAGCTCAGCAAGGCTCAGGCAGGGCTTCAGGAAGTGAGAGGAGTGAGACTCAGCAGGAAGGAGGTGGGGTGTGGGAAGGCAGGAAGGGGTGGAGGAGGGAGTTCCTGACCCTGGCCAAGAGAGGCTGTAGAAGGAGGAGGAGGGCAGAGGTTCTAGTGGCCAGCCCACAGGTGCTTATCCCAGGGCCTAGGATCAAGACTGTTCTATTTTGCTTCAAGACTTTATTAATTTGGTATGCATTTTGGTATTTAACTTTTGGCATTTAGCTTTTCTTTTTATAATTTGCACCTATTATATTTGTCTCACTTTTTATAGAATAACAGTGCTGGATGATTTGGTTATCAAAATTATTTGTAAAAGAGGTTATTTAGTGATCAAAAGTGACACACAGTCTTTAGAGACTGTTTGGAAAGAGTTGTGCATGTTTTAGCGTACCTGTAAGAGGCATATGTGTGCATATATTCCTCCGAACAAAAGTCAGATGGGTTTAACCAGGCACCTGCCCGTTCTCTCCTAGATTTAGCTGTGTGGACATCCACATACCACACAATGCATACACACAGGTACACACACACATTTGGATTCCAGCTATTTTAACCCAGGCTAGCTCATGTGCCTTCTCTCCTGGCTCAGTCTTGTGGTGTGACTGATTCAGCATCAGAGTACTTAAGTGGCCCTGGATCAGACTGGATTGCCTACAGTTCAGGTTCTTCAGAGCTCTCTGCCCAGAGGCCGCTACCCTGCCTGTCTCTCTCCTGGGAGCTGCTTTGTCTTCCATCTGTTTCCTGTCGTCTTCTGCTTGTACCTTGTGTGCTATTGTCTTGGATGGGGTGCATTTAATTCACCTTATGTACTAGAAGAGATCTTCTTTGGCATGTCTTGTCCTGTAGACTGTACAATCTAAGGAGAGAGGACTACAACCCATCATGAGCCTTTACTGGCGGCCCCTGGCTCACACCTTGCTTTTGCCTGACCTGGGTGGAGAAGGGAGCAGAGCTGGTTTGGTCCTCCAAGGACTGGATGGCCTGTGTGGAAATGCCTCACAAGGACATTCCAATGAACTCCTTCCCCAGGGACCCGCTTGGAGATTGCTCTGCCTCTTGAGAGTTTCAGACCGAGGGTGCTGGCCATGTGCAACCACTTGTCATCGGGAGAATCCATTTATCCTGTGCCTTGACATGGTACTAACTTTCTTGTTTCATTTTCTTCTTTCAGACTTTTGATGCAAATGATTTATATCAGGGGCAGAACTTTAACAAGGTCCTCAGCTCCTTGGTGACACTAAATAAAGTGACAGCAGGTAAGACTCTGCTTGGGTATCCTCAGGGTGAGGGTGTAAAGGCTCATGTCTGGTTTCCACAGCAAGGCAAAGTGATCATTATGCCTTGGAAAGAAGCTTCTTGGGTGATGAATGTGCAGTTGTTCCTTCTGCTGCTGGTTGTTTGTGAGTCTGAATTGTGAGTGCTGGGGCAGCAATTTCTGGTGCTGGAGCCTTCAGCACAGTGGCTGTCTCCCAGCCACTCCCCAGCACATAGATTGTAGTTTGCAAACTGCCCTTTTCCTGAGCCCTGGGTCTACTAGCTGGAGCTATACAGTAAGAGTAGGGTCTGAGCCGGGCGGTGGTGGCGCACACCTTTAATCCCAGCACTCGGGAGGCAGAGGCAGG
>NW_004949105.1:6278322-6279712 GCF_000317375.1 Microtus ochrogaster | reverse complement strand
AAAAAAAAAAAAAAAAAGTAGGGTCTGCTGGTTCAGAGCACTGGGGTGTGCCACTGGGGTATGGGCTGTCTTCACTGGTACACGGTGAAGGTTTGAAGGATGTGATAGACTCAGTGTTGGTACTCACACTCCTTCTTTAGTATGGCCTTGAGTCCCACAGTAATGATTGGTCAGTAGTGGCCTGCTGTGGTAGCATGTACTGTGTAGTCCAGCTGCACAGTAATAGGCTCTGCTGTTAGTTCTGTGTGTTAGAGTGCACCTGACACATTTGTAGTGCAGTCTTCAGAAGTGCTAGCTTAGCATATGTGGCATAGGACTGTGCATCTCTGTCTCCTGGGTGGTGGCGTGGCATGTAGTCTCTGAGTTCCTCGCTGAGCAGTTACATTGTGTTTCTAGATGAAGGGAACATTTTACAAACACCTGTAAAATGGTTTATAAACTGTTGAGAATTGCACTAGAGAAGAACCGATAAGTTAGTCATCCCCAGATTGTTCCTGGAGAGGTAATTGGGGAATAAATAAAGAATCTGCTCTTTGTTACTCTGTAAATGGCCTGATTTGTTGTGGGACTTGGTGTGTCACTCCATGCTGGCCCAGTTTTAGAGCCAGTATGTGTGGAGGGTACATGGTGACAGGCGTCTTCAGCGCTCGCTCGCTCTCTCTCGCTCTCTCTCCCTCCCTCCCCTCCCCCTTCCCCTCCCCGTCTCCCTCTCTCTTTCAGACATTGGACTAGGAAGTGACTCGGTGTGTGCTCGGCCCTCTTCACATCGGATAAAGTCTTTTGATTCCCTGGGATCCCAGTCTTCACATAGTAGAACTTCAAAATTGCTTCAGAGCCAGTACCGAAGCTTGGTAAGTAAGAAGTTTTATTTTGATTCAAAGCCATTTTGGGCATGAGAGTCTGCAGATCCCTTGGGAGATCCAAGTGCCCATGAAGTTGGAATGTGGACCATCGTAACCTTCAGGCCTTCCCGGGTGGCTCCTGCAGTGTGTGGTAGCATCTGCTCCTCACTGGATTCTCCCAGATACTGACTGAGTGCTTTTAGAAGCTTTTTTTATTTGGGCTTCTGGTGAAGGCTGCAGCTGCTCATCTAGAGAGGCGAATGCTTTGACACTCATCCCTAGGTAAGTGCTCATGTGCACACGAGTGTGAGAATAAGCCTGGCTACACAGGGATGGTGCAGAAGCCTGCTGCCAGGAATTGCAGAGTGGGACCCAAGTTGTGGAGCAGGCAGTGCTCAGAGGTGCTCGTGAGTGTGGTCAGCTGTACCCTCCATACCTTTTCGTTTTTAACATTTCTGTGAAGCCACTCAAACTTAGTTCTCTTGATGAAACACAACTCAATCCAATCAACTCTTTTTTTTTTTTTTTTTTTTTTTTTTTTTTTTTTT
>NW_004949105.1:6267593-6278182 GCF_000317375.1 Microtus ochrogaster | reverse complement strand
TGCGCCACCACCTCCTGGCTCAATCAACTCTTTTTTGAGACTCACCTTTAGCAAACCTGACAGTTTCCTTTTTGAATTAGAGCACATAGAAAACCGTGGTCCTGTTAAATCTTTGTAAGAACTTTTCAAGACTCACTGCAGGAGTACTGCCAATCTCACCTCTCCTCTTAGGGAATCGACTCGTCCCACCAGCTCAACAGAGGGTGGGTGTAGTTGGGCATGTGTCAGCAGCGTGCAGCTCTCTTAGAGCAGAAGATGGAAGGCAACTCTTCCTTTGCCTAAAGCCCTCCTTCCAAGCCTTCCTAAGTCAGGTTGTTCACAGAGCCGGAACCTTTGCTCTGGGGGGCTGGACCTGAGGATGGGAGCAGCCTTCCTCAGAGAAGAAGAGCCTGTGAATTAAGGCTGGAGTGGGGTAGTGAGAAGGAACAGGACAGCAGGAGAGAGCAGGAGATGGGATGTCTGGGCAATGCCCCTGCTGGTGGGGGTGGCAGTCCTGATTTCCCACGAGGAGATGTAAAACTCAGAAGAACCAAAATTTCTGGTGAAGAGGACAGGAGGTATTTCTTTACTAAGTGTAGATTTCTAACATATTCCTCTTATGTATTTATTTACTCATTCGTTCATTCATTCATTCATCCACTGATCCATCCATCCATCATCCATTGTCTTCCGTCCACCCTCCCATCCATTCCTGTTTTGAGACAGGGTTTCTCTGTGTAGACCTGGCTGTCGTAGAACTTGCCCTGTAAACCAGGATAGCCTCAAATTCACAGAGATCCTCCTGCATCTGCTTACGGAGTGCTGGGATCAAAGGCGCACCTCCACCGCCTGGCCCTCTTAGTTTTAAAAAGCTAATTTAAATACTGCATTGTGAGGCACCTCTCAGCAGAGGAGCAGCAGCAAGTTGAACCCCGAGTGTGGGGATGCGCATGGCTGTGGGCTTTGGATTGGAGTTTTTCTCAACGTGTGAGATGTGCTGTCACATTTCGTCATTGGAACTGTACCGATGCCTTTAGAATGTCTGGGTCTGATAGTAAGCATGGCTGTAGGCTCTCAGGGTTGGGCCTCTGTTAGTGTAAGCCTTGCTTCTGTCGTCCCCCTTCTCTGGGAGGAATGACTAGATTGTTAGGGTATAGGGCATCTCCTCACTTCTCTGGGAGGAATGACTAGATTGTTAGGGTATAGGGCATTTCCTCACTTCTCTGGGAGGAATGACTAGATTGTTAGGGTATAGGGCATTTCCTCACTCTTGGAGCCAGGGACCCCAGACTTCTCTGGTGCTCTCCTGACACTTCTTTGGCACCAGTCTCCGAGTTCACAAACTGTGTGCTTGGAAATTTTGCCAGAGCTTACCCATGCAGATTGTATTAGTTCAGTAGCTGTGGAGGATGCTTTGCTGCTTCAGTGCATTGTTTGCCATCCTCCTGGGTCCATTTTCTAAACCACATGGGGCATCTGAGCATGAGATGTGCTTTCTCCCATGTTAGCTTCCTTTTGTCTCAGGTTGCATGCAATGATCACCCTTTTCTGTTTTGTCAAGAAGTTCCTGATGGAAATAAAGTCTGCTGTGCAGTGGGGACATCCTCTGTTGTGTCTTTTACACTGTGGAGAGGAGTCAGCACTGCAGGGTCCTGCTGGGTCCTGCTGGGTCCTGCCGGGTCCTGCCGGGTCCTGCGGAGTCCTGTGCCAGACTTCTGATTTTCTGATGGGTGGAGGGCTAGTATACACCAATATACCCAGGTGGGCCTCCCTGCTGCTGTCCTGTGGGGAGGTGGCCAGGACTGCTGCTGGTCTTTGTGGATGTCAATGGTATGGGCAGGGAAGTGGTGGTCTATGGCCTTGGGTCATTGTGTCAAGATGAAGGTGAAATGAGGGCACCCGCTGTGCAGATGGGTGTGTGCTATCTGGTCCCTAGAAACACAGGTGCAGATTTTGCAGATTGACCCTTTTTGCTCCTGTAGCCATTAGGAGAGGCTTGTCTGTGGGTATTTTTGTTGTTAGGAGGGGGTATCTTGTCAGTAGATTTGTACTTGCCAGCCTCTCCACAGCCTCATCTAAGCTGAGTGGAGAAGAAAGAATGCCCAGGTCTCTCCTGCTTCTCAGAGAACTGAAAGAGGGGTCTTTGAGCACCGAGCCTCCAGGATGTGAGGTTGTGTTTTCCCATTACTGTGGCCGCATACTTGTTAGCATCTTCGGAAAGTACAAGTTTGATGAAATCAGGTTGCTTAAATACTGATGGATGTGTTACTTTGGTGTAAATGTGTAGAGCTTTTTGGAAATCAGTTTAAGCATATCTATTAAAGTTTAAATGTGTTACACATGTTCCAGGACAGTGAAATGGATGTGTGACTATTTCTAGTGGAGCCCTTGCAAAATAAGAGAAATACTGTGTGCAGTACATAGACAAATATTGGGTGTAACCTAAAAATTAGTGGCACAAGTGTCCAGTGTGACATTATGTAGTCAGAAACATGTCCACAGTGTAGAGATTAGTTTTTAAAGTAGAGACAGGCACACTGATTGCATCCAGGTGTGTGTATGTGTGTGTGTGAGAGAGAGAGAGAGAGAGAGAGAGAGAGAGAGAGAGAGAGAGAGAGAGAGAGAGAGAGAGCGCGAGCGCGAGAGGGAGCTTGTAGGAGTGGTAGCATAGAGTGTCTTCTTGGCCTGCAATCTAACAGTGGTCAAGGTGCACAGGGAGATGGGAAGCTTTACATTTCTGTATTTAAGACACTTTCCTGATTTTTGTTTATGTTTGAGACAGGGTTTTACTTTGTAGCATTGACTGGCCTGGAACTCACTGTGTAGACAAACAGATCCACCTGCCTCTCTGCCCTCTGCCTCTCTGCCAGGATTAAGGGTGTGTACCACCATGCCTGGTGCTGTCATGTTTGAATGTGTGGAACATTTATAATAATGTCTTGGCTCTCTTTGTGACAGTGAATTGTAACTGTTTTATAGGAAAGTAGACCGTGCTTCATGGGAATCTCCCCACCCCTCCCTCCTGTCTTCCAGGACATGACTGATAACAGCAGCAGCCAGCTAGTGGTCCGAGCCAAGTTTAACTTCCAGCAGACCAATGAAGATGAGCTCTCCTTCACGAAGGGCGATGTCATCCATGTCACACGAGTGGAGGAAGGTGGCTGGTGGGAGGGCACGCACAGTGGCAGGACCGGCTGGTTCCCCAGCAACTATGTGCGAGAGATCAAGCCTAGTGGTGAGTGGCTAAACTTTTCTGTGGGAGGACGAGGAGCCAAAAAGTGTGAATGTTCTAGGTCCTGAGTGCCTGTTGTCAGAGAAAGATCCTGGTCTTGGATGGCATCTTCAGTTCAGCTGAATGGACTTTCATCCATTCCTGCACATTGGGGTGCTGGGTAAAGGCCCCATCATTGTAAACTGACTTTGCATTACATCATGACATTTTCCTGAGAAAAACTTCTTAGGTCTGTTAGTTATGATCGCTTGCTTTTGAGACAAAGTCTGTTGGACATGTTGCCCAGGCGATTAAGTGATCCTCCTGCCTCAACCTTCTGAGTAGCCAGGTCTCTGGGTATGTGCCCCTGTAGCCATTTGTTCATTTCATTGTGACTGCTGTGCTTTATGTTACAAAGCATAACGCTTTTTTATGGCCTATGCTAGGCTGTATTTTTTTTTAACTACTGTGTACTTGTTTGTTTGTTTGTTTGTTTGCTTTCCAGTTAGGCACAGGCAGGTAATTTCTGTCATTGATTCTGGGGAAGTGTGTTGGTTTTCCTGTGGCTGACACTTTGTTCAGGACTGACCTTTCCAACTCCTGGAAATGCACAGCAGCCTCAGCCCACTTGATGCTGCTTCGCTGTGATTGGTGTCTTGGAGTTGAAGATTCTCTGGGGCTAATGGTTTGATCCATGCAGGGCAAGGATGTGAAGTCCTGTAGTCTAGCAACTTGGGGCCCAGCAGAGGCTCCTTGTTGATGAGACTCGATGCTGTCCTTCCTGACACAGGTTCTGCTTGGCCGTGCTCCAGTAGTGTGTCACTGCCATGTCACACACTTGTTTTCAAGGGACTTAGAGTAGGTTGTGTGTGCGCGCCAGAGAGCATGTTTCTTCTTGCTTTCCTGTTGAATTTGGTTAAGATGTTCTTGTGAAATAAAAAAGAAGTAAAAATATGTTATAAGCAGGCTTGGTGGGGGGGGGCTCCCTCATGCTGTGCAAGGCCCCCTGGGAGTAGAGACTGGCTCTGTGAGAGGTTGTTGTCTTTTTAAGTCATGTGACCGTCTCTGTTCTACTTTGATGTGGTGGGGTGTCCCATGAAGCTTACTTCTCAGGTATTTTTCAGTTCACCTAGCTTAGGAAATGCCCCGAGGTGGCCATGACTTCTGGATAGACTTTCAACTACAAATGTTCTTAATGTTGTCTCTTGACAGCATGTGAGTAGAGTTGTACGTGGGCGTGGAGTGTGCTAGGAGAGGGAGCTCCAGGAAGGGCCAGTGCTGTGTGTGTAAATGCCAGCTCCCCCACTCCACCCTCAGTTTCTGTGTTTGCTCTTTATTTCTGCGTATGTGTCTCTGTGCCAGTTTAAGATTGTGTCCATGGGGCTCAGTGCGGGACCATGTGCCTGACACGCAGGCTCCTGGCTTTAGTCTGCAGCATACCTTCTTCAAGAGTATTCTTTGCAAGGAGGCAAGTTGAATTCATAGTTTTTGTGCCAGAATGAGACCTAGCTTGCTTTGGAAAATTTTCACACTTTTTTTTTTTTAAATAAGAAATACCACAGTTTGCTATTAGTGTATCCTGAATGTCCTCTGTTTGGCAGTGAGACGGGAGTAGTCTCTTGGGCAAAGCGCCTGCCCACAGTATCCTCTTAGTGTGAGCCGACTGTGAGAAGAGTTAAGCCAGTCTAATTCTAGTGTTGGCAGCTCAAGCATAAAGGTGCGAAACGTTTAAAAAGAAATTCAGTCTCTTTGTAGCCAGCGTTCAGGATAAAATCCGAGGATGGCAGTATATTTTCTGGTGATTTATGTGGTATTCTAATTGTGGGATGAGATTCTTCTTTGTAGTTTATAGCATAGTTGGTGCTTAGTTTCCTGAGGACAAAGCTGCCCATTTGAAAGCACCTCTGAAATCCCTTGAGGGCCATGCCTCACTGAACAGACTCCGGAGTCCATCCCCTTGCCCGAATCTGTTTCTTTTGCATTCCATTTAGGTTTGATTTACAGCTTTTGTGCAAACAAAAAGCCACAGGCTGCTTCTGAAGGGGGGCTTTCTCTCCTCCACCCGCTTTGAGTCTCCAGGAAAGGATAGTAGCCTTCGACTGCTTCCCTCTTGTGGTGGGACTTGGAAATGTTCTTCTCACATTTGGTGTTGATGCTCTTGGCCTGTTTCATTGAAGACAAGCTCTATCCTGGTTTGCTTTCTATTACTGTGATGAAGATCAAGACCAAAAGCAACTCAGAGGTAAAGGGCTATTGCGTTCACACGCCCCGCACAGTCCGTCATCCAGGAAACTCAGCAGGAGCTCAAGCAGGGCAGGGACCTGGCGGCAGGACTGAAGCAGAGGCAACTTACTAGGTGGAGGCACTTTTTTCTTTTTAATTCATCGATTTATTTTACATCCCAGTTGCAGCTTCCCCCACTCATGCTCCCCTCCCAGTCCCTCTTCCCCATTCCCTCTTCTGTCTCCATCCAGGAAAGGGCACATCTCTATGAGTATTCATAAAACATGGCGTATCAAGTCGCAGTAAGGCTAAACACCTCCCCACGAATTAAGGCTGGGCAAGGTGACACAGTACGAAAAGTAGGGTCCCAAAGCTAGTAAGAGTCAGAGACAGCTCCTGTTCCCACTGCTAGGAGTCCCACAAGAGGACCAAGCTCCACAAGTGTAACATGCAGAGTTCCTAGGTCATTCCCATGCAGACTCCCTGATTGTTGGTTTAGTCTCTGCGAGCCCCTATGATCCCAGGTTAGTTGATTGTGTGGGTCTTCCTGCAGTGTCCTTGACTCTTCTGGCTCCTACACTCCTTTCTCCTACTCTTCAGTATTCCCGAACCCCACCTAACGTTTGGCTGAGGATCTCTGCATCTGTGTTCATCAGTTGCTGGATGGCGCCTCTCTGATGACAATTGGGCCAGGCACCAATCTGGTCACAGGAGATGGCCAGTTCAGGCTATTTATCCACTGTTGCTGGGAATGTAAGCTGGAGTTCTCCTCCTAGGAGATTCCTCTTCGCTCAGCTTCTGCCCAACCCTGAAATGCCCCCTCCAGCAGTCCCTCTCAGGACTCTCCTTTTCTGTGCCCCCACCTGATCACTCATGGTCCTAGCCCTACCTGCCCTCTGTCCACTCACGACATCTCTTCTATTTCCCCTTCCCAGGGAGATCTGGGTATTCCCCCATAAACCCTCCTTGTTACTGAGTCTCTCTGGGTCTGTGGATGGTAGTAGCATAGCTATCCTTTATTTTACAGCTAGTAGCCACTGATGAATGTGTACATACCATGTTTGTCTTTATGGGTCTGGGTTAACTCACTTGGGATGATTTTTTTCTACTTCTGTCCTTGTTTTAACAGCTGGTTAATACTCCATTGTGTAAACTTACCACATTTTCATTGTCCATTCCTCAGTAGAGGGGCATCTAGGTTGTTTCCAGGTTCTGGCTCTTACAAATAAAGCTGCTATGAACATAGAAGAGCAAGTGTCCTTGTGTAATGATTGAGCATCCTTTGGGTATATGCCCAAGAGCAGTATAATTGGGTCTGTATATATAGTATAATAGTAGCAGGTTGATTTTCAGTTTTCTTAGAAACCACCACACTGACTTCTAAAGTGGCTATACATGTTTGCACTCCCACCAGCAATGGAGGAGTGTTCTCTTGCTCCACATCTTCTTTATCATGAACTGTCTCTTGTAATTTTGATCTTAGCCCTTCTGACAGGTGTAAGTTGGAACCTCAGAGTCGTTTTGATATTCATTTCCTTGATGGGTTCGGATGTTGAACATCTCAAGTGTTTTTCAGTCATTGAGAATCTTCTGTTGAGACTTCTCTGTTTAGATCTGCACTCTATTTTTTTAATTGAATTTTTTTGGTTTGTTGATACCTAGTTTCTTGAGTTCTTTATTTATGTTGGATGTCGTGTTGGCAAAGATCTTTCCCCATTCTGTAGGCTGCTGTTTTGTCCTGTTGATAGAGAGGTAGTTTCTTTAATGAGATTCCTTCTTCCAAGATGACCTTAGCTTGCTTCAAGTTGACAAAACAAGCAAACAAACATCAGCAGCAACAACAACAAAACCCAAACTGACTAGCACAGATACCTTCCAGGGGTCTTTGGAAGACTCTTTAATTGGCATTTAATTGGCATAGCATTCTGTCTGTAGTTTCTGATGCGTACAGTGCTACAGAAGGTACAGAGTTGTTATGGAGCTTTTATTTCCTGTGTGCCATTTTGGATGTGTAATAGTACAGATTTTTACTGTGTTTTATTGTATTGATATGTGTGGTTTAACACACACAGGTGTCTAACTCCCTCAGTTCAAGGGATAAGGGAAGAGAGAAACAGGAAGTTCTAGCCTAGTGATGTTGGTATTCCTGTTATTGAATGAATGTGGAGGCCAAAGACGTGTGTGGTCATCATGACTGTGCTAGTGGCCGCAGATGACCATCACAGATGCTGACCTGGGCTACTGGAACACAAGTCTTGGCTCAAGTGCTTACAAGCCCAGTTTTGCTTGGAGTTGCATCCTTGCCAACCTGCTTTGAGGTGATTGATTACCCCCCCCCCCCCCCCATGCTGTGTGTGCTCAGTCTCCTTGTCATTTCTGGGCTAGTGGAAGCATCAAGGTTGCTTTTCAGCATTGCTTGTCACTAAAAGGTCCTGCTTTTGTTATTGTGCTGAGCCAAGATGAGTCTGCCTCCCACCCCCCTCACAGCCCATCATCCCTGAGACCCAGTGGAATCCTCCTACCACACACACCAATAGAAACTGTGGTAGGTAGACACACCCACCCCACAGGGGAAGTAACAGACACACCTGTAGAACCACTGCTAGACAGACGGACTGCCCAGAACCACTGCTGCTTACAGGACTTCCCCTTAGAGAGTAGGGATTTGTGGGTACTGTCAGATGTCAGCAGTGCCAGTTTACATAATTCAGAGGTGTGCTGCAGGCCCAGGCAGAGGTCAGGCCATGAGGTTTATCTTAGCTTTGCTTAGCTCGGCTTTCCTTTCCTCCTTAGCTGTTTAATCTGTCACTAGTCACCATTTGAGCATGTGGAACTCCCCAGAATTGTGGGTATTGGTTCTTTGATGCCCTTATATACCAGCTAGCATTCCCTAATTTCTGCTTGAGTAACATTTTGTATTTATGACTCTTGAGTCTGAATGTATGTGCAGTCAAACCCTAACTGTTATTTCTCAGGTGCTCGGGGAGAATGGGTTGGGTGGCGGGTGTGCAGTAATGAAGACCATGACCCTGTGACCTTGGACACCAGCTGAGAGAGAGGTCCGCACTGTTTTGGGCTGGTTTCCAGGTGAGGCTTTGGTGTGAGAAGGCTGTGTGTTCTGTCATCATAACTTTGATCAGTAAAGCTTCCTTCTGTTTTTTATTCCAGAGAAGCCTGTGTCACCCAAATCAGGAACCTTGAAGAGCCCCCCCAAAGGGTTCGACACAACTGCCATCAATAAGAGCTATTACAACGTGGTGAGTAACTGCAGGGCAGTTGTCACAGATGCCCAACTCCGGTTCTAGAGGGAGTAGTGTCTAGCCTGTTGGGATTGCTCCACTTCTTGTCCCTGTGTGATGCTCTGGTGGTAGGACGTCTAAAAGTGAGACCTTCAAAGGGGTGGTGCGCAACTGAAAATCTTCCATTCTTCAGGTGCCGATTGGACTGCTTGGAGTGGATTAGATGGCCTTCAGCTTTACAGCTTTTGGGTTATTTTGTCCCTCGCTCTTGCCTTTGTTGAGACAGCTGTGTCTGTATTGACTTACATGGAGTTAGAGGCAGGGCCTAGACCTGTGGCTCTCCACCTTCCTAATGCTTTGACCTTTAATACAGTTCCTCATGTCATTGTGGGTACCCCAACCATAAGATCGTTTTTGTTGGTACTTTGTAGCTGTGATTTTGCTACTGTTAGAATCGTACTTTAAATATCTTTGTTTTCTGATGGTCTCAGGGAACCCTTGTGAAAGGGCTCTTCAACTCCCAAAGGAATCATGACCTACAGGTTGAGAACCTCTGCCTTAGACTCTGAACAGGAAAGACAGGTATTATAGTGTAGTGCCCTTGACTCCCCTGCTCCATTTTTGCCAGGCTTCTGCTACCTGGGTGGACTGTGATAAGTGTGTCAGCAGGTCAGCTTCCTATGGAGACACTTAATACAGTTTCTATTGATTATTTCGGGGCTAAGCGGCCAGGAGCAAACTAGCAGCCTCCTCCTACAGGGATGGGGATGTTAAGAGAGAAAGGGAGAGAGACAGACATTGACTGGAAATGGCCTGGGCTCTTGAAACCTCAAAGCCCACCCCTTGGTGATACCTTCTCCAACGAGGCCACACCTCCTAATCCTTTCTCAACAGCTTCACCCACTGGGGCCTAAGTATCCACACATAAGCCAGTGAAGGACATTCTCATCCTGTGACCTTGGAAGTCTGACAGGTGAGCTTGGGGAGACCTCCAGTTGTTGGTGGAGGCCCCTTGTAGGTTCCCGGCTGTTCAGCCCCGAAATAAATCACACAGAAAGTATATTATTTAAACCACTGCTTGGCCCATTAGTTCTAGCTTCTTATTGGCTAACTCTTATATCTTAATTTAACCCATCTCCATTAATCTGTGTATCACCATGAGATGGTGGACTACCAGCAAAGTTTCAGCATGTCTGTCTTTGGCAGCAGCTCCATGGCTTCTCCCTGACAACACCTCCTTTCTCCCAGCATTCAGTTTAGTTTTCTCTGCCTACCTAAGTTCTGCCTTATCAATAGGCCAAGACAGTTTCTTTATTAACCAATGGTACTCACAGCATACAGAGGGGAATCCCACATTATCCAGTATGATTTTTTCCTTGCTTTCTGGGAGTGCCCTACTTCCATTGCCCTATCTACAGTGTCTGTGGAAGTGGGCTACCTGCCAGCTCCTCAGATTTTCTCCTTGTTCTTACATAACTACTGTTTGATGTAGGCCAGGATGACACAGGCTGTAGTTTGTGGTGGCAGCAGAAGCTCAAGACAGTGAGGAACTGAGTGTCTGGTGGGCGAGTGAGTAGTGAGTTACCTAACCTGGGGATGCAAGACCTCCTGACTAAAAGTCCCTCAAAGATCGGCTCTGATGGTAGTCCTGGCGGGCTGGATGCAGTGTTAGGTGGGTGGGCTGGTGGGCTGGGTGCACTGTTAGATGGGTGGGCTGACTGGGTGCACTGTTAGGTGGGTGGGCTGGTGGGCTGGGTGCACTGTTAGGTGGTATGTAGCAGTTCCTGCTTCCTAAGTTAGAATTGTCACAGCTCAAGAAGATTCCTTTTTATAAAAGAAGGAAGCAGAGTTGTCCCAGACAGTAAGTAGCTGAGAAGGGTAGGAGTGCAGGTGTGCATGGGTGCAGAGGGGTGTAGGGTGTGAGTTCCTGCAGACTG
>NW_004949105.1:6244323-6267144 GCF_000317375.1 Microtus ochrogaster | reverse complement strand
TGTTTGGGGACCCACTTTTGTTTGGTGAACTTTTTAATGTTATTTTGCTTTTTAAAAATAATTTGTAGGTGGAGCTTTCCAGTGCCGGCTCTTCTTGAATAACTACTCAGACTTAATATTAATTGCAAATGCTTGGCTAATAGCTCAGGTTTGTTACTAGCTAACTCTTATATTTTCAATTAAGCCATATTTCTTATCTATGCTCTGCCATGTGGCTTGGTTCCTTTTCTCAGTACGGCATGCCCATCTTATATCTGCTTGAGACTCCTGACTCCGCCCTTCTTCCTCCCAGCAGTCTGTTTGGCTCTCCACCTAACTTTATCCTGTTCAACTGTTGACCAGTCAACTCATTTATTAAACCAATCATAGCAGCATACATTCACACCAGTATAGGAATATTCCACAATGATTCATTTTTATTTTGTATACATTGGTGTTTTGCCTGCATATATGCTTGTGTGAGGGTGTTGGGTCCTCTGGAACCAGAACTACAGACAATTTATGCCATGTAGGTGCTGGGAATTGAACACAGGTCTTCTGCAAGAGCAGCCAGTGCTCTTACCTCTGAGCCATGTCTCCAGCCCCTTATCTGGTATATCTTGAACATCTGGAAGAAATGTTAAGCTTCCAAACCTAGTAGTCCTGAGTTAGGACTATACTGCAGTGAACTATTGGTTTTAAAAGGTATATTATATTATGTTATGTTATGTTATGTTATGTTATGTTATGTTATGTTATGTTATGTTATGTTATATTATATTATATTATATTATATTACACTTGTCTGCCGGTTAAGTAAGTTCTAGATGTTGGGTTATTAAAGGCAAGCACAAATGAAGACACTGTCCTGGTTTGTGTTTCTGTGGTAACTTGAGGAAGGGTTTACTTTGGCTCTCAGTGTCTGGTCACAGTTCAGTGTGGTGGGGCAGTGAGAAGGCAGGGGCTAGAAACAGCTAGTCATGCGTCCTCACTCAGGACGAGAAGCAAGTGCCTGTGCTCAACTCATTTCCTTACACAACCTAGCTCAGGGTATGGTGCCACTCACGGGGGCAGTCTTTGCACTTAACCAATCAAGCTCATCTCTCAGGATGGCGATTGAGATGAGCTGTCACACTATTTAATCAGTGACCCGGAGAGTGACTAGCCGTAGGAGCTTTGCCCCTGTGTCCTTCACTACCGCCCGGTGCTCACAGGGCACGCACACTGCTCACCAGGTGCTGGGCTGGGGTGGAGTCCAGCTGTGCTGTGGACGCAGGAGGGCACCCACGTAGCAGCCAGGCGAGTGCCAGGGAGGAGGAGACAGGTGATCCCTAGAGTTCACCAAGTGAATCAGTAAAATCCAGGCTCTCCATCTCCAAAACCAAGATGGGAGTAGTTGAAAACTCCTCAGTGCTGACTTCTCACCTCCACATGCACACAGGTACACACTTGCACACCTGTATATACATGCACACTTGGGCACACATGCATAGAACCCATACAAAGAAAAAGACTAAAGTCATGGTGCTGTCTGGCAGGTGTGGGTTGGCAGAGTAGAACTGTTTAATGTTGTATGGTGTTTTATTCTTCTGACTTTGGGGGGGCACTCAGCTCCCAAATGAATCATACAGGGAGGTTTATTCTTAGTTTTAAATGCCTGGCCTTAGCCTGCCTTGTTTCTAGCCAACTTTCCTTATGTTATCCCCACTACTTTTTGCCTCTGGGCTTTTCCTTATTTCTGCATATCTTACTTTCCCACTTAACTCTGAATCTGGCTGGGCCTGGCATCCTCCTCTCCTTGTTCTCTTACTGCCCCTCTCTTTCCTTTGTTCTCCCTCTGTTTATCCTCTGCCTGCAGCCCTGCCTATCCTCGCTCCTGCCTCGCTATTGGCCGCTCATCTCTTTATTAGACCATCAGGTGTTTTAGACAGGCACAGTAGCACAGCTTCACAGAGTTAGACAAATGCAGCGTAAACAAAAGTCACACATCTGAAAATAATATTCCCGAACAGTTAGGATAGTTATGCTATTTTCCATTCCCTGTTTGCATAAACTAGGGTTGTATTGCAGATATTTGGGGTTAGTTTATGGCTATCTTTGAAAAGGTGACCTAATTCTTCCTGCTTTCCCCGGCCCCCAGACAGGGTTTCTCTGTGTTGCTCTGGCTGTTCTGGAACTCAGTCTAGACCAGGCTGACCTTGAACTCACAGAGATCTGTCTGCCTCTGCCTCCCTAGTGCTGAGATTAAAAGTGTACACCACCGCTGCCCGACAAAAGTGACCGAATATTTATGGCTTTTATATGTATGTCAGTTATTTTATATATACCTCTGAACTTTACAGTGCTAAGGATAGAGTCCTAGGCCCCACACGTGTTAGGCAGGCACTCTGCCACAGAGTGCCGCTTCTAGCCCTGTAGATTAGTTGTTTTCAATGGATACACAGGGCATCTCAAGGCAGAGATGCCGAGGGCAAGTGTCTGTCTGCACTGTGTGGGAGTTGGTTTGTTTGAAGGCGGAAAGCCTTAGGAACATCTGTGTGGCTGCCGAGGGTGCCCGCCCTCCTGTGTGGCACTATTGTATGACTGGACAGTTCTATGTCTCGTGACTCAGAGCGAGCCATGCCGCCTGAGTGTTTTTTTCTTCAGCCTCTTTAGTACTGTGGGTCACGAAGTCTGCGTCTCCCTGAACACTGCAATATTCTGGTGTGATGGAGTCGTGGCGGCTGGGGTGAGGTCCATGGGGTCCTGCAGCAGCCACCGTGTGCCTGAGGCACAAAGAGGAGGAGAGGTGAGGCTAATGACTGGCAGACTCAGGCCAGGTAGGGTGATGAGGCTGCCCAGGTCAAAAAGCACATAAGCCTCCTGAGTGAGGGGTTAGTGGCATTGGTGTAAGCGGGTGAGTGGGTGTGTGCCTGTGTATGCACTTCTGCAGACACCAGTGTAAGCGGGTGAGTAAATAAGTGACTGTCTGTGCTCCTGCAGACACCAGTGCATCTTGCTTGGTTTTCTGGAGAGAGCTACGGAATGGTCTGAAAGTAGTATGTGGTAGTAGGCAGTAGTTGGAGTAGAGCAGTAGAATGAGCTTGGCTTCTGTGGGGCCGCTTTGTGGCGTTGTGTGGGGAAGTCTTGACATGTGTCTGTGCTCAGGGCTGTGGCTAAGGGAGGCTGGTGTGTCCTGGGTTCTCTGCACCATGACACTGGCTGTGCTTTCCCTTTCCCAGCACCTCAGGAATGTGCTGGCTTTCTCAGGGTGGGTCCTGCTAGGGTCTCCAGCTCTCTCTTCTCCCTGTGCTGTGACAGTGACTTAGAGCTCCTCCTCTCACATGCCCTGGGAAGAGCCTTCTCTCTCTTTAGACCCAGGGGCGGTGGTGGCTGCCCTCCTTTCTCGTGGCTTTTTGAGAACCATGTCTGGTGTAAATGACTGTCTCTAGAGCAGTGTCTGGAGTCACAGTGTGCTGCTGTCACCAGGCCTTTGACACTTGAGTTCACTGAGTGTTAGGAGGACATTGTCATTGTGGGTGCAGCATCCAGATTTCCCCACAAAGGAATGAACTCTCTGCCTGGTCCCTCCCCTTTCTGGATGTCTCCCAGCTGTCCCCATGAATAAGTCCATTCATAATGAAGCTGGAGTTGACATCAGCAGAGACAGAGCCCGTGGTGTTTCTTCTTGGGGTTGAGTGTGTAAGCTGCTCATGGCACTTCATCTCTGAGCTCACAGAGCCAGTGCTGCCCTGAAGAGCAGTCATATGGTGCCTGTGAAG
Source organism: Microtus ochrogaster (assembly GCF_000317375.1). Taxonomy (NCBI): domain Eukaryota; kingdom Metazoa; phylum Chordata; class Mammalia; order Rodentia; family Cricetidae; genus Microtus; species Microtus ochrogaster. The sequence continues at coordinate 6,263,404 of NW_004949105.1, read as the reverse complement.
GCTGAAGTATTTAAACCTGAGTTGAGATTCCTCAGAGTGGTCAGAAAGACACAGTGCTGCTGTCTTGGCCACCTCGTGCAGTCTGTGTGTTGAGTTGGTAGGTGTGTGTGGGCATTGTGAGGCAGGTAGTAGAGTATTCAGGAAGTGCTCCGAAGGCCTACACTGTGACCTAGTTCAAACAGCCCCGGCTGTCTAAAGGGCAGGATGGAAAAGGCTGGGGAGGGACCCTGAAGAGTTCCGATTTCTCCCCTTTGGGTCTAGAGCTGCCCTGTGGGGCTGGTGATAGTTACTCTTTGGCTCTGCAGTTCACCAGGTGTCTAATATGGAAGGCACTAATGGCTCAGAAAAGGAAACTTCATATGTATGGATGGGGAGGTGGGGGGACTCCTACTCCTGGGTCTTGATCCCAGGTCTTGGGCTGCCAGGGACTAGGTCCCCAGTTCATCCTCTCTTCCTTTCCCTCTTGAATCATTTGGAAACAGTTTATCCGGTTTGCCCATGTTGCTTGTGTTCTCCTTGAACTTGCCACATAGGCCAAGCAGATCTTGAATTTGTAATTGTCCTGTCTTGGCTTCCTGAGTAGCCGAGATGACAGGTCTTCATATCAGACTTAAACAAAGGATGTGTTTTTTCAGGGGTTAAAGGCTGCTGTTTTCTGATGACTGCTAGGTGCAAGGACAGGTGGCAATGTGTTGGAGTCAGTGCTTGTAGCCCTGGCCCTGGGGAAGTCCACACCTTGTCTCATGCTTGGTTGGTTGGCTGTGTGTGTGTGTGTGGGTGGTTTCTGGCGGGAAGCATTTGTTTAAGCTCATCTGTTTGGTACTTTGTGTTTGTCTATCTAGAAATATTAGAAGCTCACTAGTTTTTGCTAAGTTTGGAAAGATTTTATTTTACTTTTAGTTTATAATTACTGTGCTATCTTTAAAAAATGTCAATTTAAAGGTTCTTTACTTGGGTAGGCCTTTGATCTTCAGTACTGTTGTGTGTGGGTTGATCTGAGACATTGTATTTTCTGATGAAAGTAGCTGTTTCCCACAAGTTTATTTAGATTCACTCAGTCTGAAGCAGTGGTTCTCAACTTTCCTAACACCGAGACTCTTTAATACAGTTCCTCATGTTGTGGTAACATAAGTTAATCTCATTGCTACTTTCTAACTATAATCTTGCTACTGTTATTAATTGTGATGTAAAATATCTGATATGCAGGATATATGACATGCAACCCCTGTGAAAAGGTAGTTTGACCCCAGAGGGTTGCAACCCATTAGTTTAAAAAGTGATGTCCATGTATTTGAGATATGTCCTACAGACAGGTTGTGTCCATTGTCTTTATGCTTGGAACCAGAACTTTTGTCAGATTTTGGAATCTGGGTTTGGGAATACTTGCATAGACTTTACTGGTTGAACATTCTTTGTTATGTATACAATAGCCTATCTGTGTGTATGCCTGCAGGCCAGAAGAGGGCACCAGACCTTATTACAGATGGTGGTGAGCTACCATGTGGTTGCTGGGAATTGAACTCAGGACCTTTGGAAGAGCAGGCAATGCTCTTAACCACTGACCCATCTCTCCAGCCCCCTGGTTGAACATTCTTAAATGCAAACTCTGCAGTTGTCCAAAGTCTAAAACTTAGAGCATCCTGATAGAACTCAAAAGCTCGAGATTCTTGATGACTTTGGATTTGGGCTGCTTTGCATAGGGATGTTCAGCTGCATACAATAAAGAACAGATTTTTCTCTAGTTCAGGGAGCGTCAGCAAGTGTGTTGATGTGTAACCCTGCACCCCCTGAAACCTGTTACTCTAGTTAGCTTCCTGCTTGTAGACCACATAGGTGGTTTTGTGTGCGATACTTGGTGGTGGCTTTTTTGAGACATGTCAGTTCGTCAGTGCTCTGGGACTGTCACAGTTCTTTGTGATTTAAGCAGACCTTGCCTTCCTTGTCCAAGGACTGAATGCGATCTCACTCAACCTAGGCATACCTGTTGTCAGTATGGTGAAGTCAGACATCTGGCAATAATAATTCATTACATAGGGTTAGTAGTTATAACCACAGAGGAGTAAATGTATTAGTAACAAAATATGACTTGAACAATGGTGATGAACTTGCTGAAGGTTATAAATTATGGCAAATAACTCTTGCAGTGTGAATGATGGTGGTTATTATTGTTGCAGGTGCTACAGAATATCCTAGAAACAGAGCATGACTATTCTAAGGAGCTGCAGTCTATGCTTTCAACCTACCTGCGGCCCCTGCAGACCAGCGAGAAGTAAGTTGACTGCAGAGTGCTGAGTGCCAGCCAGTCCCTCAGTCTGTGCTGCTGTTTGCAGAGGAGGGAGGGGGATGTCACAGTGCCATCTTGCCTTGGACACAGCATTATGGTCATGGGGTTACGGCCCACAGTAAGGCTTCATGGTTCAAAACCAGGATGCAAAGTTAGACCAATGACAGAATTCTGCTTTTGTTTTTCTTGGCCTTAGGTTGAGTTCAGCAAACACTTCATATTTAATGGGAAATCTAGAGGAAATATCTTCCTTCCAGCAAGTGCTTGTACAGTCCTTAGAAGAATGTACCAAGTAAGTGACCTGCCAAAAGCTTACAAGTCTGTATGGGCTTGGTTGGTATCAAAAGCATCAAGTTTAACATAATTTTAGAATTAACATTTTTGAAGATAGAAGCTAGGTTATATTTTTATTTTGGGTAAAGTTTCAGAGGTTAAGAGCACTGCCTGCTCTTCCAAAGGTCCTGAGTTCAATTCCCAGCAACCACATGGTGGCTCACAACCATCTGTAATGAGATCTGGAGCCCTCTTGAGGAAGAGACCTGGTCAGTCATCCTTGTCAACTTAGATCACAAAACCCAAAATGGACAAGTTCAGCAGAACCGCTATGTACTGGCTACCCATGCATGCTTCAGCATTGCCAAGGCATATTTTTGTGTGTGTGTTAAAGCTGTGAGTTAGACTGGATGGTTTTCATGACAGACTGTTTAGATAGGGAAAGACTTCAGGAGAGGGATGATTTAAGCTGAGTGAGGTACAGGTGAACCATGGCTGAACTGCTTATGTGTTATGTACTGGGAAGGGTGGCTTTTCCCCCTGTTGCCTTCTAGCTGTGTGTTGCTCTGTCCTGTAAGAGCTGATAAAATGTAGATCTTCACATACAGGCAACATGTCATTAGAAATAGCCATGAAGGGTTACTTTTCATTATGCCTTTTGTTTATTAAGTTCCAACTTGTGCCAGGCACTATTCTGAGTATTGAGGTGTGTTAATTCATTAACTCCTTTACATGCCTTATTGAGGGATTAGGGTTTAAGACAAAACTGGGACAACAGAGATGGAGTAGTGGACTTTGGTGCAAAACTGGTATCTATAGCAGGCTTTCTCAAACTGCCAGTCCCCAAATCATGGCACAGAGACTTCTTACTAGTTAGGAATGCTCGGCCTTATCTTAGTCCATTCCACTAGCCCTTATAACTTAATTTAACCTGTTTCTCTTCCTCTGTTTTTTGCCTCAGGGCTTTTTACCTTTTATTCATTCTGTGTGTCCTATTTTTCCTGCTTCTTCTGTGTCTGTCTGTCTGCTGCCTTGTTGGCCCCAGGCATCTTTCTCTTTTTCTCACTTGAGCCTAGATTCCTCCTCTTGGCCTGCCAGCCCTGCCTCCCCCTCTACTGCTAGCAATTGGCCATTCAGCTTTTTATTAGACCAATCAGGTACATTAGGCAGACAAGGCGAAACAGTAACACATCTTTATATCATTAAGCAAATGCAGCATAAAGAAATGCAGCAGCCTCTACACAGCACGCATCCCTCTCTGCATGGTGAAATACTGGTTGGCTCTCAGATGATCTCCCCACCCCTAGGGTCTCTGGGCTGCCTCCAACTCACTTTTGGTGTTGAGTACTCTTGAATGTGTTTGACATATGGTTTCAGGTGACAGTTCCTTAGACTGACTGTATTCCGACTGGATGGCATTTCTTTCACAGCACCTGTGATGGGAATGTAGGACATGGCTTACCAATTGCTTCTACAGAAAAATGAATTCTGGGGTCAGAGAGGTGGCTTAGTGGGTGCACAGACATACAGGCCAGCAAAACACCCGTACACATAAAAAGGAAGTTCTTGATAAGGTACCAGGCTGGTGTTGAGTTCTGCTTGTGCTCCTTCTGCCTCAGTTTCTCTGGTGAGTAGCATCATAGATGTGTGGTAGCTTCTGGTTACTTAGCTCCTGGTAAAATAGCTGAAGTTTAGCATGTGTTCTGGCGACATGGACATGGGTTTTTTAGTCCATCTGATTGAGAAATATTGGTGCCAACTACCTTAGGAAGGCAGGGCAGAGACTGGGGATAAGGTCACAAGACCAGTTTTGAGTTGCTTATGTCTTGAGGCAGGGTGTCAAGTATACAGTTGGCTATTCCTGCAGTCTGGCCCAAGGAAGGGTAAAACTAGAGATTGGGGAGGTGTGGACTATACCATCTTCCTCAGCCTCTGGAAGTTAGAGTTTTAGGGTCACCATCCCCTGCCTGTTTGCAGCAGCCCTGGACCCTCTCAGACTCTGCAGGTGGCTATGGCTGTGGTTCATGCTCCTGTAGTTTCCTGGTCCTTGTCCCTCTTGTGAGGCCATAGCAAAATACAGCTGACCTTGGAGGGCCAGTGAGCCTGCTGGCCTGTGAAGGGAGGTCTGCGCCCTGTGCTGGGGAAGTCCGCTCTGGCCTCTGCCTGCAGGGTTGTCACCCTGGTTCGCCTCTGCTCCCAGATGCCGTCTGCAGGAAACGAGCATTTCACTTGATTTTCCTTTCTCCTTGTCTTTTTCTTGTTGAACACAGTTGACAGGCAATTGTCTAGCCAGTGAGTCAGTTAGGCAGAGACTGAATTAGTGAATTTCTTGAGTGATATAATGACTTGGGTGTGATACTCAGGTTATTGCTTTAGTGGTTTTGTTTGTTTTGTTTTTCCCCCGTGACAGTTTCTTTGTGTAACAGTCCTGGCTATCTTGGAATTCACTTTGTTGGCCTTGAACTCACTGAGATCTGCCTGCCTCTGCCTCCCTAAGTGCTGATAATTAAAGACATGCACCACTACTGCCTGGTCCTTAGGTTTTTGTTTTATTTAAAACAATGTAGATTTATTTTTGTGTATGAGTGCTTTGCTTGCATGTATGTATGTAAGTATGTATGTATGTATACTAGGTGTGTACCTGGTATCAGTTGAGGTAAGAGAAGGACATTGGATCCCCTGGAACTGGAATTACAGAGGCTTGTGAGGCTCCATGTGGGTGCTGGGAACCAGACCTTCTCAGGCTCATCCTCACAATGGTTGTGCGGTGCAGTGTAACCTCCTCCAAATAACAGATGAATGTCTGACGAAAGGAAGATAAAAACACACCTGTTGCTCTCGCTCTCCACCATCCATAGTGCCATGGGTGGTCCGAGAGTAGAATGCTGCTTAAAAATACATGATCTCCCCATCCTGTTGTTTTATAGGAAAGATAATTAAGATATCCACACCAAGAAATAAAACCCGGGGCTGGAGAGACAGCTCAGCAGCTGAGAGCACTTTTTGTGCTCTAGGGTTTGGTTCATGAGGGACAACAGAGCAGAGATGACACCCTCACTGGTGCAGTCCCAGCCTCTTCCTCAGGTCCCAGGCCCCCTTTGTGGTGGCCCTCTTGTTGTTCTGTGTGGTTGATTCTCTTTCTAACGGGGTGTGTGCTCTGGGTGGGCAGTCAGCACAGACTTGGGTTGCAGTGGATATAGTTGAGCCCATCTTCGTGTTGCTGTGTTGAGTCTGTGTGGTGCTGAGGGACCCTTGAGCTACTCAGCCCCCTGTGAGGCTTGTTTCAGCTTCCAGTGGCTCTTGCTAGGATCTGACTTGAGATTCTGTGCTGCCTGTCTGGGTTAGTGCTTACGCTGGCACATGGGAGGGGGCCACTTCCTATATGGGCACTGGCATCTTGCTCAGGCATTCTGCCCAGTTTCATTCATGGTTATTTCTTTAATTTGCCTGCACTTGTCTCTTCCATTTTGGAACTCTAATGGTGCAGGGCAGCATTCCTCTGCTGTCTAAACTGTTTTCTAGTCTTGGTGGGGCGGGGGGTTAGAACTATATTCTCTTACTATTTGATTTTTCTTGTCCTCGCTTTGTGCTGTTTCTCGTTTACGTTTATTTACACTGCAGGGAATTGGTCTCGGAACCTTACGTTTGTCTAATGCCTGCTCTGTCCATGGCCCATGTGTACCCCAACCCCGTGTCACAAATGTTCATGGAAGCTGTCGTCTTCAGTGTCTTCCTTTTGGCCCTTCCATCTTGTTAGGCAGAAGTTTTTGTCAGTCCTCTGCCTACTGTCTGAGTTAGGGTTTCCACTGCTGTGATGAAACATCGTGCCCAAAAACATCTTGGGGAGGAAAGATTTTGACTTATATATCCTTTATCCCATGACTGAGGGAGGCCGAGGCAGGAGCTGATGCAGAGGCCGTGGAGGAATGCTGCTTACTGGCTTGCTCAGCCTGCCTTCTTATAGTCCCAGGGTGGTACAAGCCACTGTGGTCAGCTCGTTAAGAAAACGCTCTGGAGGCTTGCCTGCAGATCTTAGAGGCAGTTACTCAGTAGAGGTTCTCCTCTGTCATTCATGTTTCTAGCCTATTTTCAGTTGACATAAAACTGACCAGCACAGCTGCTTACACTTGAGACTAACATAAAAAATGCTTTTGCAGCACTGACTTTGGTCAAGACTTGTTGATTTGGCTTTGGTGAGGAGTTCTGGTATGAATAGCTTTGGTCCTATTTTCTCTGGGTCAGAGTCCCCAGAGAGCAGGAAGTCCTTTTTCCTACCGTGTACTGAGACCCTGGTGGATGTGAACTCCTGGGAGTATCCTCTCAGGCTCCCTGTTAGTAGCATGCTGTCCTGTCCTAGGCCTACAGTCTGGAGAGATGGGTAAAGAAAGCCCCTCAAGCTCCCAGTGACCCCTGAATGTAGCCTACTTGTGTCCTGCTGGTTGATGCCCCGTCTGACTGCCATCTGTACTCCATCTCCACACGGGGTTCCAGTTGGCTGTTTCTTGTTCTTGACTTTAAACTTTAGAATGCTGTGACCTATTGTCATTGCCTAGAGGTAGGAAGAAGTGGCTCATCTCTAGCCCCTGTCACCTGTGGTGACAGGTGTCTTTAGTACTTGTGATACTTTGTTACTACCTGTGTAAAAATCTTAGTTAGGCAGCCATGTGTAGTCACTTCTAACTTTGTATACAGTATTTGAGACTTCAAGACTTAAATTTCCTAACCACACAGAGAACATAGGTTTGGCTAGATTGGTCAGTCATGAGGCACGGCCGACTTGGCCTTCTGGACACTGTCAAAGGTTGGTTAGTCCCTGAGCCTGTAGGGGAGTGGGTAGGGCCAGAAAGGTATGGAGTCTGGGCAGAGGGGAAGACCTTGCTGCATTTGCCCCTTGCTGGTTTCTTCCTGTCTGATGGTGTTTCTATGTCACACCTCCAGGTCTCCTGAGGCCCAGCAGAGAGTTGGCGGCTGCTTCCTGAGCCTGATGCCACAGATGAGGACCCTGTACCTCGCTTACTGTGCCAACCACCCGTCTGCTGTGAGCGTCCTCACAGAACATAGGTTTGTTGGCTGGGATATCTGGGCCAGAAGGGAGGCGGGCAGCGCTGGACCCATGTAACAATGTTCAGACTAAACAAGGATAAGTTTATTTTGCGCTCAAAATAAGTGCTTGAACATCTGTTTAAAAATCCGAAAGGCTGGTCGGTGTGTTTGTGAAAGAAAAGGGTTCTAAGGCTGTGTCTTAGGTGTCTATTGCTATAAAGAGACGCCATGACCACAGCAACTCTTATAAAAGAAAATGTTTAATTGGGGCTGGCTTACAGTTCAGAGGATTACTCTATGATCACCATGGGAGGAAACATGGTGGTGTGTGCAGGTAGACATGGTGCTGGAGAAGGAGCTGAGAATTCTGCATCTGGATTGACAAACAACAGGAAGAGACTTGAACCACTTATCCTGGCTTAAGCTTCGAGACTCAGAGCCCTACATACACACACTCTGTCTCTGTCTCTCTCTCTCCCTCTCCCTCCTCCAGCAAGGCCACCCCTACCCCAACAAGGATATATCTCCAATAATGCTGCTCCCTATGTGTCTATGGGGACCATTTTCATCCAGGCCACCACAGGCTGGACAGGTGGTTGGTTCATGGGTAACAGTGCTGCTATACAGCATGAGGGCTTGGGTGTAGACTTCAGCACCCATGTTAAAAATGCTCAATGTGGCCACATGTTTAACTCCTGGAGCCCCATTGCTGTATGTGGCAGAAACAGGAGGATTGCTAGAGCTTGCTGACTGCCAGATTGGCTGTAGGTTAAATGAGAGACCTTGTGTCCCAGGATTATGGTGGAGGTAATAGAGCAGGGCAACCACCATCCTTCCCTGGACTGTGGATGTGTGCCTGCCTGTGTGCTCATCTCCAGACACATATGTACGCACACCCCCCAAACCAAACAACTAAACAGAAAAACAGAAGAGGGTCCTTCTGAAGTTGCTGCCGGCCGCCTAGAGGCTTCAGAAATTAGCTTTCTCCTGGGCGGGTGGGAGTGCTGGAGACTGGATTGGGTTGGGCAGTTGTGGGAGCAGCAGCTGCTGGAGGTGAGGACTGTCTGCGGGCAGAGCATTCAGTTGCAACTGTGTGCTTGAGCCTTCCAGTCTACACAGAGTTAACGTGTAGGGTTCCCCTCTTTACAGAGTCTGGAGGAAAGGCTGCTGGGTATTTCAGGTGTTCTGAGCCGTCTCATGGTGAGTGCTGGTATCATGCCAGGAGACCGAGCAAATGTCTAGCAAACTCAGGACTGGCTTCTAATGCTTGAAGAGGCTCTGCATTTCTATGTTTGTTATCACTGCAACTTTGTTATTATTGGAAGAAATGATGTGGTTTCTGTTATGAACAGCAGTTCAGTGTGTTCTGAGCTGTTACTGGAAAGTGTGCATCAGCATCAAGATGTGTGCGCTTTTTATCCCAGCGGCTTTAGTGGTTCCTGTTTGGACTCTGCTTTAAAACTGGAGCACAGCAAGTAATAGCTTGGGTGGACTGACCTGGCCTCCTGGGAATGCAGCCAAGGCCAGCGTGGGTTCCCGACGGGATCTGCTTTAAAATAGTGGAGCACAACAAGTCACCCTTTGGGTGAACCAGCCTGGCCAGCCTCCTGGGAATGCAGCAGAGGCCAGAGTGGCAGAGCCCTTGTTCTTGGAGTTGTGATAAGTAGTAGTCAGCCAGAGCACACACTGAGGCTTGTGATCTTGTGGTCTGAACTGGGTAGGAAGACTAAGTGGCCTGGATGTGTTCTGCTCATTGGTGTGCCCAGGTGTGCAAGGATCACAGTGTTGCTGACCCCGTCTGTTTAACACCTGTAGTTCTGAGTGGAAGGGAAGGAGCTGGAGTGCTTCATAGTCAGAGGGAAAGTAGAAGCCTGCCCCGTGTTCTCCTTCTTCCTCCCCGGGTGTTCTCTTTAGTGTGAAGCTTATATTCAGTTACTTGCTTCATTGACCCTTTAAAGCTTAGAAATGATAAAATTTTACAAAAGCAAAACCCAGGTATCAAGTTTGTGTTTGTAAATGTTCTGTAAGAATTAATGATGTAGTGAGACAGGAGATGTAGAGCTAGTGAGATGTTCTATTCCCCACCCCCACACACAGGAGAGTGTCTGGTCTAACGTCCTTCTTGTGGGAGGGAGGTGGTTAAAGTAGCAGAGCTGAGGAGAAATGCAGTGGGCAGTGCTGTTCACCTCCACTCTGCTATTACCCCAGTGACTATTTGGGTCTCGTCTGAAAGGCAAACACAGTATCTCAAAATAGCAGGGGGAAGGACACAGATGAGGTGTTTGGCTGGGGAGTGTCCCAGCTGCTGTTCAACGTGGCATGCTGGCTGTGGAGTGGGGACCTTGGGGTCTGCTCTGAACAGCCTGGAACAACTGGGTGTGGGATCCTGAGCCGTAAAGAGGAGAGTCCTGAGCCAGCAGATATAGCAGGATGTGGTGTTTGTGTGCTCTTCTGAGGTACCTGAGCTGTGAGCGGTCCCCCTCAGCCTCCTCAGCCTGCCACAGATCCCATCACCCTCCTGAGGCGTAAGTTGGTGCTTAGAGTCATGCACTCTCATGTCTGATCACTTGTTTCTGCATCGTTCTCTCTACTGAGTTGCCGGGCCAGCTAGCTAGTCTTTGCTTCCCTGTAGCTCTGATGGCTGTTCAGCTGCCACACCATGGCCAGTAGGTTGTGTTTTGATGCCTGAGCTATCTGAAAGCTTTGCTTTTGTAAGCTGGGGTGTAGTTCACTGGTGGGAATGTGCAAACACTGGGTTTCGGTTCTGTGTTCTTAGCTGTTAGACTTGGCCCTCAGCAAGCAGTCTAGCCTATCCCTAGCCCTGTCTGTATATCTGATGTGTGTGCCCATGGGAACCTTTCCTTTGTTGATGGTAGACACAGGGTCCTAGGGTCCACGTGTTCTGAGGGAAGTTTTTAAGTTATTCTCTAAGAACACATTTTTAACTGGTTTGTTACCATCATTCTGTCAGAATTATATAGTGAATTATTTTCTTAATCATGATGTTAAGAAGCTACAAGGTGAAAGAAACTGCCTGGGAAGGTTTGTGTAGTTCTGTTTCCTTTCTTGGCTGTGGATGTCTTTCCTGGCAGCAGCAGAATGCTGTGTGCAGATCACATGGCGTGTTTAAAGTCTGCTTTGTTCTTAAGACTTCTGAGTTGTGTTATGACAACCTCACTAAACCCTGGACCACCTTACTGCCTGGGGCCTGTTTTCCCTTGGAGAAGGGCTCTGAATTTGATGGATTTATGGGCTATACCTCATCAACTGCTTGTTTCAGAGAAAGCTGGTAAAATGGGCGTCTCTCCTACTCACCGTGGTGCTTTAAGGAGAGCAGATAAGGGTGGAGATACTGTTCTTAGCAGGACTCTGAACCTAGAGCAAACCCAGCAGGTGGGCCATGAGAAAACTGACCCCAGTCGAGGGCCCAGTGGAAACTGAGGACCCTAGACCCTGCTTGTCGCCAGGGACTCGTCATAGGAAACATTGCTGAGCAGTGAGAAGACTATGAAGGGGGGAGTGTTTAAGACTTGGTTTAATGCACTCTAAATTTTGGGAATGCCATAAGTCCCCACCTGCTTTCTGCATACTCTGTGGGCGTGAGTTGGGGTGATGCTGTGGCAGTCTCCCCATGCCAGAGCCTTTGCTCAGCCCTGTGCTGTGCTCTGCATACCACTACTGTTCCTAGAGGATGAGGTCAGTTCACTAGGACTCGGGGCACACCTCACATCAGGGTGTGGCCCCCTCCCACAGGTCTCTGAGGCTCAGAGACAGCCTATGGAAGGATGCTGTTACCAGTTTGTACTCTGGACACCTCTGAGGACTGGTAAAGGCTCCACGAAGCCAGCATGCCCAGGGCCCTTCCTTTGTCAGTGGGATGGAGGTGAGAGTGCTGTCGGAGACTTCACATTTCATGGTAACTGGCGCATCTGTGGGTGTAAAGCTGCAGCCATCGCCATAGGACATTTCTGTCTGTGACACAAGCCCTGGCCCTGTGTCCCTAACTGGAGCCTCTTCTCTTTCCTTCTTTACCCCTGCTGCTTAGTGAGGACCTGGGTGAGTTCATGGAATCAAAAGGTGCCAGCAGTCCTGGGATCCTGGTGCTGACCACTGGCCTCAGCAAGCCCTTCATGCGCCTGGACAAGTACCCAACACTGCTGAAGGAGCTGGAGAGACACATGGAGGTGCTGCTGCTCCCCGACCTGAGACCCTGAACCTTGTCAGGCCTCATGTCCGTGAGGTTACCCCACAGAGCTCGTCTAGAGTTTGTAACTGAGTGGTTTTCAGAGGGACTTTGTTAAGCGTGGAGGTTTTCTCCTCATCCAGCTCTAGAAGAAAGTATTGTCTTTTTCTTTCCTCCAACACCCTCATGTATCCATCTGCTCCCCAAGTGCTCCAGAAGCTGCAGAGTATCATGTTCAAGTAGTGCTGGGTGTTGTGTCAGAGTTGAGCTACAAGCAGTAGGAGCCTGAGTTGCAGGGTGATAATGGGAATGTCTGTTGTTGTCTGGGATAGCAGCTCACAGAGCTGACAGGGACCCTGGGCCTGCTTATCACTAGGCTTGGAACTGTTGAGCTCAGCTCTGCCCTTAGAGGACAGGGCAGTCAGAGATGGCTGTAAGCAGGCGTGGGGCCATGCTCTCATGAGGCTTTATTTACAGAACAGCATTGCCTGCTGACCCCTCTTGGCAGTTTTGTTCCAAATTAATTTTCCTCAAGTCTGTTGGCGCCATGATCCCTTAAAAGATAAGCAGCCCCCAGCCACTGAGAAGCTAATAAGGGCTGAACAGTATCAGAAGTTTTAGGATAGTCTCGAGGATGTTCCCAGTGTGACTGTTTGTCATGTCTGTCTTTTATCCACAGGATTATCATCCTGATAGACAAGATATTCAAAAGTCCATGACTGCCTTCAAAAACCTTTCAGTGAGTGATTTTGCTGATGTTGTAGGATTTTGATTTGTTTAGCCAATGACCTTTAGGGCAGGAAGCCCTAGGGTATGGTCTTGTCTGCCTGTGTGACCCTTAATAAGCTGAGTGGGAAGGGTCACACTCTTGTTTTCTTCCTCGGGTGGTTGGACCTCAGCCCCCCTGATTCACACAGCAGCTGGATCAAGGTGGCATCTACCCTATGTCAGTGAGTGTTTACCCCTTTCATGTAAGCAAATTCTTGAGATCCTTTAACAGACTCTCGTGGGTTCATGTAACATACTTGTTATATTTTCTCTCAGATACTATCACCACAAATGCATGTTGAATTAAAACCCACTGGAAAAGACACAGTAACCAAGTGACTTGTGAAGTGAACGCACTGTGTATTGGGATGAGGTAGAGGCCGTGTGTAGCAACACTCCATGACCAGTGAGCTCTCCTCCTTGAGTGCACTCTGAGACGAATGAAATTTAGAAAGGACACGGTGTAGTTGTTGCTGTAGATGAAGTCATTTAACTCCCTGCCTCCAAGTCCACCCAGGACACAGATCCTCACTTGTCATACTGCCCAGCTGTGGTTTAGACACATGTTCCATGTATTATATTATAGCACATGCTACTTCCTCCTCTTGGGCTTGTCTGCTCGCAGACACTGATGAAGCCAGAAGGAAATGTTCTTCTAGTCCACTCTGAACATTGCTTCCTGAAACTGACAACTGCCTAGGGAGTGGAAGGTGCCAGAGCACGTGCATGCTTTTGTTGCCTTGATTCCACCAACTCCGTACAGTTAACCCTTCATTATTCGACTGGACAGAACAGTAATCGTAAAAGCACAAGCGGTGTGGTGAAAACAAGATTCTGAGAGTTTGTGTCTGTAAACAGTTGTGTGCTGTGTCCCACAGGCCCAGTGTCAAGAGGTTCGGAAAAGGAAAGAGCTGGAGCTGCAGATTCTGACGGAGCCGATCCGCAGCTGGGAGGGGGATGACATAAAGACGCTGGGTGCTGTCACGTACATGTCCCAAGTCACGATTCAGTGCGCAGGAAGCGAGGTACTGGGCCCCGCTTCCCCACCTGTCCCACTCCTAGTTTTGTATTCAGGCCTAGAATAACGGCATGTACTGCGTCAGGGCGCAAGAGTCTCACCTGTGTGGCCACTCTCTACCCTTGACAGATGTGGAGAGCTTACGGTGTCGGTGACAGATGTGGAGCGCTTACGGTGTGGGTGGAAAGCTGAGACAGGCTTGTCAGTTCATACCCACCTAGGTTCAGCGTGGTCCAGAGCTCTGAAATGAGAGGGTGTCCACCCAAGACAGTGTCTCACCATATACAGGTGTCTTCTAGGGACACTTACCTGGCCGAGCTCAGGCTTCTCGTCAGAGCACACTTTAGGGAGCCTAGTGTTTATGGCACTGGCGTGTGTGTATTCTGGTGCCTACTTCTGGGAGTCTGGCTTTGTTGCTGGCTTGTTCAGTGACATCCTTCCACAGTGACAGTTGGCTGTTGATGGGTCATCATGGGAGTAGTCCATTTGATGGTGGAGCAAACTTGAGCTTCACCCTCCACATACACAGCCATTTATTTGGAGAGAGAGGAAGCAGAACTTGTCTGAGTATCCCTACCACATTATAGTGTGGGTACTGTAAGAAATTGTCACTTTCTTCTTTGACTACACTGACCTGAAACACTCAATCTTTCAAAAATTTGTCACTTAATCAAATGATTTTATATGTGTGGGTATGTTGCCTCCACGCATGTTTTTTATAATGTTTGTGCAGAATCCACAGAGGCCAGAAGAGGTTGATCCCTGGAAATGGAGTTACAGACAGTTGTGAGCTGTCATGTGAATGCTGGGAATCAAACCTGTCTTCTAGAAGAGCAGCCAATGTTCTTAAACTCAGAGCTCTCCCCAGCCCCTTACCCTTGTGATTTTTAAGTTTTGTTTTAGATAACTTTGCAACCTTTCCCAAAGTGCTAAGTCTCCCCTAACAGTGGTGGCTACTCCTCCAAAGAGAATCGGGGCTGTCCTGCCCTCGAGGGAAGAGGTCTTCTGCTGGCACTCCCCAGCCTGTGTGCCTCCAGGAGAAGTAGCAGGTTGTTTCTGCACCTTCTTCAGGACACACACTCCTCCCCATCCCTGCTGCCCTGTGGGTGGGTGTGACATTGTGAAGAACATTCTTGGGAAAGCTGTTTGCTGTACTTAGCCACTTCTGAAGGCAGTGGCTCAAATGCTGGAGGACTCATGCCTGTTGCTTTGACTTTTGTCTTTTAAGCAGACCAATTTTTTTTTTTTTGGTTTTTTCGAGACAGGGTTTCTCTGTGGCTTTGGAGCCTGTCCTGGCACTAGCTCTTTTAGACCAGGCTGGTCTCGAACTCACAGAGATCCGCCTGCCTCTGCCTCCCAAGTGCTGGGATTAAAGGCGTGCGCCACCACCGCCCGGCTGACTTTTGTCTTTTAGATGTGTGTGTTTTCCATGACTTTTGTTACCTTGAAGCAAATGGTATTTAATGTACAAGAAATAAGTTTTCCATATAAACCACAAAAGGTTAATCAGATAGATGATAGCAATATTTACTTAATTTTTGCCCTATTTTTCTTGTAGCTTGAAGAATCAACCTGTCCCCATCCCTCATTAAAATTTTCTAGTTTTTTCCCCTCCGGGCCATGAACAGAAAGTTACAAAATAGTATTCAAAGGTACTCCACACAGGGCTGGAGAGATGGCCCAGTGGTTAAGAACACTTAATGTTCTTCCCAAGGTTTGATTCCAAGCACACATGGCAACTCCCAGCCATCTATAACTCTAGGTCCAGGGGATCCAGCACCCTCTTTAGGCACTGTACTCATGTGATACACAGAGACATTCATACATATAAACAGTATAAATAAATAAACCTGTAGTTTTTCTTAGACAGGGTCTCTCAGTTGTGTAGCTCTGACTATCCTAGGACTCAGTATAGGTACCTGGCTGGCTTGGAGCACAGAGCTCTTCTTGTCTTTGTCTCAGGAGTGCTGGGATCAAAGGTGCCACCACACCTGGTTAAATAAACCTTAGTAAAAGAAAAAAGTCTTACAGGAACTCGCAAGCTCAGGGCTCTTGAATCATTTCATTACTTTCTGCCTTGAAAAATCTAATAGTATGTGGTCGTTTTCACTGGTTATATTTCTCTGAGTGCTGAGGTCTGATGTAGACTCAGTGCTTGTGTCTAATGGAGACTTGGTTATACTTGGTCAGCATTCAATACTGCTAGCATAATTTGGTAGAAATGTCAGTTAGGAAACACAGTCTATGGTTTCATAGGGGCTTGTATGAAGATTTGTGTACACATTTGTGAACAGATTCTTTTTGCTATTAGGAAAAGAATGAGCGATACCTCCTGCTCTTCCCAAGTCTTCTGCTCATGTTGTCTGCCAGTCCCAGGATGAGTGGTTTCATCTATCAGGTAAACACAGTTACAATGACACTTTTTGGCTTATAGTGGATGTCAGAATTGCTTCCAGGATGCCTTTGAATTTATGTATTCCTATTGGACATGCCTGTATATGCACAGTATGTGATACCATGATGTGATGACTCTGTTCTTACCTGTGACTTTGTTTTTTTTATTGATTTTATTGAGCTGTATATTTTCTCCATTCTCCCCCTTCCTTCCCTTCCTGTTCTACCCTCTCCCATGGTCTCAACGCTCCCAATTTACTCAGGGAATCTTGTCTTTTTCTACTTCCCATGTAGATTAGATCCATGTGTGTCTCTCTTAGGTTTCTCTTTGTTGTCTAGGTTCTCTGCAATTGTGAACTGTATTCTTTTTCTTTGTTTAAAAGCCACTTATGAGTGAGTACACATTTGTCTTTCGGGTCTGGGTTAGCTCACTCTGTGTGCTCACCTCTGTTGCACTTTTCAGTGTGCCTGGAGAGAAGTGTGCATTTGTGAGCAGTGCACGTCAGTCTCTCACTGGCTGCTTTGTCCCTGCAAAGCAGTGTTTCTCTGGGCTCTCATGTTCTGTCGTGCACAGCCTAGGCTCAGCAAGGTGTTGTGGGCTGTGATCTGTTTGTTGTAAGGTGTAGAACACCCCAAATAAATACCCTGGGGGTGTCACTGAGTGTTTGACCTTTTGTAACCTATCATTTAATGTGTTACTTTTTAATCATTTCCCAGAGAAAGTTTGAGAGCTGACTGTGGGAGAAAGCTTGAGGTGCTCTTTTCTGTTGCCATAGGGACTAGTGGTGGAGACATTTAGGTAGGATCTAGGAGCCCTGGAGTCCAGCCTCCACACTGACCTAAGAGAGACACTCATTCATTTGTTCAATTCATTCGTTCAATTCATTCATTCATTCATTCATTCATTCATTCAGTTGCTCTTCGCTTTCAAGCGGCTTTTCTCTGATGTGAGTGTTGTGTTTTATGTTGTTCTGACAAGGAGTGTAGAGTCCTGAGTGGAAGGATGTGGCTTGGTCTGCCCCTGGGAGGGCTTCTCACTGTTGTTCTGAAGGACCCTTTCTAGATGGCCGAGCAGATAGGCGTGGCAAGACTCAGAAAAGACTCTCCTCTCCATTGGTGGGGCATCCTGAGGAGAGGCTGGGTAGCTGAGGTGCCAGAATGTCAGCTCCTGTTGACAGGTGCCTGTACCCGTACCCCAGATCCTGAGCCTAGACTGTCCTTGTGCTGGGATGATCTCTTGCTGTGGCATGTCCCTGGAGACGGCATCTCAGCGGCAGGATGCTGTCTTTGTACTCTAGATGGTTCCTGGATCAGCCCTGGTGATGGGCATCACATCCAGTCATCTCTGCGGGTGGAGCACTGACTGCTGCTATACACTACAGGACCACCTGCCCAAGGATAGTGCTTCCCATAGCGGGCTGGGCTCCTGCATCCGTCAGTAATCAAGAAAACTGCCAAACTGGCTTGCCAGGGGCCACTGGCAGGTTGGCAGTTCTCCTAGGTTTTCCTCTTCCCAGGTGTCTGTAGCTGTGTCCAATTGACACAGGTGCTGTCCTGCCTGCTGATAAAGTCCTGCCTTCGGCTAACAGTTGTTTCCTGGGGCCCAATGCCATAGACTATATAGACTTGGTCTTTGACCACTGGCTGTCGCTGTTCGTGTGGCCCGAAGGAAGCTGTTGGGTGCTGTTGGGTGTTGTGTTTAAATGAGCTTTATCCCCATCCACTTCTCAGCTGACATTTCCTTTTTCTTGTGAATCCTCCCATTTTTACAGATAGCATGTCTGCCACTGTGTGCACCCTGTGGGAGCTATCTGTCCTAGCTGCGTATTTTCCGTTTGACAGAGTATAGCGCAAAGCCTCTCAGTGTATGCTCTTGTCTCCCTGTCCATCAGTTGGGCCCCTGGAAGGCAGTGTGCGCTCTCCCGCGGGACTGGATGAAAGTCCCGCTTTGCCTCATACTCTGCCATTGCCAATTTGGGTTCTTCATCGTGGTTTGGTCATTATTTAAGATGGTAGTTCTTTGGAATGTGTGGTTCTGCAATGTGTAAAATCTTTTAATGTTTAATGGCACATTTATTAGAAAAGCATTAATTTTTGGGGGGCTCTCTTTTAGGGAAAGCTACCGACGACAGGAATGACAATCACAAAACTTGAGGACAGCGAGACCCATAGGAATGCGTTTGAGATATCAGGTAATGTGCCCCAGCTTGTGCAGCCTCTGTGTCACAGTGAGGAGCAGGCTGTGTGAAGGTGGCCTCAGCTCTGGGCGGCTGTAGTGCTCATGTGCATTTACTTGTAATTCCACCTCCTCCTCTCCAGGAAGCATGATCGAGCGGATTCTGGTGTCTTGCAACAACCAGCAGGACTTGCATGAATGGGTGGACCATCTACAGAAGCAGACGAAGGTTACGTCTGTGAGCAACCCCACCATCAAGCCCCACTCTGTGCCGTCACACACAGTAAGAGCCAGCCACATGCTTCTCTTCTCGGCTCTCACCAGTGGGTGCAGGAGTTTTAAACCCTGCCTTGTAGCACGAGTTTTAATTGTGCAGTTATCATCACAGAGCAAAGCGCCTCGCAGACTTTCTGTATATGCGCGAGCTCAGTGATGCTCAGCGCTGCCTCAGTTCCCACTGCACCCAGGAGCCACGGGCCCTGTTGTAAGTGGCTTTTTCTGAGAAGTTAAAACTTCATATATGTTACTCACAAACAGACAAAGCAAAAGAGAAGTGATAGCTGTGTTAGTCAGGCATTGGGCACAATTTCTGACGTACTCTAGAAAGTGGCAGTGTTGGGTCTGGGCTCTCTTGCAGAGGTCTTCCTTAGTGCAAAGTTCAATTCCTTGCATTATCTGGGTATGGTGGCACATGACTGTATTCCTAGCACTTGGGAGGTGGGGGCGGGAGGATCTGAAGTTCCTTGGCTGAATGTTAAGGCCAGCCTGGGCTACTTGAGACCCTGACTCCAAACAGAAATAAAATAAAACAATGAAAACAACAACCAAAAAAAAAAAAAAACAAAACAAAACCATTTTTTTTTTACTTTTTTACTTAATAAAAAAATACTTTGTGTTTTTTTTTTCCAAGCACTTGGGAGGTGGGGGCGGGAGGATCTGAAG
>NW_004949105.1:6242373-6244223 GCF_000317375.1 Microtus ochrogaster | reverse complement strand
AAAAAAAAACAAAAACAAAACCATTTTTTTTTTTACTTAATAAAAAAACTCAGCAGTACTTTGTGTTTTTTTTTTTAAGAGATAAAAATTTCAAAACATGTTGACATTGGTGTTTAAACTTTGTATGTTTTTCGCTTGAGAAGTTGGTGTTATTTTAAAACATAACCATTTTTACTGAACACCTGAGCAAACCTTTCAAAAATGACCTTGGCTAACACAGTTCATGATGACAGTTTCCGCCGGGTAGCTCATTTTTACATCAGTGCCTTCACGTAGAGGTCACCATGGTTACCTAAGAGCTCAGCTCTACCACTCGTGGTCTCACACCAGGGTCCAGTTTTCTGAGCTTGCTTTGTTGTCTCAGAAGTTGGAGTGCTGGATGCCTTGCTGTGGTAGCTAGCACCTCACTCTCCATGGCTGAACTCTACCGTAATTTCTCCTTACTTAGAAAGGTCCTGGAGAGTCAGGCGGTGGTGGTGCATGCCTTTAATCCCAGCATTCAGGAGGCAGAGGCAAGCAGATCATTTGTGAGTTCGAGGCCAACCTGGTTTACAGAGTGAGTTCCAGGACAGGAACCAAAGCTACACAGAGAAACCTTGTCTCAAAAAATATAAAAAATAAACAATAAACTAAGAAGGTCCTCAAGAGAAGGCTGGGAATTGGGAGTATAGCTCAGTGGTAGAACATTTCCTTGATGTTGCAAGGTGCCGGGATCATTTCCCCATGCCACCAACATAATAAAAAAATTAAAACCACTTACTTTTTGTGGGTTACGTATATCTCAGGGATATAGGTTGCTTGAATGAGTATGTACAGAACAGCAAAGTGAAGCCAGGCTCCCCACACCTGACACATAGACTTTGCTGTGTACGTGCCTGGCGCCTCAGCATTTGGTGACGTGTAGTGGAAGCCGTAAGATCCCCTGCTGTGGGCTGCTGTGCAGCCCTGGTGAGAAGAAAGTGCCGTGGCTGGTGTGCTGTGTATGGAGTACTGTGTTCCCCTGGGGTCTGGCACCAAGTGATCTTTCATTTTAGCATCGGGCACCACTCTGCTTTTCCAAGTAGAGAGAAACAAGCCAGTGTTTCTGCTGCAAGGGGCTGGGTGCAGCTTTCTCCTCTGTGGGCTGCTTGTTTGTAGTGGTACAGTGTTGATAAAGTGCCATGAGCCAGCGACTGGTGGCTGACCTGGCGTTTAGGGTGCTGTTTTCCGCTCTGTGGTGCCACAGCCGGCACAGCTCCAGCATTCAGTTCAGAGCTTCGCAGCCAGCTCCTGTTAGCTATGCATTAACTACATCATCTGCGTGAGATCCAGGGGCTCATTTGAGTCACGCTTACTTTATTAACATTTTCATTTCGTTGTTGGTGTGGTTGATTTGGGGTTTTATAAGAATATAAATCTTATTAATAACATACCCCACTGAAAAATCAGATTTCAAATTCTTTTTATTCAAATAAGCTTGAGATTTTTAAGAGAAAAATAACCTTTATTATGGAAATTAACATCCTTTTTATGAAGGCCAAGTGGTCCATATTCCTGCCTTCACACAGCTCTGTGGCAACTGAGTGTGCCCAAACAGGAAAGCCCTAGATGGGAGGGGCCTGGCTGCTGTGCTCCAAGAGAATTGTGCCCTGCTTTCCCCTCTCGGCACAGGGAACAGGCCTCGGTTTTGCCCTGCTCCTGTGTTACCAGGTGATAGTGTATTTCTAGGGAGGATGCCCCACCATCAGCCACCATTTCTGTACAGGAATACTCGTTTGTTTCGAAGTCATGATGCTTACACTAGTTTCTCACATGCTGTGACATTGCAGCTGTAACCTATGTACAGTGCGGGTCTCTCAGCCCCATGTCCT
>NW_004949105.1:6238994-6241855 GCF_000317375.1 Microtus ochrogaster | reverse complement strand
GTGTGGTTAGGATATTCTCCCGTGGTACAGCCAGGGCTTAAGCCGTGTGGTTAGGATATTCTCCCGTGGCCTCACCCATCTCATGCTCTCTGCTCTTGCTTTTGTGCCTGGCAGCTTCCCTCCCATCCTATCACTCCATCCAGCAAGCACGCGGACAGCAAGCCTGTGGCACTGACGCCTGCATACCACACGCTCCCCCACCCCTCTCACCATGGCACCCCACACACCACCATCAGCTGGGGACCCCTGGAGCCTCCGAAGACCCCCAAGCCTTGGAGCCTGAGCTGCCTGCGGCCTGCACCTCCCCTCCGGCCCTCAGCTGCTCTCTGCTACAAGGAGGTGAGGTCCTGCAGCCACTCAGACTGCCAGCTGCAGTGAGCATGTCTTGACATCCGGGTGTGTGAGGGTCTGCACATGTGTCATTTCGATGAGTTTAGAAACGAAAGTCTTATGGTTTTGTTTATGGCATAAAGGACCCCCAGTGAATCCTTAGAACTGAGAAGAGGATCTGTCCTTACTCTCTGTCATCCCCTTCTGCTGCAAGGGCCAGGAGGCACCTTTAAACATAATAGGACGGGCAAGCAGCTCCTTCAGATCTGAATGTATTGTGCTATACCTGAGGGGATGGTGCCATGAGGCACCAAGCCTGGGGTACTCATGAACGCTTGGCTGCTAGGGCCTCGCCCTATGGGTGCCATTCTGCTGTGCCCAAGGTCTGTCCCAGAGTACTGAGGCTGTTGGAGGTAAAGAGTAGGTTCCCCAGTGATAATGGTGCGGTCTTGAAGGCAGTGCCTTCTTGGCCTCCGAGGAGTTGCAGCAACCTTCCTCAATCCACTCCTGCTCTTGCCCGCATGCGTCCTCACTAAGTGTCTGCAGTCTCATGTGCTCCACCTAACCTGCTTTCACCTGTGGAGGCTCAGCTTTGGCGAGCGTGAGAAAGAAGCCAGGTGGCGCATAGGTGCAAGCCTGGGCTTGGTGGTTTGTGATAAAGAGTGATTGGAGCATGCGCAGGGCTTTCTGGTAGGTGCTCCTGTATTTCAGGGGTGCTCTGTTGAGTCCCCAGTATGGTTCTTTTGGAACTGATTTCTGCCCAAGGTCATTCTCTGTTACATAGGAAGTTTGAGGCCAGCATGGATCTCAGGAGAGAGGTTTCAAAAATGAAGTCAAGCAGGGTGTGATAGCACATACCTTTAATTCTAGCACCCCAGATGCAGACAGGAGGGTCTGTGAGTTGGAGGCCAGCCCGATTATACAGTGAGCTCCAGGCCAGCTAAGGCTACATAGATCATCTCAAAAGAGCAGCAGCAGCAGCTCAGGAAAACAGAAATATCTCTAAGAGCCTGCTGTGCCCCAGAAGTGCTTCACCACTCTGTAATGGCGGCAGCTGGGACAGATTGTATGCCTACTGTGCTCCTGGATGGGCCTCTTCTAGCCTGCTGTGTGCACACTCCGTTTGTACCTTAAATAGAGGTGCTCAGGTGGTTGCTGGACACCGCCTCTTCTTTGCTCAGAGAAGCCAGCAAGTCCTGTCCCCACTGGTCTGTGCTTAGCCATTGGTTCCCTGCCTACCCCCTTTGCTTTTATTTTTGGAATTTTGTGTATTTTCTCAAAAGTATCTTTACTTTCCAAAATTCTTTTTAAGTAACCTTATTTTAGCCAGGCGGTGGTGGTGCACGCCTTTAATCCCAGCACTCGGGAGACAGAGGCAGGCGGATCTCTTTGAGTTCGAGACCAGCCTTGTCTACAGAGCTAGTTCCAGGACAGGCTCCAAAGCCATAGAGAAACCCTGTCTCGAAAAAACCAAAAAAAAAAAAAAAGTAACCTTATTTTTCCTCTCATACCCCAGAATGGACAGCCCTGCCCTAGCTATGGGGAGTGTGCGTGTGGGCCACCTGTCCTTTCTCTTTCTCTTACTCTTTTGGAGTTCGTGGGGTCTGGTCCTGTTGGTGGGGTTTTCATCAGAGCTCAGGAGTGTTACAGAGGGAGGGATGGTGATGCTTGGTTTGGGTTCGTGTTGGCTCTGGCAGAGACAAGTGGAAGAGCTGGGGTAGGGGTGGAGGTGCTTTTTGGTGGCCGGCTGGCGCACACAGAATCTGTCAGCGTGTGTTGTTGATGGTGTTCCTAGGATCTTAGTAAGAGCCCCAAGACCATGAAGAAGCTGCTGCCGAAGCGGAAGCCTGAGCGGAAGCCTTCAGACGAGGAGTTCGCTGTGCGCAAGAGTAAGTGCCCACTTGTGTGAGCATGGCCACTCATGGGCCTAGTGCCGCATGTGGGAGAGGTCACCTTCACAGAGTGCTACATGTGTATATGGATGGAGTGCAGGGGAGAGCAGGCCTCACCAGCCCCCTGTCCTTTGTAAGACTTCTGTTCCCACCTTAGTTCTGCTCCTGCATCTCCTGGTCTTCGGCCCCACCCCTGACTCATAGAGTATCAGTCCACATCGGGATTCCGGTCACCTTTGCTCCACCAGGTCAGATCCAGTCTCCCTTTCACTCATCCATGGCACGTCTGGGCTCAGGTCTGCCTGCTGACCCTTCCTGAACAAGTATTTGCCATGTATCTTTTGTGTGATTGGCACCACGGGGTGCTGGGACACGCATGTCGGTCAGATCTTGAGTCACTAGCACACGTTTAATGCTGCTTAGCATCCAGCTGTGAGACAAGCTGTGAAGACCCAAGTCCACAGCACTGGTCCTCAGGTGGGTGGATTTGCCCCAGGAGACATGGGTCAGTGCCTAAACAGCATTTTACTTGTTGCAATCAGATGCCTGTGTTATTGGTGTCTATTGATGGAGGCTGAGGACGCTGTGGAGCATCCTACATCCGGATGCCTGTGTTATATGTGTATATTGATGGAGGCC
>NW_004949105.1:6218718-6238754 GCF_000317375.1 Microtus ochrogaster | reverse complement strand
CATCCGGATGCCTGTGTTATTGGTGTATATTGATGGAGGCCGAGGATTCTGCATCCTGCTCAAGAGTTTACACAGATAGCAGCAGTGCCCAACTTGTAGGTGCAACACCCCTTGTGGGTAGGAGGTGGGGAGGCTGAGGGGGTCTCAGTTGTGTGACTGATGCACAGGTATGAGTGCAGTTGGCAGGGTGGACTGTGTTAGGAGACACAGCTAGGAGGCAGGATACAGTGGCTAGTAGGCCTGATGACAAGAAAGGTCTGGGCTAGCTAACTGAAAGATGTCTGTGCTCAGAGCTCAGAGGAGAGGCAGAAGTCCCCACGTGTTAGGGATGACATGCCAGACCAAGGACAAGGGTTGAAGAAGTGTTATGTTAATGATCCCCAGGGCCTGACTCATGCCCAGCAAACCTCAGTACTCTAAAGGTTCTGTAATTGGATATGCTGTGTTAGTGTGGAGGACCAGGAGATTACAGTCTGTGAGAATCCACACTGAATGGCAGCAGAATATGGCTGCTGTGAGGGGAGCGACTAGATGGCTGAGGACATAGTGAGCCTACCCTGTGCTCCTGACTTCAGGGATGCTCTCTCTACCTTAGTCGGTGTACATGTTTTTGCCCAATGTGAACAGAGCAGTGGCCACAGCAGCCAGACAGCACGCCTGACTGAAGGTGGCTTCTGCTGCCCAGACAGAGGGAACAAAGCTTTTATTGCAGCCTCCTGTGTTCTTAAGTATTTAGGCGTTTTTAAGGACTTTCAACTCTTAGGACTGCAACTCACTGTCTGGAAGTAAATGTTTGGTTTGCGTTATATACAATTTACACCTTACAGTGTTGCTGAGAACTGGACATGGTGGTGCATGCACACTTCTAATCCCAGTGCTCAGGAGACAGAGGCAGACACATCTCTGTAAGTTACATAGCAAGTTCTCGACCAGTCAAGGCTACATAGTGAGACCTTGTCTCAAATAAATACATACGTAAAAGTTACTGAGGCACAGATATTTATAACTATGACAATATCAGCCTTCTATTCTGTGTTTTTATTAGAGTAGATGAACTTAAAAACAAATAAACAAAAGAAAACATAACTAAGGACCTTAGGGCAGAGCCTGAAGAAGAGAAAAACCTAGCGAGAACAAACAGCTTTCTTCCGTGTGTCCCCCTCTCTGAGCACAGAGATGATGCAGCTGTGGCTGCTCCCACTCCCTCCCATGTTCTTCTGGCCTCTGCCTGGAGAGGAAGCTGGCTCCAGAGCACATTGAAGGCAGAACTCTGAGGCACTTCTGCTCGGCATGGTGACTTTCCTACCATGATAGAGTCTGCCTGGGAATTCCTGGGTCAGAAGGAATGTCCCTTTGAAGGCCTCTGAACTGGTGCCTTTCTAGAAGTTTCCTGTCTTCACTCCTCACAGCTTTCCTTCTGCCCACACTGTATCAAGGCCCAGTCTATGAAACTTGGGGTGCTTGGCTCTGAGTCTCACTTCCTGTTTTCACGAGATTTGATGTCTTTACTGTCCAGTCTCATGCTGTTTCCAGAGTATGGGTGGGGACTGCTTTTCTGAGGAGTCTAGAGCTCTGCAGAGCTGTGATGCCAACCCTTTGCAGTGGACTAGTTTCCAGACCTTCAAAGCTCTGTGTTGTACCTATTTGTAACTACTTGAAGAGTAGCCAGTGAGACAGTGAGGCTGGCATCCGCCCTGCCCAGCAGAGCTCTGGGGTGTGGAGTGGTGATGGCTCACGTGTCTCTGAACAGGCACTGCTGCTCTGGAAGAAGATGCGCAGATCCTGAAGGTCATCGAAGCCTACTGCACCAGCGCGAAGACACGGCAGACCCTGAACTCAAGTGAGTGTCACTCTTCACCCTGGTGGGCACAGTCTACAGCAGCTGCTCCACAGACCTAGCTGCTCTTTGGAGGGAGGTTTCGGGGGCTTAGCAAGTGACAGATCAGTATATCCAGGTGCTGTGTTTAGGTAGCATCCACTGTGGGCCTCTATCCTTTGTGAAGCTTTAATTAAACAACTG
The DNA here is from genome assembly GCF_000317375.1 of Microtus ochrogaster. Classification (NCBI taxonomy): domain Eukaryota; kingdom Metazoa; phylum Chordata; class Mammalia; order Rodentia; family Cricetidae; genus Microtus; species Microtus ochrogaster. The sequence continues at coordinate 6,236,734 of NW_004949105.1, read as the reverse complement.
CATGAAGAAGAAGTGAAGTTCCTTTGTTTCTTTTCTTTCCTTTTTCTTTTTTTGTTTGTTTTGTTTTTAGAGACAGGGTTTCTCTATAGCGTTTGTAGCCTGTCTTGGAACTTGCTCTGTAGACCAGGCTGGCTTTGAACTCTCAGAGATCCGCCTGTCTCTGCCCCCTGAGTACTGAGATTAAAGGCCGTGTCCCACCATTGCCTGCCTGGCTATTTTTTTTTGCTCTTTGATGGTGTTGCTGGGCTTTTTTTTTTAAAGCTTTTAAAAATAATCTAAAATTCAAATCTAGAGCGATATTTCTATCATCTTTTAAATTTTTATTTTGTTCTTATTTTTTTATTTTTTTGATGTTTTTCGAGACAGGGTTTTTCTGTGTAGCTTTGGTGCCTGTCCTGGAGCTAGCTCTTGTAAACCAGGATGGCCTCGAACTCAAAGAGATACACTTGCTTTTGCCGCCTGGGGGCTGGGATTAAAGGCATGTGCCACCACCGCCCAGCTGTGTTTAATTTCTTTAGCAGATTCCAGGTAGTTTCTCTTAACTCCCCACAGGTGGGATCTGCAGTGTGGCAGCATCCAGGGGCACTGCCAGACTCAGAGGCCACTGTCCTTTGAGGCAGGTGAAGCCTAGCAGTCACCTTTTCTCTTCGTCTTGGAACTGACTGCTTGGCATAGAAACCAGTGGCTATGGATCTCCTGTCTTGCCCCTTCTCCATCTCAGGTTTTGTAGAGACCCCTTTCCAGCTCTCTGAAAACACCTGCAGGGTGGCTCAGATTCATATCTTGCCAGCCTTAAAAAGACAGAAGGTGGGGAAGGGACTTTTCAGGCACTTGAGTTTTTGTTGAGGAGCCTGCTGCTGTGCCAGCCCGTGTGGCAGGCTGAGCACTCCAGGTGCAGCACTGCACTGTCCGCTGCAGCTTATGGCATTATGGTCTTGCTAAGGTCAGTGAGGTCTTTTTTTGTCCCTGCCATCTCTGGGAAAGAACCTGTTGTAACTGATCAGTAGAGGAGAGCCATGGGAGGTTTGGGTACCCTAGCAAGCCGTGGGCTGTGTATTGGGATGGTTGAGTGGTAATTCACAAATAGAATTTTGTTGATTAAAGTGTTACATCTTCATAATTTGCAGTGATTGTGTTGTGATAGGCTAAAAACAAAGCCAGCAGTTTCATAGATTTCGGATTTGAGGTTTTACATTAGTCACCTCACTTTCAAATGCTTAAACTGAAATGGAAATTCCCAAGCTTATATGAACTTATGTATCCCAAGCTCAGATGTAAATGGCAGGTCTGTGAACTCCTGAATGTGACACAGGCCATATTCCCTCTGGGCAAAAGGCAGTGCCCTGAGATGAGCTGTGGCTTCCCGCCTCGGCTGCCTTAGTAGGGCAATCTGTAGTTTGTGCAGAGCCTTTCTTTCCTGCCTGGCCGACACTCTGTACGTCCATTCTTTCCATGCAAGAAAAGCAGTGGTCACTGTGCTGAGTTTGCTTTCTTTGATGTGCTATGTCCCAGCCTGCATCCTGGAGCCTCAGAAGTTACCGTCACACATGGCTACCGCCTGGCATCTAAGACACAGAATAGGTGCACAGGTTGTGCTGGACAGGTGACATGTTTGATGATAGCATTGGAAATGGGTTCATAGTGAACACACTTCCACACTAAATGCCTAGCAAAACATATTGAGAAGGCTAATTAATATATTGTTACCTAAAGCTCTGATCTGTTCAGCACATGTTTCGATGCCAAGAGGATGTTGCAAACAAAACACAGTTGGCATTGTTTCCCGTCTCAAAGAAGGAATGGAAATGGCCTTCATAGACTTGGGACGCAGCCTGCTTTGGCTGCTGAGGCTTACCTGTGCATTCTCCCTACAGGAGCCCCATTATAGCCTTGCATGCCCACCTAGCTGCTGACTAGCTCATGCTCACATTGCTAACCATGCATGGAGTTCTGCCCCGTTCTCTTGCTCCTGCCTCTTGTCACCTCCCTTTCCACATGGTGGCATTGCCAGTTTGTTTCATCTTCCTGATGGTAAAGAACCACATCAGGGCAGGTGACAGGGACCTACTCTGTCCTTCTCTGCACTCAGACTTCAGTGCTGGGGCAGGTTGTAGACCGACACGGTAAGTTTAGGCTCCTGCTGCTAATGTATGTTGTCTCGGCAAAGATATAACAAAAGAAATGACTCAAAAATCTGACGAAAGTTATTTCTATTTAGTGTAACATTTTCAGAATAGGGAATAATGCTTACTTAAGCACACAATTAGTATATTTTTATAAATTATGTCCTAAATAAGACTGTTGATAGAATTGGTTAATTGACAATTGTTACAGAATCACATTTAGGACATGAATGTACTGGAGTTTTTAGCCAAGATATATAGGTATGTTTAAATGAAGCCTTTGAAGGAGGACTATGATGGGGCTTACTGAAGTGAGTGGTTGGGTTTGTTCTGAGGGTTGTGCTAAGTTCATTGTAAAAACCCAGCAGTTAATAAGGAGAAACGAACATGTTGCCATTTTTTAACAATATTTTCTCTTTCCCTTCTCTTCCCATCACCTTTTGCTTTTGTTCCATGTTTGGTTGTGGCTCTTCCTGTCCGTCCTCCTCACCCCTCTGCCTGTCGCACCTGTCACTTCATCCGTCTTAGCATGGCAAGGCACTGACCTGATGCATAATCACGTCTTGGCTGATGACGACCAATCAAGTCTAGACTCCTTGGGTCGTCGCAGTAGCCTTTCTCGTTTGGAGCCCTCAGACCTCTCGGAAGACTCTGAGTATGACAGTATATGGACAGCCCATAGTTACAGAATGGGTTCTGCATCCCGTAAGAGCTGCTGCTCATATATCTCTCACCAGAACTAACGCACTGAGCCTTTCTTAACAATGCTTGTACCGCAGCCTGCTTTTCTTAGACGTTTCTTGCTGTTCCTTGTCTCTCTTATGTGATATTTTAACAACTCTGGAGAGTGTCTTGGTATTTCCCATTGTACCTAGTGGAGGCTCAACTGCTGCCTGTTGGAGGGAGGTGGTGGGTCCAATGAGTCTGTACCTGAGGGCCTTTTCCCATTAGGGAGTGTTTTATACAAGTCCCAGAAGTTTTTGTTTTTTAATTCTCCATGTAAAAACTGTTTGGCTTCCTTTTGGATACAGCCGTATGGACACTTTCCTAGTTTATGCAGCCGCATAGGTTTGCATCCAAGTGCCACAGCGGAGGAGTCTCTAGCCTTATACATAGGAGTCTAATTAGTTTTTTTGTATAATGCACTTGACCAAGTGGCTGTGGAGAGATTGAGAGGAGTGTCTGTAACCAAAGCACTGAGTCCGCTGATAGCTGCCTTGGTGATGGTGCAGAACGCTGCATGGACTCTGTGCCTGGCAGATGCACAGCAGGGCTGGCACCATTGGGTGTTGAGAGCAGAGTCTGGGATCTGTCTCCACCCACTGCTCTGTGCCTTTCCTGTGTGCATGGCTGTGAGGTGAGAGCTCTCCTTGTAAAGGTGAGTTCACCACCACGGCTGAGACATCCGCTTACCATCACACACCACCATTCCCTCAACTGCAGTGGTCGCGTCTGCACTCGGAGGCAGAAGCTGTCGTCTCAGCCGGTGCAGCTCAGCTGCATTCAGAGGGTGCGTGGTTGAGTGCTTGGCTTGGCCACAGCTTGACTGCCCCATGTCCAGACTTGCGCTGTCTGTGAGAGCCATGAGCACCTTGTTACTCTGAACACCGGCTGCAGTGAAGCTTCGTTTCTAGCAGTCCCATAGGTCACCTTGTACTTGATTATAATGCAGTCTTGAGGATTGATTAGGTCCCCCACACGCTGGCCTGGGAGGCACCCCATAGCCCCCTGGGGTTTGTTGTAAGGAGTTTTCACTGGCACTGAGAAAGACTGAATGACATGGCGTTCAGTTGTAGCAGCAGACCACACCTGGCCATTGCTTAAGGGGCAGCACTGTCTTCACAGTGCTCCTTGACATCTGCTTCAAAAACAGCGCCCCATTTTCATGGGGTGGAGCTCTAGTGGTCATGACCTCTGATTCCCTAGCTCTCCTTGCCACACCCGTGTATACAGTATTGTGTGCCCTTTGCTCCCTTTCCTAGGAGCTGGGTCCTGCTGCTGCTAATGGAGGAGCGTGTGCATGGCAGGAGGGGCAGCCTGGAGCTGCTGGGGCAGCACAGCTCCCCACACCAAGACTGTCTGTTCAGTGGCCACAAAGCTGCTTATGCTCCGTGAGAGTTGGGACTTTTACAAGAAAGTCCAGGAGCGAGCTTTTTAAAACTTAAACCCAGTGTTAATTTCCAGTAGAAAGGAGGTTTGCATAGATCCAGATAGCAAATGGGATTTTTGAAAAACAAAATATGAAACGTCAGTATTTGTTGAATTTCACACAGTGACAGAAACAGCTTTGCTGTCATAGCCACTCTGTGGCTGTCTTTGCTGATCTGCCTCAGGCTGCCTGCCCCTGCCTTACCTTAGCATGGTTTGCCTGTCATAAGCTATGTGATACAACAGGTGGGCACAGCTGTACTTGAGGTTTTCTCTTGTCACCAAGTGAAGTGACACTGGCTGTCACTGTCGGGATTGATGAGCAAAATTCTCATGGTTTGCCCTCCATCTTTTCTTACCGGTCAGAGCCATTTGGGCGGGTTGGTTTTTTGTTTTGTTTTTTGCTAGGCCAATACTGTGGAACTACAGCCTGAACTATTCTTTGCATTTGTTTTTGAGTGTCTGACCCTGGTTTTGTGCCCTGGTTAGAAGTTTGTTAGTGCCACAAGCACAGGAGATGGTCCTCATGTGGCAGAGGGACACAGCGTTGGAGGGGCCATCGTTTCCTCGTTTGTGGGACTGTAGTCATGCTGATAGTATTTAACGTTTCTGCAGCTCTGTAAAGCCGTGTACAGTGAGTGTGCTCACGGAAGAATGCAGACTGGGCGAGAAGGTAGGTCCAAGCCATCCCGGGCCTTCTGCAGGTGGCCCAGCAGTGTTCCTGTCTCACTGATCTTCGCCACAAGTCTTTACTAAACTATATTAATTCTGTGTTTGGCCTAACATTGCCGAAACACAATTATGTGTATATAGTGGTATAAGATTCTGGGGAAGTCCGTATATTGTGCTCTTTACCTGTGAATGGGAAAAGCCATTTTAGTACAAGACTCCCATTTGAAAACTCACTTGGATGTATATCTGAATGTTACATTGTATTGTACAGTATGCTTATTGTCTGTGGTTGCTTATGGCAATGAAGTGTCTGTTTTATATTTACAAAAAAGACATCTGTTCTGTACAGTTGAAATAAATTTTGCATTTGCTAGCCCTTGGCTTTTATATTTGTTACATGGGGGAGGGGAATAGCCTAGTTTGAAGCTGAGTGTGCAATGGCCCATTCTCCCAAGCTGGTATCTTCCATAGGCATGCCTTCTGTCTGCTGTGGTAGAGGACTGGAGCTTTCTTAGGTGGGATGTGTTCTCAATAGCACAAGGTAGGGTCTCTCTATGCAGCCCAGGCTGGCCTGGATCTCACACAGCTCCACCCACTTCTTCCTCCCTAGAAGGGAGGAGCCAAAGGGTACGCTTCCCAGGCCCAGCTGTTTTCTTCCTGTTTCCCTGTTCTGGCAAAGCTTGTCCTCAGAAGCAGCATGCCCTTCTCACAGGTGAAAAGCAGCTCAGCTTTGAAGTCCTTCATTTTGTGAAGAGCATGCCTAGTTCAGAAGAGAAAGTCATTCCTGGCGACAGTCCTTTCTTTCCTAGCATGGAAAAAGATAATCCAAATCTCAGACCCGTAGAGTGCAGCTCATGTGATTAAATGCCACTGAAGAGACCTCTAAGAACAATGCTTTGTTTCATCCCCAGGGAGGGCCAGTTGAGTATAAATGATGCAGGAGCATGCCACAGTGTGTCAGGCACTGGCCAGATGGCTGATGCTCTTTGGAGACAGACAGACTTAGTCATTGCTTTGAGTGCAGGCAAACACACAGTGTGCGTGTCCACATACTTAGCTCACACGGCATGAGTCACACAACTGTAGTTCCGCCTGGTCCCTGGCATAAGGAGTGCCCTGGGGTGATCCTTGGCTATGCATCCTAGGCACCATCTACTCTGAGTTGGATTCCTTGGATAGATCTGTGTTTCTCAATCGAGGCCCATAGCATGGTGGTCTTCAGCAATGCACGGCGGGATTCAGAGACAACTAGCATTTGACTCCTGTGTTTCTTTTTGTTGCTGCAAGCATGTTCCCAGTCTTGAGTCATATCAGTGAGTGAGTGAGTGTTGCCATAGGGCCTAGAGCCTGCTGGCATCCCCAGCATGCCAGTGTCCTCAAAGAGTGACCTTGTAGAATCCTTCCTCAGAGGACTTAAGGTTTGTTCTGGAGGTTGGGACTGACTGTAAGTTGTTCTCTGTTATCCGTGTGGTTTACTCCACTTGCACATGGAAATCCTAACAGTAAGGGCAGAGTGGTAGTTCTTGCAGGGGCTTCTCACATTGTTAGCCATAAACCTCACAAAGGTCTGCCGCTTGGATGAGGCGCTTTGGGTGGCCTGACTGAGTGAATCCGGACTCCCCCAAACCCGCAGTGTTGTAGAAGTGCACCGTGAGCCTCCTTTCAGGGAATGGTGATGGCAGATCCTGACTCCCATCTCCCCAGAGACTGCAGTTTACAAAACACAGCTCTCAGCTGTGCAGGGCCCTCAACGTGCACTGATGGCTTGACGTTCCTCTGATGGGATTTTAAGTGCTAGACTGTTCTCTGGTTCTGTGGTTACAGGATTTTCTGAGTTAGGTATTCGAGAAGAAGTATGCTGTGATGCCACTAAGAATGTTTCAGATATAATGTGTTAAGTAATGTATTTTAGGAAACTTAAAATTCTTAGAATAATTACTAACATATAAACGTGGCTGTGCTGTCTTCCTTGTTTTGTTGAGAGGCCACGTGTTGGGCTGGCAGGGGTCTGTCCGACACAGGCAGATTAACAGCCCCCTGCCTGTGTCAAAGCTGGAGCGGCTGGTACCTCCTACCAGGAACACGGCAGCAGACTTAGACTTGGAGCGAATTCTTGGGTGCCTGTGCACAGCAGTTGTACATCCTAGACCTGTCAGGTGTCTCCAGCTGACAGCTGGAGCCATGACATGTTAGTCCCTCAAATCCATTGTTACGTAGTGGCACTCAGGGCTTGTACTTAGGACTTTGTTGGTAGGAGCTGCCTGTCAGACCTTGTGCCTTTAAGAGCAGCTCTGTAGAGAAGGCCGCCCTTCCGTGATCTGGTGTGGGTGTCATGGTTTCTCCTTGCTTTGTAGAGACATCTTTGTATCACTTAGGCAGTCTGGACGCTTTAACGCTAGAAACAGATTGTCCAGTGAGAAAAGACTAAAGAACTGAAGGCAGGCGTGTTCTAAAGCCTCAGTTCTCACCTGCTGCTCCTTTTCAGGCCTCTTGAATTTAATGTGACAGAGTAGTCACCAAGGCTTCTTAATTTGGTGCTAACTCAGTCACCAGCTATCAGCAAGTATACTTGGCCGCTGATATCAGAGGGGAACCTGCGGAGCTAACCCAAGTACTGTTCCTGGCTGCCACTCTTCACTAAGTACTCAAACACCTGAATTGTTGGGATCCTTGTTTTTCTTGGCACAGTGAGCATGTACTTGTCACCTGCCTTCCTGTGGTAGGCACAGGTGCACACATGCCTGGCGCCTTCTTTCATATTTCCCCAAGTGATCCATGATTCTCTGTGCTCAACAGGAAAGGAGCCTGAGTGGGCTTCTGCTGTATCAAGGAGGCGTCCAGAAGGGACGTCTGCCTGTCAGTGGACCCCTCTAAGAGTGGGATGGCCATTTCTGGGGTAATCTTTCACACAGTGGCCTGTGAGTGTACTCAGAGCACACTAGGATGTTGACAGCCTTCCAGCTACTCACATGGGACCCCAGGCTGGGTTGCCTCACCATACTCTGGCCGCTTCTCTCCTGGAGAATTGTGCTGCGTGACAGAGCTGGCTGCATTGCCGTCCCTGAGCACCCTGTCATCCTGCACTTGACCCAACACCTTCCAGTGCAACAGACTTGGAGATACACAGAAGATGGCCTAGGGAGATAGACCCGAGGCCACAGTCTTCCAGGCCCCGTAGTTGCCCTGGTGGGTGGCTAGCTAGACTTGTAAATCGCAGCTTAGACAGCAGTGGTTCACCTTGATTTGTTGAGAGAAGCACAGGCTTGGGTTAAATTGCCCGCAAAGCTGCTCTTCACAGTGCCGCCTCTCAAACACTGTTCTAGGGTTTCCATGCCAACAAGGGTGCACAAGAGTGCTCCTTGAAATCCGATGTGCTTTCAGGAAGACACACAAAGGACACCCCGGAAACACAAAAGCAAATTAACCCCATTTCCACAGTCAGCCATCTTGCCTCACGCCACGTGCTTTCCTCAGACGCGTGATCAGACAAGCCCAGCCGTGAGCAGGTGCACCTGTTGCACAGCAGAACCCATCCGTCCTCCAATTGCATCTGGTGGTGTTGCTCCAAAGCCAATGATTATAACCACGTTGTGTAATCCTCCTTCCTGGTACTTACCCTTTGAAGGCCAGTGTCTGTTGCACAGTACGTGTCACATGAGGTGGTCACCGGTCAGCGTGTGTGCCAGGACCATGTGCCTCTGGTGCTGTGGGCAGTGCATTCCTTCGCACTCAAAGCTGTGTATGTCTAAAGGGCTGATAGAACTCTCACTGTGACCAGACAATAAATGCCACTTTTTCTAAACTATGTATTACAGTGTTACAGTTTTATAAACATTACTGTTTATGTAGTCTTTTCTTGATGTTTGGGTTGTTAATTTTTAGCCCTTAACACTGAGCTACCTCTCCAGACCTTAAACTTTTTGTAATTTCTAGAGTTTTTTATTTATAAGCCAAGAATTACGCATTCTTTCCTGGTCTGGTCTTTTCCAGTGGTGCTGGAATGATAGCATGGTTTAAATTTTGGTTGTGTATTGAGTGTGGTGTGGTCAGACCTTTAGTGTACTTGCTGTTAGAGATTTCCATAGTTAAAAAAGTTTAATAAGTTGCAAAAGAATATTTTTACATTTTTTTTTTTGGTTGCTGTTTTCTTTCCTCTGTAATGCTTTGGTTGGCCACACCCAACAGACAGCTGGAGAAAACCAGTCAAAGATTTTAATGTGTAGCCACTGGCCTTGGGTGTCTAAGTGGTAGGGGTAAATAAAGTAGATGCCCTTCCTTGGTCCTGCCACGGCACTCACATGGGGCTTTCCTTTTTAATGACAGGTTCACGTAAGGAATCTGCACCACAAGTGTTGCTTCCAGAAGAAGAAAAAATTATAGTCGAAGAAATCAAAAGCAATGGGCAGACCGTGATAGAGGAAAAGTAAGATGTTTTCCTTTCTGTATGACTGGCTCCCCCTGCTCCCCTTGGTGGTGCAGCCTCAACTCTGCTTCATGCTGGCTGCACTCTCACTGATGGGGGATGGCCTGGCGGGCTGCTCTGAGGTTAGGGATTAAGGGCTCGCTGCTGCTCAGGGTAGCCCTGGGGGTCCTGCCAGCCTGTGCATCCTTGACATACCACTTTCCTGTGCTTACTCTATCCTGTCCAGGAGCCTTGTGGACACGGTGTACGCACTGAAGGACGAAGTCCAAGAGTTAAGACAGGTATGCCAACCAGGTTTTAGTTTTAGTCAGGTTTGTTTTTGTTTTGTTTTAATGGGAGAAAAAGGAAAATATTGTTTTAAAAATAAAGTCCACTGAAGAGTAAAAGAAAACGACAAAGCCACCAGCGTCACTTCAGAGTGGCAGGCAGGGGCTCGAGATGACTCGGGTTAAGAGCACTTATTCTTCCTGAGGCTCCAAGTTCAATTTCCAGAATCCGCATGGCAGCTCAACCCTCGGTTAACTCCAGTCCTATGACATCTGATGCCTTCTTCTGGCCTCTTTGGGTATTGCATCCACACGATGCACAGACATACATTCAGGAAGAGACACCCATGCACATAGAGCAAAACAAATCTAAAAGCTGGAAGAATTCTCTAAGTCATCATGTAAAAATGCAAGAGTGACAGGCCAGGAGATACTTGTTTCTGTGGTACTCTTTGGATGTGAGCCACCTCAGCATGTGCTGGAGTAATATATGGTATTGTTCATCACACTACCCTGATGGTTGCCTCTGGCTACTTGGCTTCTAAAATCCAGGACAGCAGGACAGTGGTGCCTAGCCTGCTGTGTGTGTGACCCAATGGTGTTTTGTTTTTCTTTCAAGTTGTATTTTATTATTTATTGTGTGTGGGGGAGGGGTGGGGCACATGCCGTGGCATATGTGTGGAGGTCAGAGAGCAGCTGTGTGGAGAGGGTTCTCTTCTTCCTCCTTGTATAAAGGTTCTGGGGATCAGACTTAGATTGTCCGTCTTGGATTACAAGCGCTGACACCTGCTGAACCGTTGTGTGATGTATCTGAGAAGCTGGTGGGCAGGTTTGAAGGAGGGGGTGCAACGCAGGCTCTTTAGAGGGACAGGCAGGACTGTCCTGAGGGTGTTGGAGGTGGCACACTTTCCTTCCTTCCCGACTTCGTCCGTCGGGTGCCCTTGTTGCCCTTTGCAGTTGACTGGGTAAGGGACTTAGCACGTTTTACCAAGTTGTCTTGTTGAGGAGTGTAAGTGGAGACTGCCCAGCCTACCTTGGTGTACGTTCATGGCTCGGCTCTGTTGACCCATCCCTTCCAACCTGGCTACCTGGGGATGCAGCTTATGAAGGTACTTTTGGTGCCGAGGCAGTGAACCTGCTGTTGTCTGCTTACCTTGCAGGATAACAAGAAGATGAAGAAATCCTTAGAGGAGGAGCAGAGGGCCCGCAAGGACCTGGAGAAGCTGGTGAGGAAGGTTCTAAAGAACATGAACGACCCTGCTTGGGACGAGACCAATCTCTAGGCCGACCTCACTCTCACAGGCCGAAGACCAGCAGTTCCCAGACAAGGCTGGGGTCTTTGGCCCAGGCACAGTGACATTCAGGACTAAGGCAGGTGGTCTTCACCAGGCTTTGGCTGATGTAACTACATGTGAGTTATAGACACTAAGGCCTGGGCTGAGCATATGTCTGCCGACTTCTCCATGCAGTGACTGACCAGAGTCCTCGGGCTTTTGGACTTGAGTTGAATCTGTAATAGCATACCTGTGTACTTGTTGTAAATACTGATCTTTGAACGCTTACCTGCGATGTGACCGGGCTAACCCTCTTGCTAGGATTTCCTTCTCAGCCTTTCTGGCAACAGGGATTTGAAGTTGTGTTCACGAAGTGTTGGGAGCAAGGTGAAGCAATAGATACCTGGGTGACTGACTTGTTCCACGTGGTGCAGGCTCCGTGGTGCCATCAGGAGCACCCCCTTGGGCACAGTGACTTTTGTCACCGTCCTCTTCTTAACTGCAGTATTCCAGTCTCAGGCATGTGTCTGTGCCCAAGGAGTCATGGATTCTAGGAAGGTGACGTTGCTATCTGCCTGTGACGCTCGTTCCTGCTGCCCTGTCCTAGCTGGGCTCTCAGTCACAGGAATGCGTCACAAGTGTGGAGAAGTGGCCCTCCCCTGAGAGAACTAGACCATGTATATAGATGTGTTATTTATTCCATGTTCTCCAGCCGGCGCTGCCAGGCAGGTTTGACTGCAGGCTGTCGTCAGCCATGAGCTCTGCTCTGACTGCAGTCGGCACTGTTCAGGCCACTGAAAGCCCCCCTCTCCCCTTGAACAAGAATAAAGCAATACATAGCCGCAGTTGAGCTGCACAGTGAAAGCCCCATAGGACTGTGCCCTGCTGTGCCCATGCCCTACTCTGCTGCCTCCCTGGGCCCAGGCAGGCCCTGGAAGGCAGGTGGTCTGGACTAGAAGCCCTATTTTCTGTGTGACCAGGGTTTGGCAATAGTGACAGTGATCTCAGGAGCTTAGCTGTCTGCTGCTTTCCTCCAAAGAGGTTGTTTGGAAGCCAGTGGAACTTTGCTGTAGAAAGGTGTTGGGTAGCGGTGTGGCTGCAGGTGCTTCAGCACCGTCTCCCCCCAGTCCCATCCCGTGTGGACCCGGCCCCTCGCCCCTCCTGTGTGGCAGTTTCTGAGCAGGCGCTGAGAGGCCCTTTGTGTCTCTTCTCCCTCCACACTCTGACTGGGTCCACCCAGCCTCACTCAGACCATTTTATCGTCTAGGCTGAGTGAGAGAAGCTGAGGTGCTCTCGTTCTTTTTGGTAAGCCCTGTTTCCCGAGCACTCTGCTGACACAAAAGACACTGCAGCAAAAGACAGTGTTGCTGTCACAGGAGATCTTAACTCAGGAACCACGCTCCTTGCATCTCTCACTGCTGGGGACAGGTGTCCAGGGTTGCGGTGCAGCTCCTCCGCCAAGAGTAAGCGAAGACCATATCTGCCATTGGCCTCACTACCACTGAGGTTGCCGTCCACGCCCCAGGACAGTTTCTTACAGACCTGCCTTAATGATGCGCTTGGAGTATTCCATGAGTACTCACGTCCCTAACATCCCTACCCCAGACAGGGTGGGCGCACGTTTTCTTTCTGTGGATCTAGCGTCTTCCAGGCTCTCCAGGGAGCAAGAATCTGTATCCAAGAGCAGTTCTTTTTAAAATCTGACCCTGTTGTAAACACCCATTTCTCTCTCCTCGAGTCTCTTCGGGTGGGACTTTGGTACCAGCAACCCAGGGCACCATTCACAACTGTTACTCCTCCGTGTCTCTAAGGGGTGCGGGGGATGAAGCCATTTTCTACCCTGTAGATGTGAAGCACTTTCCATTCTGAACCATGTTGCGATGTAGCAGCCTCTGAAGCTCCACTGTTCTCTCCATCATCTGTCCTCACCTGCCCGTGTGCTCCTCATGCCAATCCCCTACTTCCCTGGGGTGTCCAGGGCATCCAGACACTACAGGAAACCCGGTGTTGCAGACAGCTCCGGCGTTGACTGCTGCAGTGTGTGTGCTATCCCCTTGGAATTATTAAACTCCTTATTTTTCTTATCTCATAAAACGTGTCACTTTATCTTCTTTGACATATTATGTGTGTGTGCGCGCGCGTGTCTTGATTGTTCAGGTTTGAAAATCCTGACGTGTTTTGTTTGAAGCAGGAAAACAATATGTCCTTTTGAATTGATGCTGAGAACATTTGTGGATGGGAAGAGTAGGAAGAAGAGAGTTCTAGGAAAAGAAGTTGTAGTGTTAGCGCTCCCCCCATCCATCATTGGAATAATAACTGGTGTTAGCACGTGGGCCGCTGGGTGGATCTGAACAGAAGGCAGTGGGGCCTCTATAAGAATTGCCATAGGACAGACGGAAGTGACTGTCCCATTCTGTCAGAGCCTGCCTGACTCTTCAGACACCTCACCAGGAGGGTACCTGGTGAAGGTGCCCCTCTCTCTCTAGTCCAGGGGGTCGGAAGACACATTGAAGGCTCAGGGGGAGCTGCCAGATAGAATTAGAAAGCTGCATGGGTCACTTTTCTTTCAGAAGCCTAGTTCTCTCCTGTGGGAACTGAGCTCACAATGACAGTGTGTCAGGTACATTTCTTTTGCTGGTGAAACACCAGAACCAAGGAAGTTCACAGAGCAAAGTGCTTAACTGGGCAGAACGGAGCAGTGCTAATGGACCAGCCGAGAGCTCGTGTCTAACCACAAGCTGAAGGCAGCTACCTAGAAACTGCCCGCCTTTGGAAACTTTGGAAAGCAAACAGCCTCTTCCACCAAGACACACCGCCTCACCCTTCTAAAACAGTTTTACCAACTGGGGGCCACATACTCAAACCTTTGAGGTTGTGGACTGTTCTCATTCAGACCCACATACCTGGTCATCCCTGGAACTCTGACCGAAGGAATTCCTGCAGACAGTGGGTATAGATGTGGCCAGACAGCCACGAGACAGACCTCAGTCCCAACCCAGTCACGAGCTGGGCTGCGGGGAAGGGGAATGCAAGTCCTCAAGTGAGGGTACCCTGATGGGACATGGTGATGACCTGTCTAGAAGGGTGCTATGTCATTGCAGGACCCAGATGGACAGTACTGCCTAAGGGAGCCTTGCAGAAATAGCTAGCCATCATTCAGATGAGAATATCCAGAGGAAGTCAGAAGCTAAAATCTCAAGGTTTCCATTATTTCAGACAAAAATGACTGGAGTCTTGTGTTGTAATTGGCTGAGCGCTCTGGACACTTGGAGTTTGAATTGGTCCGGTTTGAAGAAGATTAAACCTTTGGTCTTTTTTGTGGTGGTTTTACATTCTAGAAATCCTACTTGTGGAGGAAGTATAAGCAGTGTGCCAGAACCAGAGTCACAAGTGCCTTCTCTGGTCACTCTGGGCAAAGGCTGGGGTGTGCATTGGGCCATCTCTTCCCCTCCCAGATAAGATCACACTGCCTTGATGGCTTGTGAACACCCCTGAGGGATGCCCTGTGGCTTTACGGGGTAAAGTATGCCAGGAAACAGCTTTGGTTCTTGGAGACATGGAAGAGAAAGGTGCTGGAGCCAGTCACTCTCCTGCTTCCCAGTCTGACTCCTGCGCCCAGCATCTGCCCCTGTGGCGGTGATGTGGGGAGTCCCTGTTCCTGGGAAGTCCTTAACTGCCCAGCCAGTCCTCATTTCCTCCCCTCTCTTGCCTCTGCTCTCACCCCTCCTGACCTCTTCCCACCCCTGTTAGTTACAGTGGGACTGTGGGTGAGGGCAGGCCAGCTGCTCCATCATTCCCTTGCAAGAGCGTTTGCATTCCTAGCCTTGCTAGGACGCTATTGGAAGGTTTGTATTGACCCATTGAGGCTCCTGTTCTCTCTACCTTGTGGCTAACAACAGGCCAAGCCAGGCTTCAAGATGCCTTTGCCAGAGTTCACCCCATTAACACACTCCTTAGATGGGCAAGCTTAAAGGTGAAATGATGTGTTTCTAGAAGACAGTCTGAAAATAGAATACTCATCAAAGACGTTAACCTTGCCTGTAGTAATAGGAGCGGTGGGGCTGCGTCCCCAGCACCCCGGCCGCCTGCTAACTTATGCCCCGAAATAATTACACAAAAATTGTATTCTTTTAAACACTGCTTGGCCCTTTAGCTCTAGCCCTTACTGGCTAATTCTGATATCCCGATCAACCCATCTGTAATCTGTGAGCACCGGTCTTACCGGGAAGATTTTAGCCTACTTTCATCCTGGGTCGGAGCTTCATCGCATGTGTCTGCCTAGGAGCCGGGAGCAAGGCGTCTCTGCTCGAGAGAGCAGAGCTGTCGAGTCTTAGCTCACTTCCTCTTCCTCCCAGCATTCTGTTCTGTTTACTCCTCCCACCTATGTTTTAACCAATGAGAGCCAAACAGTTTCTTTATTGCTTAACCAATGAAATCAACAGATTGATATATGACACTCCCACATCACTTGCCCTCTGAAGATGACCCCCACACACATGGGCCTGGGTATGAGCGAGTGATTGATCATGACGTCTGAAGATGCCCCCTCCTCCGTGTCTGCCCTTCCCGGGTATGAGCGAGGGCAAGGGTGATGTTCAAGACAAATTCAGAGGACAGGAAGGAGCCAGCACTGGACACATTTTTGTTCCCACGCCAGTCTGACCTTGACGGTAACAGTGAAGAACATGAATAAAAACAGATGTAGAAAATGCTAAAGGAAGTACTGGGTCGCAGTGTGCTAACCCAGCTGCATTCATTTCAAGGTCCAGCTCTGGCGTCAAAGTAAAACGGTTCGGCATGACATTTACAGAAGGCAAAGCCTTAACTCGCTGGACTGGGTTTCAAGAATGCCAGTGTTGGAAACTACTGCTCTGTGGTGTGGCAGAGATGGATGGAGCAAATGAGAACATGAACAAAATCAGCCAATGCACATGTGTGTGTGCGTGTGTGTGTGCATGCGTGAATGCATGCGTGTGTGTGTGCATGCGTGTGTGCATGTGTGTGTGCGCACACTCGTGAATGTGTGGCTTCCAGGGATTTGGACTTACTATCAACACATACCACATTAGTGACACTGGATAGGCGAGCTTCTCTATGGGAAATAAAGAGAGCCACATTCATCTACTGTCCCAGTACCCACCTGGCAGGTGAAGGCGCAGGGATACAGAGGTCATAGAAAACCCACCGAAACGCCCTCTGCTCTCGACACCGTTTGTGTAATGGAATGCGAAAGTGTCTACGTTACAAGTCATGCTGTGAGATGCAAACCCATTTCCTATAGGCCGGGAACAAAATACTCAATTTTTATTAATAGTAACAACGATATTAAATAGAAATAGAGTGAAAGAGGAACACCTGGAAACCGAAGGCTGTGGAGGGAGTCGGCCGTGGAAGCAGATGCCTGTAGTGATGGCGCACACGTGACTCTAAGGCTTCAGCTCTCCTGTACCTGCCTTGTTGATTTCATGCCAGGCCTTGAAAAACCTGCGTTTTTGTTTGTTATTGTTTCTGTTCTACACTTCAAATGTTCTGCAGATTTTGAGGGAATGGAAATGACCAAGGATGGGTTCGAACCTTGTGAAAATGGGGACATCAAGAGGACTGGTTCATCTTGGTATAGGGGACACACATGGAGGAAGCACACAAACCTGGTCTCAGAGTGCCCCATGGGCTCAGTTTCCCTGCTGTGCCCGTGGCGCTGTGTACTGACAACATGCATATACCTTCCCTCTGAACACACCCAGCCAGGGGCATGAGCCCTGGGTTCTCTCGGGTCCCTACTACAGAGCCCGGATGCTTCTGGAACCCCAGCTCTGCCTGTGGCAGAGTTCTGCTCTTGGTCAATTTGAGAGACTGAAAGAAAAGGAGCCCTGACAGGAACCCCTACTTTCCCACCCTCCACACTCAAGACAGCCAGCCAGTTCCTGTGCACCTGGCTGCACTTCCTACTTAAGTGACAGCTGATCACCAACCTCACCCTGGGGAGCACTAGCTCCCAGGGTAATTAATTTCCCTCATATTGTGCAGCCACCGGCTTTTAATTTTGTAAAGTTGCCGTTTTTGCAAGAGCTACACATCCTCTCGGTTATTAAATGCCAACCACATTTGTTTACAAATAAAACCGAGTTAATTAAATACCGCATCTCCGCTAGCAAGTAATGAGGGCAGCATGGCCTCCGCAGGCAGAGCTGTGTTAGCCTCCAGTTCTGTGCTGCAGAGAAGGTCCTTGCAGAACAGTGCAGTTGGGGGTATGGGGGGGGGAGAGGTACACACTCAGCAACTCAGTCCCTAGCCCTGACCCAGCCCTGACACAGTGTTGAAATTCACGCCACACCTGGAAAACACTGAAACATGGTCCTTTCCAGCAGGGAGGCCAAAGGAAGTTGTCCACTGTTGCAGCTCCTTCCGAGGACACACCTGGCTGGTGGCAAGCAGAAGGGACACTCTGGGGGTGCAGGCATAGAATCACAGCACCTTGATCCCTCTCCTCCACAGACAGGTGGGATCTTGGTTTTGTTCACAGTTCACCCTCATAGTGTCTGCAAAAGCAGGTGCTCCCAGGGGGATCACACGGCAAGATTGAGAAGTCTGATCCTGCAGCCAAGGTCAGGATGATGGACAGGCAGCCCACGGGAGGAGGAACTTGGCCTCTTCTTCTGAGCAGGACCTCACGCCCGGCATCCTTCCCCATCCTGTTAGTGTGCGTGACTCGCTCTCTCCACACCCACGCCATAGAATGAAGGGCTGTGACACCTTGGTAACCTGAGCTTCCAGATGATGTCACAACAGGCAGGGACTGGTTTTCTTCTATCTACCCCTCCCCCTAGCTGGCTGTGTGCAGTGGACAGAGTGGAAGAGGTAGCCAGTTCCTGGTTCAACCCAAAACGTTGTTCCTACCTTGAGGGTCCTAGAGGGACAGCGTAGAGAATGCAGCTCTGGAAATGATGGACAGGTTGGTGGTCACACCTGCTTCCTTGGGGCCAAGAAGAGGCCTCAAAGCATGACACAACATGTCCAGCAGATGGCTACAGAACCACCCTGAGCTGAGGTGTCCTGTCCTGTCTTCAGGTGTGAACACTCCGAGGCCCCTGTGTGTTGAGGTGTCCTGTC
>NW_004949105.1:6210565-6218528 GCF_000317375.1 Microtus ochrogaster | reverse complement strand
TTCAGGTGTGAACACTCCGAGGCCCCTGTGTGTTGAGGTGTCCTGTCTTTCAGGTGTGAACACTCCGAGGCCCCTGTGTGCTGAGGTGTCCTGTCTTTTGGGCATAATTGATCCCCGCACCACTGTCAGCAGCTACCATGAGATACTCCCCCG
The DNA here is from genome assembly GCF_000317375.1 of Microtus ochrogaster. Taxonomy (NCBI): domain Eukaryota; kingdom Metazoa; phylum Chordata; class Mammalia; order Rodentia; family Cricetidae; genus Microtus; species Microtus ochrogaster. The sequence goes on along the minus strand of NW_004949105.1, from coordinate 6,218,375 downwards.
AAATCAAGAAGTCCCCATCGCACCTCCTGAAGAAGTTTGCAGGTAAACATGGAAGAGGCTGCTGGGGCTGTTTATATGGAGGATTTATCTGACTAGCTTGTCTGGTCACGGGAGGCACAGAAATGTGTTTCTCAATGACCCAAGGAGCCACTGCCAATCTCTTAGGACTTCAGTTTCATTACAGCGCAACTCACGTGGGGTCTCTCACATTGGTTTAAGGAACAACGGAATTACAGGGTTCTCTACCAGCCATACTCCTCAGTTACTTTAAAATTCTTGTCTCAGAAGCTGCTTTTTATTTACTCAAACATATTTTTCAACAAGGAAGCGCACCTTGCCTCCCTACTAGGTCTGTAAGCTGGCATTAGACTCTTCACCCTTGGGGATGGAAGCCGCGCAAAAAAAATGAGATTTTTTTTTCTTGACGGCACACTGAATACATGTGGTAGAATTTCATTTGCTTTAAGTCAGGAGGAGGAGCTTCTAGAATTGCAGGCTTCCCAGAGGAACCTCAGACTGCTGGGGCCTGGTGAGACGGAACCGCTGCCTTTCTGGCCCGTCTCCATGTTTGAAACCTTTTTGCCTCAGTTGTGCATGTGTTTACGCATTGCTGTTATGCTAAATGTCGTGGAGGTAGCAGAGAAGAAACGTGTCCATCTTTCGTTCGTCTCCCTTGGAAGGCAGGCTGGGAGCTTTCCTAGGGAATCCTTGCAGGGAAGCCAGCGTCTACCCAGGACTGAGCTCGCCCCCTAGGCCTGGAGTTTTGGGGGAGGCTCAGCCACGGTGGGGTTGGGGAGGCACTCTGTCACGCTGGAGCCGGGCACCTCTGCAGTCAGAAGACTCCTAAGAGGACTGTTTGTGATTTCTGACTCGGAACAAACAAGATAAGGTGATATAGGCAAACTGGGACCACAGAAAGCAGCAGAAACAGCTGGGCCAACTCTTGTATGCTTGGCTAGGATTGAGTGCCCCCCCCCCCGCACATGTGCCCAGTCCAGTGGGAAAGAAGAAAGGAGAGAACCTTGTCCTTAAGGTCCTCATGAGCAGCCCTGCTAATGGCCCTGAGCCTCGGGGAGCTATCTGAATGGGGTGGGGATCAGGACCCACCCACTTCTTCAAGGGTTTCTGGAACCCTTGGGTATTTGTCCTGAATACATAAGCTTGGGGCTGGGACGCCCCACTCCAGGTGTGTGGGGTCAGGTGAGAAGTGGTTTCAGGTACAGGGAAGCTGTGCTCTGGGGGAGCAGGCTGTTTTAGGGGTGCAGGCTGGTCTATCTACCAACTGTTGAGCTGCACCCTGGGCAGGGAATGATCCCACTTGGCGTCTTGCTTTCCTGGTGTTTCCAAGCTGTGGATCTAAGCAATCCTTTACCAGATACCAGCATTCCTGGGCCACCCGGCTGAGGTAGACACAGGTTCCTTATACATCCCTCAGGAAATGATCGCTGTAGCTCTACATGTTATATACATGTGGATTGCCTCACAGATAGCAAGGGTTAAAGAGGCCATGGCAGAGTTTCCAGAAGGTTCTGGAGCAGCTGATAGAAATGTAAATAGGGTGTATATGGCTAACAAACCTGATTCAGCTTCAGGGAGCCAGCCTGCCCTGGGTCACAAGCTCGAGAGCTTAGCAGTGGAGTTGTCTGGCTGCACAGGAGGAAGGGGAGGACCAGATTCAGGTGAGAGTCTGGGCACAGAAGACACCAAACCCACAGGACACCAACTGAGTCCGCCACATCAACAGCAGGGAGAGAAGCTGGCAGGTGGGGTTTCTCTGCCTGTCAGTCCTTGACACACACACTGATGTCAGTTGACAGGTCAGTGGGCCACGGTCACTGTAGTGTAGGGTGTTCTCTTCATCATGGGGTGCAGGAGACGAAGTTCTACCCTTTCCTGGGTCTGGTGTGTCCTGTAAGCTCATAGGCCTAGTTCCCTTGATAAAAGTTAGATACGTCTATTCCCTGCTGTCTCAAGTTCACCCCAGTGAGTTTTTGGAGTGACACTCTCTCTATTCTGAGTCCTTTATCAGTCTACACTGCGTGGGTGGAGCTAGGCGGATTGGTGGTGTTCATGTCTCTACCCAGGGACAGAGCTGTCTTTCACTCAGAATGGAGTCAGAGTTTCTTGTAAAATGGAGTCTCTCGGGGCAAGGTAGTCTGAGAAAACGGTTATACAATATGAAGTAACTTAGAACAGACCACAGATTGCTCACCTCACCCTCAGCTCTGGGGGCTCTGTGTACCTTCCAGCTGCCCTTCGGGGTGTGAGTCCCCCCTCCCCTTCCCCAGGCACACGGGTGGGAGGCGGCCCACAGCCATCTTCTCGGCTATCCCAAGGCATCGTGAACCTTGTGGTTACTCAGTGCACTCCAGGCTGTCTGCATGCTTGGCGGCAGAGTACTGTCCTGTCCAGCAAGGTTCCATAGGCTTTGTGCATGGTTGTCCAAAAGGGGTAGAATCAGAGAGTGGAGATCAGCTTTCCTGAGACAGGCCAGACTGAGGCTGCCTCCCAGAGCTCCCAGTCACGTGGGGCAGGGAAGGGGCATTGAGCCCTGACCAGAGGCAAGGGTGCTGGATCAGGCTTAGCTTTTGTCTGCCTGTTAAGCCTGACCTCTTGTTGCCTGGGAGTTGATCTACATATTCAATTAGTGTTGCTTCCTTCCATGTTGCCATGACGATGAAATTGTTTCTGTAAATGGCAAAGCACTGTGTCTGCACCATCTACGTTCCTTCTTGGAGGCCTGCGGCATGCCTCGTGGACCCAAATGACATGTGCTGCCGCTTCCCAAGTGGCTGACCCAGGGACACCGTGTCCGCAGAGAGAACAAGATGACCTTCCATGTCCCCAGTCCCCTGAGAGTTCAGCTCTATGTACAGGAAGTGGACTCTGGCTTCTGTGCCTGTAACTTCTAACCAAGGAGACACATGGTGATAGCATTTTGCATGTGTTCATGTATGTACATGCAAACACATGTGTGCACAGACACTATGAGACAACCTGTGCTTGGGTCTCACCAGGTCAGCTGGACTAGCTGGCTAGTTAGCCCCGGGATCCTCCTGTCCTGTGTCCCCATTGTGGGGCTAGTCCCTCCAGCCTTGGGTTGGTGATGTACCCCTGCCCTCTGTCTGGACAGAATCCTCTGTGTGGCTTGTTTTCTATTTGGTCCAGTCAGCTGCCTCCACCACTGAAGAGCCACATTTCCCAAGTCAAAATCAGTTTGTGATGGAAAAGTCGCTCTGGCTTCTTCCTTCAATCTCCTTACAGTACAGGGTCACTGTCTTCCCTTTCAGGGGGAAGGGGCCCAGAATTCTCACTCAGCTTTTGCTCTTTTATTGTTTCCTTTAAGGTTTAGTTTAATTCTGCTTGTGTGTTTGTGTCTGTGTGTGGCTGTGTGGTGTGAGCGCTGTGTCCCCCAGAGGCCAGAGGTGTCAGATCCTCTGGAGCTGGACTTAGAGGCGGTATGAGCTGTCCCCGCCCCGAGTGCTGGGAACCTAACTTGAGGAGTGGGAACACCTTTAACATCTGAGGGACCCTCCTCCAGCCCCCAAATGTGTCCCTTTAGATTCAGCTTCTAAATTCGGGCACAATCGTCAACCCACGCTGCTAGGTAAGGCCATGCTGTGGCTCAGTGTGCATATGGAACATGGCAACTGGACTCCCCCAGTGGTCTCGTGTTAGCCCGTGTGCCTGGCATGGCCCTGCTGAGATGTCTTATCATCCTCATCACCAGAGGCCCCTGCACTGTGCTCGGTAATTAACTTTATATTATTTTGCCCAGAAATTTTAATTTGCATCCTCGTTTCAAAGAGAGATTTGCATGATGAACAACAGGAGTAAGGAAACGTCAGTTAATCTGGCAGACTCTCCCCCACCTCCGCCGCTGCCCCCCCCCCACGTCCCCCTCCATCGTGTTTCCTGCCAAGTCAGCGCTGTTGTCTGTACCTTGCAGTGTGTGACATCCCTCTCTATGACATCTGTGACTACAACGTCAGCAGGGACCGGTGCAAAGAGCTCGGGTGCTGTTTCTACAAGGGTGTCTGCTATGAGAAAGCTGTTCCCGGTGAGTATGGGGGGACCACACACCTGACGCAATCCTAGCCACTGCCCATTGTCTGTGTCACATCCCACCCATCACCGTCCAACTGACTGCTCTGCTCTGTGCTGAGTACACTCTTTTTCCTGGAAAAGAGGGGGCTTGGGAAGGCGGGGTACAGGACCGTCCCTGCTAAGACAGCTGAGGGACAAAGGGTGCTGCTGGCCACAGCCAGCTGAGAGTCTGATCAGGCAAGGACTGTGGTGTCCAACCAGGGATGGCAGGGACAGCTGAGAGATGCTACGTGACTGGGTTTCTCCAGAGATCATTTTAGCGCCACACTGGAACACAATGTAGTCCTGAGATCAGGCTTAGGCTGTCTCAGGAGCTGTAGAGCTGGCTTGTCACTGTGTTCTTCCTGAAGAGCCACGTCTAGACATAGCAGGTAGGTATGGACATGGACAGGAAGGGACAGTGGAGTCCTAGAGAACCAGGTGCAGCAGTGAAAGCTCTGTACACTCTGCCTCTTGGATATAGTCTCACGTGCCAGGACTTCTGAACTTTGAGAACTTTCCAAAGTAATGTCTCCAAACCATCATTAAATTCCACTTGGAGGCTCCTGTATTTCCTGACTCTGCTGATAGCGTTCAGAGGGGCAATCATGGAAGCAGTATGGTTTGCATCTACTCTTAGTTTCCATCAGAGAAGAGGGTGGACACTCTGAGGCCAGAAGACCACACTGGCCATGCAGCGGGGACTGCTGGGAACCTTGGTGTGCTGGCCACCTGCCCATTCCCTATGCACAGTGCTGCTTGCTCTCAGGGCCCTGCCCTCATGCTCTTTCTCCTCCTTCTATAGTGGAACTAGGTCCCTTGAGACAGAGCTGTGTCCCGTTCCCTAGGTACAAGACCTGGGAAGTCAGGGGATAGTGGCCAATGGGACCTGCCAGATCTGCTGCCCCCTACCAGCTCCCCAGGAAAAGAACTGGAGAAGGGCAGACAGGGCCACACCTACTTACAGCAGTGTTGTGCAGACTGAGCATTCAGGCAGGTTACAGGGAAACCCAACTTCTCCCAAAGAGGCCACAAAGGATTTGGTGTTTGCCCTGCTGGAATTTCATCTTGGTTTGGCCTGGTCATTTACTGATACCCAGATTCTTCCATTTAGGGTGGGACATATTGTTCTATGCTGCTGTATGTTGCGAGTATGTAACTTGGTTTTTATTTTGTAGGCACTCACAGTGAAGAGATTGCCTTGAGTCCCAAATGAGCTTTGGACTGTAGACTTTAAGCTGTTACAGTTTTTAGATGGTGGGGCCTTTTGAAGCTGGGTTGTGTTTTGCTTTCTGAGGTGAACCCCGAGACTTCGGGGAAAAGACGTGGAAGGTTACAATTTAAGTGCTGGGTGTGGGTATTGAGTTGACAAGTGGAATTGTGACGGTCTGTCTTAACTTTCAACTTGATGAGCCCTTGAGTCATCTGGGCATGCTTTTGGGGATGATGGATAGTCTCGACTATGTTAGTGAAGATGGAGAGACACGCACACTGTGGGGATAGTCTCGACTATGTGAGTGAGGATGGAGAGACACGCACACTGTGGGGATAGTCTCGACTATGTTAGTGAGGATGGAGAGACACGCACACTGTGGGCAGCACTGTTCCCTGGGGCGGGATGCGGGGCTGTGTAAAGAAACAAGGGTGAGCTGGGCGATGGTGGCTCATGCCTTTAATCCCAGCACTCGGGAGGCAGAGGCAGGTGGATCTCTGTGAGTTCGAGACCAGCCTGTTCTACAGAGCTAATTCCAGAAGAGGCTCCAAAGCCACAGAGAAACCCTGTCCTGAAAAAGCAAAAAAAAAAAAAAAAAAAAAAAAAAAAAAAAAAAAAAAAAAAAAGAAACAAGGGTGAGCTGAGCACAGCGTTCACCCCCTTCTGCTTCCTGGTGTGGATGCAGCACAGCCAGCCTCTGCCTCCGGGACTTCCTGCCGTGGCCGACCAAAGCCTAGAGCAGTGAGCTAAAAGAAATCCTTGCTCCCTTAAGTTGCCCTCGTCAGGGTGTTTGTCAGAGAGCAACAGGAAGGCAACTAAGAGCACTTCTGCAAATGAGCGTGTCTGGAAAATTCTACGTTCAGAGCTCCTCAGAAGCCTGAGAAGCGAGCATCCACTTGACATTTAAGAAGTGTGTTCAGTTGTTTCCATGTGAGCATATGGGGCACACTCAATTTCTAGTCTGAGCCAAGAGCTGGAGTGGTGATCTCAGTTGCTGCAGACCCCAGTGAAATGGAAACTCAGCAGTGCGACATGGGGAGCAGATCCTTCTAGGCAGATCCCTCCCTAGACATGCACCCAGACCATCACTGCTTTATCTGCAGTATTCTCTGGACAGTTTCCCAGCAGATTTTTATGACGATACTGGCGCTTTTGTGAATATGACTGTGTGCCGTGTGTGCCACACCACACACTTAAACTGGAGCCATCACCAGCCAGTCTCGCGAGAACAAGCCGTGGTCCCTGGGGTATCTTAGTTGTGGGTCTCCTTTATGAACCCAGAAAACAGCACAGGCTCTCAGGGGCTTCTGTGGGTCAGAGCCACAACGTTATCTCGTGGCAACAGATACGGACCCTCTGTTCATCTTTTCCATGATAGCAAGTGAGTGTGTGGGCTCTGCTCTTCCTCAGCTTCTGACTTCTTCCAAGTTGAGAGGTGGGGCCATCTGTAGGAAGATTCTGGGCAGTGAGCCCTACATTTGGGTTCTCACTGTGCCCTCAAATTATTTTTCATTTCTCTGACATCTTTCTCATTCAAGGCGGCACATGAACCTTTGTGCTATGTAAGTTGTGGGATTCAGTGACAGGGTATTATGAGTTCTTTGTGCGTATAATTCCCTGTTATGAAAACCTTTCACCAACTTCTTCAATAGGCTGGCTTGAAGTGCACATTGTGTTATGGCATAATCTGTATTATTAAGAATATGAACTTGGGGAATTAGCATTAGATCTTTCAAAACGAACAGGGAGTGAGAAGGGAAGACTTGCCTTCCTTCTTCAGTCTTGATTTAGGGCACATTATTTAATATGTCATTTATCCTAAGTATTTGACTTCCAGTTTCTTCATGGGACTTGCTGAGCTGATTTCAAAACTTTTGTTAAATGTACTTGGGAGACGTGACTAAGTTGTCCCCTCAGGAAAATAACTCTTTCTTCTGCTCTTGCTGTCTGGGGAGAGCTGTCACAATATATGGCTATGAAAAGCTACCCATGTGGCATCTGCTGTGCGGAGGGACTCACAGAGTCCTGCCTCTGGCTTTTGCTAGCTTGACAGCGGGGACAAGCGATTGCCACTGCACGTGGGAGGTGCTGGTACTGAAACACGAAAACATGTGTGCAATGCTCACATGTGGTTTTGAATTTGTCACTCTCAAAGACGCTAGGATTCAAGAATTTGTGGGGTTTTGTCTTAAGGTCCTAACTCACTCATAAACACCTTTTCTTTCATTTGGTTCTATGTGCTCAACATCATGACGAGGGCACTTCCCTTGTGGAGCCCCACGGCCTTCTTTATACTGTAATTCCATTACACTGTAGTAAGCTGCCCTCCACCCCAAAACAGAGTGGCTCAAACCAACAGCTCACAGACTTCACTGGGATTGGGTGACACAGGCAACATAGCACACATGACTATGTCACTGTAGCTCCCACAACTATGTCACCATAGCGCCCACAACTACATCACCATAGCGCCCATGACTATGTCATCATAGCTCCCACAACTACATCACC
>NW_004949105.1:6197548-6210465 GCF_000317375.1 Microtus ochrogaster | reverse complement strand
TAGCGCCCATGACTATGTCATCATAGCTCCCACAACTACATCACCATAGCACCTACGACTGTGTCACCATAGGGCCCATGACTATGTCACCATAATCTTGGTCATTCAGTTTGAAGTCTTTGTTTCTTATAAGACTGGCAGAGCCAGTTTTTGGTGTCTGCCACTGAAAACCACTTCTCCCAGTCACAAGGATTGCTTGAGTACCCTCGCAGTACACTGGAGGAAACCAGGGAGATACCATAGAGTCGTTCAGCCCAGCCCTGGTTACCACTCTGCTGTCCTTCAGTCACAGGTCAGCCATACTCCCCGTGGGACTGTTTCTCTGGGCTGTAGAGATCAGGAAGTGGGAGCACAGTCGGACATCCCAGAGTTGTGCAAATCTGGGCATCAGAAGGAAAGCATTTGTTCTTTCCTCAGCCTGGCTTGGGAGCTCTCAGCGCTAAGTCATCATTTAAAGAAACAAGCCAACCCGGGGTTTCAGGTCCCATGCCCTCCCTCCAGCTCCTCCCAGGTGACGTTTCAGTTTTGGGGTCACTCAGTGGGCATCAGGCATGCATTTGGTATATATACACACATGTAGGCAAAGCACTTACAGAAAAGAAATCTTCAAAATGTCTGGTTTCCTTAAAAAGTCTGCAGTCTCTTAACTGTGATGGTCCTGGGGTCTCCACTGCCAACTGAGGCACCTTCAGCAATGGCCTCTCTTGGCTTCTCTTCAGCGACTCTGACCCTGTCACTTGGTACCAGACCTCAGCTGTTTTCCATCGCTCCCTTAATCTTGCATCTTTCATGCCTTCAAAAAGTAACATGCAGGTAACTTTTCCACCCTGTCCAGTTCAGCTTCCAGCTTGAGATGTAGCCTTGGCCTTCTTAGATGTTAACTTCTAAGTGTCTATTCTGAGGAAATGCTTTCCATGGCCCCAAAGACAATGCCTCCGTGGTGCTGATCTCTTCTTATGAACCACAGCTGATTTTCCATCCTTAGCCTGACCAGCAACCACAGATGGTGCCTATAGAGTGTCTGAATCCTCACAAGCCAGGCCTCCAATGTCCGAGTTTCTCTCAGCCAGGCCTCCCCTGTTGGTGTTTCTGTCAGTCAGTCAGGCCTCCACTGTTGGTGTTTCTCTCTGCCAGGCCTCCATTGTTGCTGCTACACTCAGCATTATTTTCCAAGGCCCCACAACAACAGCTCTTTAATCTCTGAATACTCAGTGGGTTTTGTAGCACAAAGTTCCAAAACCTTCCACAATCCTCTAACCAAATAGTCCAAAGGCATAAAAAGCTGCACGGTCAGGTCCATCACAGCAACATACCACTTACGGCCTGGTACCAGTTTCTGTTCTAATGTCTTTTCTATTAATGCGATAAAACATGTTTTCCAAAAGCAACTTAGAGAAGGAAAGGGTTCCTTTGACTTCCACTTCCAGGCCACAATCCATCATTTGGGGAAATTTAAGGCAGGAACCTAGAGGCTGGAACCGTGGAGGAATACTGCTTTGTTGGCTCATTCAGGCTTATACACAACTGTATTTACATAGCCCAAGACTGCTTTCCCAGTGACTAGAACCCACCACGGTTGCCTGGGTCCCTCGCAGACATGCCCACAGACCACCTTGATAAAGACGATTGCTAAGTTAAGGCTCCTGAGGTGTTTCTAGGCTGTGCCAAGTTGACAGCGGATGCTGACTAGGACAAGAGTCTTTGTAGATGTGATTAGTAAGAGGCTGTCACACTAGGGCAAGATGACCCCTAATTCAACAGGCCCGATGTCCTCAGAAGAGTGGGGGCAGACAAACACAGAGGGGCTGGAGATCACCAGAAACCATCAAAAGCCACAGTGAAGTGGACTGAGGACTCCCAGAGCCTTCAGTGAGGGTCAGGCCTGGTGGTGCCTTTGTTTTCACTTGTGACTCTAAACCTGTATAGAAACAAACACCCACTGGTCTAGGACCCCTGTTGCAGAAATGATTGTCTTTGAAGGGTGCCACATCTAGCAGAGTTCTTTCTGGCTGGTTAGGGACACCTAAAACTCATTTACAAGGAGGCAAAGGTAGGGGCTTGAAGCAAGTCTTATCCCTTGCTTTGGGTGTGGCCAGCAGGACTGTTTCTTTCCCCTGATTTAATGGAAAACAGAATAGAGAAGAGAAGGACGTAATCACTGAAGTATCAACAATAGTGGGACCTCTGTGACACACGTGTGCTGAGAACTTTACTCTCTCGTGACCCCACAAAGAGGGTGTATATGGTTCAGGAGCAAGAGAGGCTCTTCCTGACTGAGACTTCATGGCTTTGGCACCCACTGTGGGGACAGGTCAGGCTGAAGAGCTCAGGGACTGTCATCTACCAGCTGCAGCACCCTGAGGCAATGGGCTAATGGGCTGGTGGGGTGACGGTGACCCTCCCCCTCCCCTCCCCCACCCTCCCCCTGCCGACTGCCTCACAGGGCTTGTCTCACAGTTTATGTGCAGATCTTCACTGCCCTGATCATGCTCATTGCAATCATCTTTGCCATCACCATCACCTACAGGTGCGTCCTCTCAGTTCTTTGTGGGGGAGGAGTGGTCTGGGGCAGGCGTGTGATTCCTGATGCCACCCCCTCTCTCAGCCTGATTCCCTCCCCCACCTGCTGCTCTGGTACATCTCCTCTTAGTGAGAAAACTGACTCCCCAGCATTCGGGAGTGTTTGAGACCCCAGGAGCAGTACTGAGCTCACTGGCTTTGTCAGCCCCTGCAGCCAAAGACTCTGGGAACATCTCCTGCTGTTCAGTCTCTCTAAAGCAAAGCCCGGGAAGGAAGTACACACTGTGCTTGCTGCAAGGCAGGCTGTGCCGGCCACAGGAAAGGCAGGGACAGCAGCACCCAGGAGGTCCCAGGGCTCAGGCTAAGGGCTAACTGGGCTCGGCATTGTCCTTAAGCACTGTTGAGACCAAGCAGCTAACACTGTCAACCTAAAGGAGAAAGGGCTTGTCTGGGCTCACAGCTTGAGGGCCAGCACTGCCAACAGGTGAGGTAGTTCTTACCTCCTTGATGAATCTAATCTTGAAGTTCTATCAGATATGCCCTGCCGCTTATCTTTTTAGTGATTCAAGATTCGGTCAAGTAGATAATATTAACCACCGTAAGTCCCTGCCGTGATGCTTTAAACCCTGGGCCGAGTAAGTCTGTGTACTGTGACAATGTTTGGGTGTTGGAGGGACACCGTTTCTGTCATCGTCCCGGAGACTGTGACGCCCTAAACCGCACAGCTGGTCTCTGTCTGCAGGGCAGGGCCGGTGTTCAATTCAGCATGCACGTCTGGTGCGCCTGCTGCTATTGAGGCTCTGCCCTGTGATTGGCACAGAGCCGTGGAGAGGATGTGCATGCCTCACCCAGCAACTGCTCCAGCCTTTCCTGTGGCCGGCACAGCCTGCCTTGCAGAAAGCACAGTGTGTACTTTCTTCCCGGGCTTTGCTTTAGAGAGACTGAACCGAGACCATGGAGCAAAGCCTGCAGGCCTTGCCATAGAGCCTCAGTCCTGGGTGGGTGGAGCTTTCTGTCTCTAGCTGCTTGACTGTGAGCAAGGCTTTCTTCTCCAGAATCATACATGAGTGTAGAACAAAGACAGGGGTCTTCGCGGAAACCCTACCATCAGTTAACATCTCCAGGAAGGAGTCTGAGCAGCTTTCTACTCAAGAACTGATGTCGCTCAAACTTTCCCTTCCAACTGGCTCCTCCAAGAAGGGCACTGAGAGCCAAATGGAAGGTAGGCTCCTGCGGACTGAGTCTGTCTCTGTCCTCGTGGTCTTCCTTTTGCATGTGCTCAGTGTCTCTGATGGCCCCCAACAATAACAGCAAACACTGTTTTAGCCTGGGCAGGATTCCAATGTACCCAACTGTAGAAGGCCAGGGTTCCTCTTCCCTCTCCCACTGCGGTTGGCAAGTATCAGGGCATGCCCTAAGGACAGTCCAGTAATACTTGCAGGTTTATCAAGGTCCCCCTCGGGGCCAGCGCAGGGTGAGCGTGGCCGCTGGTGGCGAGGCAGAGGCTGAAGCGGGACAGTAGTTTGCTGCCTGCTCTGGTTCACGGGAGGCAGAGTCATGGGCTTGCCAGAGACTCTCAGGAGGCTGTGCAGACCTCTTGCTGCCTTTCCCAGGTCAGGTTAGAGAAAAGGATGCCCCAAACATGGCATCTTTTGGCATGTGGGACAAAAAGGGCTGTCTCACCTGACCTTTAGCCTCATGGGTTTGGCTTCGTGGAAGTCCCCAGGGAAAGTGGGACCAGAGGACCTCGATGCTAGTCTGTGTACCCGAGACTGCCTGCAGGGCACAGGTTCGCCTTTTCCTTGGTGCCTTCTGCGTTGAGACAGTGGATATGAAGACTTCTTACTGAGGCTTCAATCCCCATGATGTCTGGGAACAAGGGCAGTACAGGCTGGGACAATGCCTAGCGTATGTTTACTCCAAGCCCTTTGATAAAATCTCCTAAGGGTGCTGAGAGCCCCATCAGAGAAACACTCCCATCTCCCCCTTGTCATCTAGCCGCGCTGACACTGTCAGAACACGAGGAGACGGAGGAGTAAAGAACACAAGGAGGCAGTGTTGGGAGAATGTCGGCTATATCCCCCAGTGGACACCTTTAGTGCGTGACCGAGTGACTGCCTGTAAGGAAAAGAATAAAGGTATTTTGAGCATTGTTTCTTGCTCTCTGCTGCCCCATTCCTAGCCATGCTTCCTCTTAGGAGAAAGAGCATGCCTTTGGGCACAAGCAGGACCTAGAGTTTGGTTTCCAACACCCTGCCTGTCACTAACACCGAGACTCCTAGACAAGGACACTGTGCTAGCACAGATGGGCCACATAGTCCCCTTTGCAGAAGACAGATTCAGGGCATCCATGATAGCCCAGTGAAGCTTTCTGAGGATCAGAGAAGTCTTCAGGGAGGAGACAGTCTTGTCGCTGATGCTCCAGCTCAAAGGATCCTTTGAATGCTCTTGTGGGGTAGCTGGCTGGAAAGCCCTCCATCTTGGGCAGTGGGCTCTTCCCCTTGGAAATGGGCAGCATCTATGGAGCTAGGGATATGGGCTTTGAAGAGATGCACACAGGACAGACAGATAGACAGACCAGACCCAGGGTTCCTGGAGGGTCACTTAGCTGAAAAGTCAGGGTGAAAGTCCCTGGAGGCCCTCAGGTGTCTCTTGACTGTGAGTGTGGAGGCTGCTTCCTGTTCCGTAGAGGCTTCTGCGGGGGCTCAGGCAGAGGGGTTTCTGCTGGCCCTTAGTTCTCACTGTAGTACCTGGTTGGTCTTGTCCCTTAGGTGTCCAGCATACTTTTGGAAAGGGGAACATATTCTAGGCTTTGCTGATTGCAAGGTCTCTGTCATCCAAGACTCTGCTACAGCACAAGGATGAACGCAAACAAGTGCACCAAGGATATGTCACGATCCAGGGACTCTGTCGGGAATGCAGGCCATGGGTTGGACTTGGGAGCAAACCACAGGCCTTGCCTAGATATTAACGTGCTTTTGAAGGCCTGTGATGTGGGAAGCTGAGGTCCCCTTTGATCAAGGAACAGTGTGGTCTGTAGGGTGTCACCTTCCCTGGTACAGTATTTGTTGGAAGAAGTTTCCAACTCTTTCTGTATTGTTGCCACAGAAGTGATACTTTGGCTTAGGGTAAACCTACATAATTTTTAGCATCTGCTCCACCATTATAAGGGGCCAATCACAAGTCCTCTTTGTGGTGACCCCTCTCTGCTAGAGCACCGCCTATGCCCAGATCACTTGTGTAGTTCTTAGTTGGAATCACGGACTTGCACAGATGAGCAGGCACTGTTCAAAGATGTGCCTGTCAGTCAGCTGGGGCCACCTCACCTGGGAGGTGTCTCTGGTATGTGTTGAATGTTGAAAGGGTTTTCCCACTTTAGGTCCCAGCAGACTCACTGCTCCTTCCATAGCACACCGGGGACCAGTGTAGTGAGGATGGAGGGATGGGGTTGAGGGGCCAGGGACCCTGGGGGTGGGGTGGGCCTGATTTAGCTCACATGGGAAGGTAGTCAGTGGGTGGCCCTGTGAAGAACTGCCTGCTGTGGTCTGATGAATGACATGTGCTCTGCCAGTGGGAAGGGGTGGATTCCACCTTCTCCGGAGTGTCTGGATGGAATGTGGTAAGTGCGGCCTCCACCCGAGGTAGATGGAGGAGGCCACAGTGAGCGTCAATTAGAACTTCTGAGATGGCTGAGGCCCTGGGCAGGAGTCAGGGTGCTGGTTCTCACCGCCAGCTAGCAGGGTGTGAAAGCTAATATTGTCAATCTGATGGGGTCTGGAATCCCTGAAGAGCTAAGGCCCGGGGCACATCTGTGAAGAATTCTCTAGATGATGCCAACTAAGCAAGACCATCTACCCTGGATGGGGGAGCATCAGCATCCCACTGGCTGGGGACGGGTCTACTGAATAAGGAGGAGAAAGCTTCCTGACTGTGGATGCAGTGGAACCAGCTACCTCAAACCCCTGCCCCTGGGACCTCCCACCATGATGGACAACACCCTCAAAACGTGAGCCAAAGTAAGCCCCTTTGTCTTTAGTCTGTCTTTCTAGGGTGTTTGGTCTTCGTGGCAAGGTAAGGAATCATACACATAGGATCTGTTTGACCACCTAAAGGGTGGACGGTGAGGAGGGATTTAAGTCTTTGCTATTTTGGGTGGGGTGAAGTAGATACGGGTGTTGGGTCCATTCTGTCAGCTAAAAGTCTGAGCAGACTGCAATACTGGGTTAGCACCCTGCTATGTCTGCACTGTGGCCTGGGACTTGGGTTTGACTGGACCTGAACAGGCTGTCCGGGGTATCAGACTGGAAGTCAACCTTTAGAACTCCCAGTCCCCATTTTACCACAGCTGACCTTGGGGATGTTTAGCCCCTATCACCGTGGCTCTGCAGATGGGATATACATTCTTGGTTCCATTTTCCTGAATTGGAGGAAGGGGTTAGATTCCGCATTTTCTCTTGTTTCCATTAGTTGGAGGTCACCTAGGAAAGGGGACTTGGCATCATAGGTCTTTTGGAGGCAATATGGCTTCCATTCTTTGAGGGCAGACCTCAAAGATGTCCAGTGTGACTTACTTTGTCCTGTGTGGGTGACTCATCAGACCTGCCAAAGGGGCTCCTGGGAACTGTGATGAGGGTAACTGCTGCCTCTACCGAGGGTGTGTCAGGATGTTGGGTCCCACTGAGAGTTCCTGTGGTCCCTCCCACCAGTGTCCGTTATCAGGCTTCCTGGGCAGAGCCCATAAGCCCTAGCTGGGTGGGTCCGCTCAGGCAAGGAAAACAGAGGGGCTCTGCCCAAAGGAGGGGCCCTGCATGAGTCTGGCACCAGGCAAGAGAAGCTGGGTGCGGCATACTGGTGAACCTTCAAGGGTGACCTAGTGGCCACAGCCTAAGACAAACCACAGGGGAGTGTGATTGTCCTGTTCAACCCAGTGTATCTAACCATCAGCCTCTAACTGTGTGGTCAGCTCCACTGCTGATGTGCTATGCAGCTTCCTGGGATTGCAGTGTTCATTTTGTGGTGTGGAATTCCTCAGCTCAGACTGGCCACTCTCATCACCTGAAGAGCAGGTGTGCCCCTCCCTGCTCACAGTGCTTGGGCCAATGGTGTGACTTTCTCAGGTGGTCCATGGGGGGGGGTTGTTCATGGCCCTTCTCTGTGGGGAGCACACCTCACCCTTATTTCTCCTATCCATGTGGAAAGGGTAATTTGAACTCAATTTTGTTGAAACGAAGCATCAACTGTCAAAACCGGGTGGGATATGCTTGTTATAGAGGCCACATGGTTTCTTAAGTATCTATTCCATCAGAGAAATAGATTTGTGAAATACAAAGACTTCAGAAAAGAGAATGATAAAAGTCATCTGTTCATATCCCTGTCATCCTAATGACCCATGTCTGTGTTGTGAACCAGAAAAAGTAGAGATCAGTGATTTCTGAGGAAATTTATTTCTTCAGTTGTAGATAAGGCTCAGTGGTTGAGAGCACTGGCTGTTCTTCCAGAGGACCTGAGTTCACTGCCCAGAACCCACATGGTGGCTCCTAACCATCTATAACTCCAGCTCCAGGGAGTCTGATGCTCTCTTCTGGCCTCTGCAGATACCAAGCATTCATGAGATGCGCAAAGCACCCATAAACATGCAGTAAAATATTTATTTCTTGCAGTTCTGGGAGCTGAGACTTCCCGTGTCTGGTGAGGGGTATCTGGAGGAGGCTGGGACTTCCCGAATCTGGTGAGGAGGTATCCAGAGGAGCACACGTGTCCTCATTACTTTTCCATTGCTGTGAGATACACCATGACCAAAAGCAACTTGGAGTGGGGTATATTTGGCTTATACTACCTACCCTGACCGTCCATCCTTAAGGGGCGGTCAGGGTAGGAACTGAAGCAGAAACCGTGGAGGAAGGCTGCTTGCTGGCTCGCTCGCTGACTTACAGGCTCATGCTTAGCAGTGCTGTCACATGCAGTGAGCTGTGCTGTCTGACATCAACAGTCAATCAAGAAAGTCTCTCACAGACGTAGCTTCAGGCCGATCTGGTCTGGGCAGTCTCTCCATTGTGACTTCCTCAGATGACCATAGGTTATGCCAAATTGACTGCAAAAAGCTAATGATGATGGACACTTTTGTAGCAATCACCATGTGGGTCTGGCACTGACCCCTTGTGAAGTCCGGGTCCCACAACTTGATCAGTGTTCTCTCAGTGGTGTGTTGATTTTGCACATGTGTGATATGTATTTCTGTGTGCATACATTTGGAGAACAGACATCTTTGATTGTATCAAAGATGTCTTATTTTTTGAGACAGGGACTCTCACTGACCCTGGGCTTTCTGATTCGGCTGGCCAGAGAGGTCCAGGGCTCCACCCATGTCTGCCTCCCTAGTGAGGGATTACAAACACATGCCAGCATGCCTGGGATTGTATGTGGCCGCTGGGAAGCCACACTCAGGCCTTCATGCTTGCACACCAAGCTGTCTGCCTGCCAAGTTGTCTCCCCAGATCTTGGCCATGAGGTTTTGGGGGGACATGCCAACCCTTGCAACCACAGGTTGGATTTTTTTCCTCATGGTATTTAAGCCTATCTGACAGTAGATACTTATATTTTGCTGCAAAACAAAGAACTTGGCCTTAAAACAGACGCTAATGGGTGCAGTGTTTCTCTCTATGAAGTGCTTTGAAATCAGTGTTGACAGGCAGAGCAAGTTGAATGTAAGAACCCTGCGTAAGGATTCTTTTATGCTGTGTGAATTGTAGTTTGATTTCCTTCATCCCCCAGAAAGAACATTACTCCAGGCCATAGGAAGACCTGGCCTCTGACCCAGCTCCTGGGAAGTGACCTCTAAATTCCCCGAAGTTTTCCCTATGACAGGCATGTTTTCGGTGGCCCTGAACAATTGTGCTAACAAAGGACACTGGCCAACCCAGAAGAGCACACATGGGACCCGAGTGTGGGAACGTGAAACCAGACAACGCTCTTGACCTCAGGGAGGGCAGACTGTGCCACAGCGCCATGAGTCCATCTGTGGAGCAAAGGCGGTGACGACCCAACAAGAGCATGGTGATCCCTGTGGACAGTGCACTCGAGAGTCCTGGGAGGGTGGGCCTGAGGAGGACGGGGATAACTGGGCTGATGGCAATGGGCCAGGAACCCTGTCTACTCCGAAAGCAGCCCCCTGCTTCTGAGTGAGCAGCACAAGTGCCTGCAGAAAACCTCACACTGTGGTTCGGTTTTGTTCCATGCTGCAGTGTCTGCTGAGCCTTCACAATAGAGAAAGTTCTGGAAAACCCTCAGGGCAAGGAAACAATACTTCTGGCTACACAGTACCTGACAGATTATGTAATGAACCCATTGTCCTCACCTGTCTGGGAATGAAAACATTTATTCTGGCGGTAAGGTGGTGCACACTATAATCCCATCTTTTGATGAAGCGAAGAAAAGTTGGGTTATTTTTAGATAATGAACTTGCTTATCAGTCTGGATTTGGAGCAAGGATGTGGAGCCTGCCTCAGTATGGTGCAAAAAGCTCTGGATTCTTGGTCTAGGGCTATCAACATCTGAGGACCTATGCTTCCACGGATGGTTTTCGGGATTGCAAATGGATAAATTACCAAGAGGAATCTCTGTCTCTGGCCTTTGGAGTGGTCTTAGAGTTATATGTGCACATTTGCATGAAGGTCATTATGCCTGATGGTGTTTACTTTTTGGGCTGTATACGATGGAGGTCCTGTCAGTCTGCCAGGGAAGTTTCTGTGATTGGAGGGAGGTCTAAGTGAGTGGGCAAAGTGTGGAACTGTGCTACATGGTCCAGGCATGTACAGTACACATCAGCGTGATGGAAGGAACTGGTAGTTTGGGTGCCATGGAAAAGGTCATGTGGCCTCCTGGGGTCTGGATGTGGGAGCAAAGACTTGCTCTGGCCTGGTCACCAAGGGGAATCTGGGGCAGCACCTGGTCAGCCCTTTTGGATGAAGGAAGGAAACCAGTGTTTCCAGTGTCTGCCACATGTGAGGTAGCCTATGAAGTCTAGGCTGGAAACACAATGTCGACAGACGGTGGGAAGGTCAGACCAGAATGCCAACAGAGATGTGGCAGTAGACACTGTACACACGAGATTTCAGATGGACTAGGACAGGGGCATTTGTGTTGCCTTCTGGTAAAGAATTTGATTTGTCTATGTTTTGCCTATGTTCTTAAAACTGAGGGAGGCTATGTTGTAAAGGAAGGAATTACAGACCATCAGAGCATCAGGCTGTGGTATGGGCATCACTGGTTGCATTTAACCAGGTTTGCAGTGAGAGTCGGGAGCTCAAAGCAAAGCAGGAAAATGTGCAAACCGGCTGGTAATGGAGAACGTTTAAGCTCATGGGCAGAAAGACCAGCGCCGTTAAAAAGAAGCTGAACAATGTACTCAAGGAAAGTGGGAAAGGAATTGGAAAGACTCCGCCTCCCTCAGGCTCTAGGGCATAAAACTGGATTAATCTGAAAGGTTTTCCTTCAAAAAGAAAAACTCCAGAGCTCCCTGTTCACACGAGGCCGCATAAGGAAGTATTTCCCTGGGTTCAGTCATCCAGGCATCTAAAGGCCACTGCATCTGTGCTCCAAGGTCTCAGCCACTGCTGGGTGCTGCCCAAGCACTACATGGTGCTGACTTTTGTAGTCATGGAGAATGAAAAAAAATTACAGGGCTGGGATAGTGTCCATGCAATTATCATGAAGGACATGTGAATTAAAACTTGGTGAAACATGTCATAACCAATGGTGTAGCCACATTGAAAAATAGATAGTAGCAAATGTTGGCAAAAACGTGGAAGATCAATGTAAATGGACATTTTTCTTCCACCTGCCAATTTCCAAATAAGCACTCTGGGGCTTATATAATTATAAATGCTTGACCAATAGCTCAGGCTTGTTACTAGCTAACTCTTGCCCTTAAATTAACCCATATTTCTATCTATGCTTTGCCATGTGACTTGGTACCTTTTTCCAGTACAGCACACCCCTTTTACTGTCTCTGCATCTGGCTGGCGACTCCTGACTCCACCCTTCTCCTTCCCATCATTCTTAGTTTGGTTGCCCCACCTATACCTCCTGCCTAGCTACTGGCCTGTCAGTGTTTTATTAAACTGATTTGAGTGACAAATCTTTACAGTGTACAAGAGGGTTATTCCACAGCAGGTAAAACTCTCCTGCCTTGCTGCAGGGAACATAAATAGTAGAGTTGCTTTGAAAAATCATTTGACAGTCTTTAGAATGTTAACCGCAGTTCGTGTGTCTTAGTCTGCCCAACTGGCTACAAGAATGGTGGCCTCTAAACAGAGGAAATGTATTCTCATGGTTTTGGAGTCTGAAGTTCATGATCATGACACCAGTGAATTTAGTGTTGGTGGGATTCTGATTCCCAGTTCACAGACTGTTCTCAACCTCCTAATCATAAGGGGTGGGGAACCCTGAAAAGCCTGGATCTCACCACTACACCCCACCTTTGTGACCTAGCCACTTTTCAGCTCCTGAATCTCAGCACACTGAGATTTGGGTTTCAGTATACATATTACAAGGATAATAGACATGATGGATGCTACTGAATGACAGCATTTCCACTGCTCAGCACTGAGCAGTGTTGGAAATACACAGCATGCAAAGCCTAGGTGGATCACTCTGGCTGATGTTCACCCCAGAGGCAGATGTGAGAGTGGGGAGCCATCAGGTGACCTGGCTGTCAAGTGGGCAAGCTGAGTGTGGGAAATGGGTATGAGGCATGTACCTGGAGCTCTGAGATGGCAAGTTTAGAAGCAGAACTAATATCCTGGTTGTATTATCAACAACTACTGAAAACCAGTATCTGTTCTCAGCCTTTCAAGCTAACCTTGATCATGCCATCCTTGTCCACGACACTGCTTGCTTTTCCTCTAGCTGCTTTACTACTTTATTTCCAGGGTTGGCTCTGGCTCATGTCACCAGTATCCTGCCTCTCTCCTTTCTTCCCTCCTTCCCTCCATTTCTTCCTTTGTTTCTTTCCTTCTTTCTTTATCCTTTTCTTCCTCATCATGTTCTCACTTGTCATCCTCATCACCATCATCATCAGTCATTGTCACATTATCATCATTATCATCATCATCACCCTCACATCACCATCACATCATCATCGTCATCATCATATCATTATCATCGGCATCATCATTGGCATCATCATTGTCATTATTATAACATCATCATCGTCATTGTCATCATCACATCATCATTGCATCGTCACATCATCATCATCCTCATCACATCACCATCATCACATCATCATTGTATCACCATTACATCATCATCATATCATTATCACATCATTACATCATCATCATCATATCACTATCATCACATCATTATCACATTATCATTACATCATCATCATATCA
>NW_004949105.1:6196205-6197448 GCF_000317375.1 Microtus ochrogaster | reverse complement strand
TATCATCACATCATTATCACATTATCATTACATCATCATCATATCACTATCATCATTACATCATCACATCATCATCATCATCACATTATCGTGGACACTCATGCCATGGCGACCATGTGTCACAGGAGGGCTATGTGGCGCTGGTGCTATCTCTATGTGGGTTCTAGACATTGCACTCATATCGCCAGGTTTGTGTGGCAAGCACCTTTATTCATGCAGCCATCTTGCCAACTGCCCTACTCCCGTCGTTCTTAGGTTGGAGCCTGGCTTCAGCAGTCTGGGAATGTAGAGGCTGTCCCCTCCTTACTCCTCGGCACTGGTACTGTTGTCATAGTTTGCCATAACTGTGCTGACCAGCCTACTGCCCCGGAGGAAGGCCCCTGCCCATTGCCGCAGCCCTGCTCTTCAGCTCTGAGGGTCTTCCCCGCCCTCCACCGTTGGCTTTCTAAATCAGTCATTTATCTCTCCTGTTTCAATGAATCCCCAACATTGCTTTATCAAGCTGTGTGCTGCTTGCTTTGATGGCAGATGTGCACTGCTTCTAGCCTGGCCTTCTTAAAGGGCCAATCACCATGGTAACCACATTACGGAGAATTGCTTTGTCTCCCTCAAATACCCTTCAGAGAAAGGTCATTCTGTATTAACGTCTTTAGCAAAGCCAGCCGAGCTCTCAGCTCCGGGCCTCTCATCCCTGTGTGCTGTTCTGGGCCTGTGTTTTCTGTCGTGTCATTTCAGGGAACTCGAAACAGGGTGGAATATTGCAAACGGAAAGACTCTGATGCTCAAAGGGGCACATGAGCAGCCGGGTGAAAAGGAAAGGCCTCTTTGGCTGTGATCCTTACAGGGAAAGCTTTTTTGGCTCCTAGTTCTGCTGGCTGTTGCCCTGTCCCCTGTGTGAAGTGAGATGGGAACACCCAGCTGTCATCGAGGTCAGAGGCTGACCTCAAAGGGCAAGGAGGTCGCAGAGGCCCCAGCTCACAGCACTGCTCCAAGTATGACTGACCGTGGGTATCGGGACCTCTGGCCCTGTGAGGTCAACAGTGGGGTGTTCCTTTGTTTCCTTTGAACCTCTATGGCTCTGATGGAGCCTTTCCTTGGCCACGGGGTTCTGTCCTTCAGAATGAGAGACACTGGGCTGCTTGGCCCTTTGCTTCTTTCTCTGGCAGGAAAGAGGCAGAGGCCTTCAGGCCTGACAGATTTTTCTAAGTATGTGAGCCCAGGAGCCTCCTGTCCTGTGCAGAAC
>NW_004949105.1:6171697-6195536 GCF_000317375.1 Microtus ochrogaster | reverse complement strand
GGACAGCACACAGTCCCATCCCCACCCCTGCCCCCTGTCCTTTGTGTAGGCACAGTGTGCCCACAAGCAATCCTGTTCCCCACCTCTGCTTCTGACCCTTCCACAGGAGATGAGTGTGACCACATGTATTTTCTATAGTTCTCTGTCACAGTCCAGGCCTGTCCCACCCTGTCCCCAACCTGTCCATCACCTGGGAGTTAGCTCCTCACTCCTGAGCTGTCCTCACGTAGCCACTTAGTGCCTGTTGTCCCCAAATGTCTTCCTCATATGCTATTCCCTGTGGGACTAGTTGAAGGCCGCGTGTTGCATTCTGTATGACGTGTCTCTCTATTTCCTGTGATCCAATAGGGTGCCTCAGCAGCATGGGGCTCCCTAGGTCTGGACTGTGTCACTTGCTCTGGCAGTTAGATTTGGGTTGAGGGTCCTGTAGGATGCCTCGTGGGTGGAGTCCTGCGCCTCTGTCTCACTGTGATGAGGACATGGGACCACTTCCTAAATGTGATCATTCGGGTGGACAGGTGCCAGAGTTCTGCTGGAAAAATTCTTTGTTTCGTTTTGAAGTAACAAGGGTTCTATGGGCTGCTGGGGTGAGCCGTGTAAACAGCCCGACCAGAGATTTCAACCCCAGCCTTCGAGTCTACAGAATAGAGCTGTTCTTTTCCTCTGGCCGTTTCTATAAAGAACGACATTTCCACTGGGCGTGGTGGCACAGATCCACAATCCCAGCACTTGGGAGGCTGAGGCAGGGGGATGATGGGCTTGAGGCCAGCTTGGGGCGTACAGCAAGTTCCTCACCAGACTAAGGTCATAAGGTCATAGCTAAGGTCTTCTCACACAAAAAGAAAAGAGAAAGGAAGAACACCCACCACCACCACCAGACTGAAAACAAAGCAAAACAACAGGGTTCATTACAGATTCAAGGGCTTCCCACCCAGTGCTCAAGCCTCACTTCCCACATTGTTCTTTCTGATGATGGAATTGTCTCGAGTGCCCACAGAGCAATCAGCATGCCAAGTGCGATGCCCTCAGTCCTAGATGAAGCTCCCCTTTCTCTTAGGAAGCCCACTTAAGCTGCTCTGTAGGCCCCACAGAGACCAGGAAGGAGCCGACTTGCTAAGCAGCCCTGAAGCCTTTAGTGGAAATGTACTTACAAGAAGCCAGGACCCTGGGGTGCTGGTTTCTGCTGGGGGATGCTGCTTCTGTGGATGGAGTGTCAGAACAGGAAGTGTTGTGTTCTTACTGACTGTGCCCTGGAAGCCCAGCCCCATCCACTTACGGCCCCTTTTCTTCTGGTGTTAGTGAATTTCACCTGTTCTCAGCACAGGCTGATTCTGGGAATCAAACTCAGCTCCTCTGTAAAAGCAGCACGTGTTCTCAACTGACCCCTCTCTCTACTTTCTAAAGTATGTGCATTTCTTATTTAACTCTGTTTGTACGGAAGGGCACTAACATGTGGATATATAAAAATATATTTGAATTTGTATTTTGCTTTAATGTAAAAATGCATCGTGGAATTACTGTTGACTCAATATCGTCTTATGGACGTATTCCCTTGTTATGACTGCAGTCCCCTGTCTATGGCCAGTCTGTTGTGTTAGCAGGCTAAGGGTACTATCCACCTACATCTGTGGAGATGTTTTTCAGGACTGTGTCTTAGAAGCCGGTCCCTGGGCCAAAGGGAATGTTACTTCTCTAGAGTTTTCAGTCTATGGGGGCCTTTGGTGACAGATCGGAACCCGGGGCCAGGCTAAATGTTTTCAAAGCTGCTGGCTGCGACGGCTGAGCCCCACTGCTTAGAGGCTCAGGGCCTCCAACACGAACCCCTGAGCTCACGGGAGGCATTTCCCATCTGAACAGGTTTAGTACATAT
This sequence comes from Microtus ochrogaster, assembly GCF_000317375.1. Taxonomy (NCBI): domain Eukaryota; kingdom Metazoa; phylum Chordata; class Mammalia; order Rodentia; family Cricetidae; genus Microtus; species Microtus ochrogaster. The sequence continues at coordinate 6,193,666 of NW_004949105.1, read as the reverse complement.
ATTCTTTGGCAACTATGAAAACCTTTCGTGAGATATTAAATCATCATTTCCCTCCTCATCCATAACAACATACGAGGCTTTGACCAGGGGGCTTGCCCGCAGATCTGTGGTCAGATTTTTCATTATTTCCCCCCAAACTGATGAGGAAGATGTGCATGCTATGTATCTACGAGGGACGCTAAACATCTTTTTCACACAGCAGGTCCCTTTTCTATGCCGATTCATGAGCCCTGTCTATGTTTGTGCTTGTTTCCTGTTGGCTTTTTAACCTGTTGGCACTTCTGTTTTAAACAGTAGTTTGTATGTTAACTTTCATATGTGGGAGACAATGCAGGTGTTTTCTGCCCATCTCCCTTCTTGTCTGACTTGTTGACAGTGTTTTTCTGAAATTAGAGGTATCTTAAGTTCCCCCTCCAGGACGGTAGAGTCGAGGAACCGTGGGACCCGTGTAGGAGCTAGCCCAAGGGCGAGGTGGCTACTCCCTCCTGAAAGTGAGCACTCTGATCTTAGCATTGTCCTGTCTCTGCTGTGGCCACCTGGCGTGCAGGGCTGGTTTCCTGTTTCCATGTGTTTTCTCTCTGTGTTAGTTGGTGTCTTTATGTTGGGATTCATCTAGTCTCCAATACTTGTTTATTCACTTACGAATCGATGTCAGTATGGACTCTTAGATATATACTGTATTGTATTGACGGTTGTGCCAGTGTTATCAGCACAGGCATTCTGGTTGCTCAGCTCTGGAGTTCTTTCCTGAGGGTTCTCAGGAGCATCCTGCATCTTTGTCTGCCTCCTCCTATCTGTGTCCTTCCTTCTGGTTCTACAAGATGCCCGTATTCTTCATTCTTGCTCATAATCTGGAAACTGCTGTGTCTTAAGGAACTCTTGTTTTGGAGGGTAGTGTTAAAATCCAGTCTGGTCTTGGTGTGCCCATGGGGGCTGGGGTGACCTCTAAACCCCCAGAACCTCCAAAGTTGCCTCCTTTCCTTCAGGGCATAGTTTTTTTTCTTACTTCCCCTTTCCCATTACATATGCATTAAGACAGCCTGTAGTGGAAGACTCCAGGAATTTAGAAAGAAACAGACATCAATCCACACCACATATCAGTGAATCATTATAATCATAACATATACTTATCTCATTATATAGTCTATCTATCATCTATCTATCTATCTATCTATCTATCTATCTATCTATCTATCTATCTATCTATCTATCTATCTATCTATCTATCTATCCTATCAATAATCCCTTGTTCGTCTTGCTTTCCTTCCTCAAGCAATGCTGAACAAAAGGCGTCAACAGAGAAACTGGAAGTCTCTGGGCTTGGAAGTCTATTGTATTCTGGTCTTCTCTGTAGCATGGTGAACAGGACGAGGATGGCAAGGTCGTCCTCTGAAGAAACTCTCTGTTTTCTCCCTGCTTCCCTAGGAAGTCTTTGCTCATGGCCAAGGTCAGCTTCTGGCTTGGCACACAAAAATCAGGAAGCCATATGGTGCCTAGGGTCCTAGCATAGGGCACAGGGTGGCCTCAGCTCCTGCTGCAAATGGAGCTGCACTTGGTTTGGGATGGGAGGCCAGGGCAGGGTGCTCAGGGGGAGAGGCAGTACCTTCTCAAAATGGATGGCAAACTTCTTAGGTTTGTTCCACGATACTCCCTATGGTTTTCTATCTTTGTTACTCATTTTCCTGGTGACTTTGATCATCTCTAGCCTCCTCATGGAACGTATTTTTCCCCCACACTTTCTTTTTCTGTTTTCCAAATGTGAGCAAAAGTTCCCAGAAGAAGTCACACCCTCTGTTGCAGATTCTACAGGGCTGATGGATCAGAACCTCATGATCACGGAGAGCTGGGCTGCTTCAGGTTTAGAGACAGACCGTCTCACGCCATTGTTAGTCCTCTTCATAATCACCCATTCCCTGTCGTAATCCACCTTTGGGGCGACTTCTGCTGCCTCCTAGCCACGACAGCTTTGTACATTCCAGGGTAGGGGGCGTGTGGATTAGGAGCATTAGGTAGGAGGAACGGAGATATGAAAGGAACACAGAGACACAGGATGTACCAGGAGGGCGACTCAGTGAATTCTGAGTGCTGAATTCGCTGGAGTTTAATTTGTAATACTTTTATACCCCAATACAAAAGGGAGGGAGAAGCCAAAAGACTGCTTTAACATGATACAAAGGATCTACCTCCACGGGCCTTCTTAAAGTCCGAAACACCAAGTAACCACACCCCTAGGTCAGGGTGCGTAGCCACACCTGTTGTCAACAACTTTGAAAGAGCAAAAATCAGCTCAAATTCTCTGGCTTCTAGTCAAGGTGGAGCAGGCTCACAGTTGTGGACTGACCTAGCATCCCTGTGGCTCTCAGCGAAAACCTTTGTAATGCATTCTTAGCTTGGAATAGACCCCATCACATCTACCAACCCGAAAGCTGAGAATGTCCTCATGGCATCTGAGTCCCCTAGCAGAGATGTCCCTGCCTTCTGTAGCCCACACACGATGTCCCCACCAGTGGCAAATGTTTGGATTTGTGATTGCCTTTTGTTTTATGTCTGTAATTGATTCCGTGATGGAACATATCCCAAGATGCAAAGCTTGCTGTTGGTTCTTCCTCCTCAACTGCAATTCCTCGGTGCGGGGGGGAACATGACGAGCACCACCCCCGTCTTGGGACCAGGCAAAAGCTGCTTGTGCACTGCCACCCTTGGCCCCTGCTCACATTTATGTCCCATGGGCATCCTTGCCTTGTCCCTTCGGCTTGGATCCCAGAGGGGTCATCAGCTGACACAAATCTCCCTTTCTGGGACATTTGTTCGTTTCTCTCCCAGGGGAAGCAAATTGAATCCAAATTTTCCAAAGCGAGGGTGCTCACGGGTCTGTGTGCACACTTGTGAACTGGCACATGGGAGGTGCTGTAGAGGAGACCTGGGGGAGCGTGGTGGGGAAACGCTGGGCAGCCAGGCCCTGCCGTGGGTGCCAACTCACCGCGACGGGTGCCTGCCACTGATAGCAGGCCATGCGATGACATCCTGACACTGTCTCTCAAAGAGGAGAGGGTGGCGCGGAGGAGCAGAGGATGCTCATTTAATTGGGAAGCCAGCTGAGATCCGAGGCGCCAGGCTTGGGAGCTGCGCTTCCAGGCACAATGGCACTGGCTGAAGGTTGTATATAAGGTGGCCTTATTAAAGTGACAAGGCAATTTAATTCCTTTGTGCGCAATGATTCTACTTCATTGATTTACAATAGGAAGGGTATAATTTTGCTAGTGTTGGCAAAAAGCTCAAATGTCAGCCTTTTCAAATTGCCACACTTGCCTTGTTCAGGATGAATAATGAGTGAGCCACCTTTTGTCTACAGTTAAATATTCTTGAATAAATACAAAGAACATAAAAGACATAAATGATTGCCTGATTTATATTTAAAATAAAGATCAACATTGTGATAAATGGTTGAAAACGCTGTGTGTGCAGTAATATACCTCTCCTGATAGTTACGTTATCAATTAGGGGGCAGCCGGGTGGAGACGGCAGTGGGGCATACACCCGCTCCCTTGGTACCCATGGCTCTGAGGCAGGCTTAGGGACTCCGGAGAAAGGAGCTGGGGCCAGGGCAGCATCCTGCTTGCCTCAACCCTCCATAGCCCACAGACTCTGACTGGGTTCCTTAAAGAGACAGGAGCTGAGGCATACTCGCAATGGCTGTCACAGAGGGGTGGGTTCTGTTGGGCAAGGGACCACCATCTGCCTCTCCTTTTCAGAAGGGAAATGATAAGAAACACAAAGACAGGACAGAGGGTTCTCCATCAGGACAAAAAAAACCCCAAACCAAATAATAGCAAACCCCCTCATCACTGGAGAGGTAACTTGGGGCAGAAAGGACGGTAGGTGAGGAGCAGGCAGTGGCTCCCATGCCACCTCCCAGCATGAGGCCGCTTATAGCTCAGAGTGATGACACCTTTTAAAATAAGGATGTGTAGTGTCTCTTAGATAGTGTTCTTCAGTGACCTGGAATATATGCAGAAAGACATAGGAGAGAAACACACACACACACACACACACACACACACACACACAGACAGACATACACACAGACATGGAGACAGAGAGATAGAGAGAGAACAGGCAAGAGAGAGGGAGCCAAGGGTATTGTGTTGTGGTCTCTATACTGTATGTGATTGGAAGCAAATTTGTTCTTCCTCAGGAGAGTGAGCTTGAAGGCCTTCAGTTGCCTGTCTGTGGCTCACCCAGGTCACAGGGCATCACCCCCATATCAGAAGTTAACTGATGTCATGTGGGCCTCATCTAAAAATGTGTTCACAGCAATATTCAGACTGAGCACCCAGCTGTTGCCACGTGGATACAGAGAAAACTGTCACGTCCATGGCGTCTGTTATGGTTCTTGTTTACCCATGGGCGGCAGGCACCCCCTCCTGCATCCTGAGGGTATCTAAAGCCATGGGCAGCACCAATCCTTACTGTTGTATACATTTCCTTGTGCATGACACACGTATTGCAGTTTCATTTGTAAGTCAGACAAAGTCAGAGATCAGCAACAATAGTAATAAACACTAAACCATGGACTGGGGTAAAAGTTGGTGACAATGGTCTCTGAAAATATCTCATGTGACCGGCTGTATTTTCGAACCACGATGAACTGGAGCCAAGGGGACAGCTCTGTGCTGGGGTCACTTCTTGAAAGACTGAGAAAGTGCACCAGATCCTTGCTGACGTCACAGCCATGTCTCTGCATGTTCTCATCGGGTTTGCTTTTTCATGTTTATGTTAAACACGTAGTCTGTGTTGAAGGATTCAGTGAAGAGCCCTGCCACTCCAAGTGTGTCCCAGGGTGACGTCATCACGGGTCGTCTTGGAAGGGTGAAATCTATGTTATCAGCAAGGCGATGGGGTGGGCGACCTCCCTGGGCAGGACACTTGCTTCTCCGGTGCCCTTAACTTCATATATCAATGTGCCTGAGTCCTATCAGCAGCTCTTAGAACAGGTGAAGATCTGATTATGGGTGAGCCTCTGGGGGTGCTTATCTGAGCCCCAGTACCCACACTGGACTTTACACACACATCTAGAAATACTAATTTATTTTTGTCACAGTGGGGATGGAACCCAGGGCCTCACACATGCTAGGCAAGTTCTTGCCCAGTGGGCTGCACCCTCAGTCCTAGAAATAAACCTTCCAGGGTTCAGTGATTACAAAAATTGAACTGCTGTATCGTGTACATTTTGGTATTTTAAAATAAAAGTTATATTTCTCTTTTAAAGCTGTCCATTAAAAAAATAAAGCTGTCCATATTGATAGTAACATCAAAGTAGTTTGTTACCAGTAGCTGCCCTTTTAAGAACATAAGCTAGGTGTGGTGGCATGTCTGCAATCCTGCACTTGAAAAGCTGAGGCAGGAGGATTGTGAGTTAGAGGCCAGCCTGGGCTACATAGTGAGACCCTCCCTCAACCCCGCTTCAAGTAAAACAAAGAAACCTTCTCCAAACCCAAATGAAACCCAAAACATCTAAGTAAGCAAGCACTTTCTTAGGGGACTGTGACAATGTCCCTTCTGCTTTCCTTGGAGTTTGTTCTCCATGAAACAGTTCCTCTAGGCTTCAAACTGGTTATTGTCACATACGGACACTAGCAAGATTAGCTAATTATTATCCTTAGGGTCTTAGCACCCTAGTGTACTGGTCTGCCACTGTAAGAATACAATGCTCTTAGAAATGGACTTGAGCCGGGCGGTGGTGGTGCACGCCTTTAATCCCAGCACTCGGGAGGCAGAGGCAGGCGGATCTCTGTGAGTTCAAGACCAGCCTGGTCTACAAGAGCTAGTTTCAGGACGGGCTCCAAAAAAAACACAGAGAAACTCTGTCTCGAAAAACCAAAAAAAAAAAAAAAAGAAATGGACTTGAAGTCAGTGAGGGGGTGATGTTGGTAACCATGGTGACCTGACTAAGAGTCCATCAGAGGTACCAGGATTTGAGCTTCTCCTCTGGAGTCTTGCCTGCCTCTTGAAAGCTAGCGAGGGGCAAGTGAGAGAAAAGAGATTGTGACTTGGGAGGAAACAGAAAGGAAGTTGGAGAGGTTGTGAGCCACCCTGAGTGATCATTTTCAGGCATGTCAGTTTTGGGAAAAAGTAAATATCTAAATTAGATGCTTTTCCAAAAGTTCTGTGCTTGTGTGTCCCTGCTGCTCTCCCAAGAGCATCCAGAGAGCACCATGCTGGGCTGGGGTGAAAGAAATGAGCCCTGAGCCCCGCGTAGTCTGTGGGAGGTATACACGCACTGAGCCCTGGGAGGAGGATCCCAGCCATGCCTCAGTGTGGAGAAGATGGAGCTACCAAGATGGCAGAAAATGCCAGTGTCACCCGGGTTGGGAGATGGCCGGTAGGATGAGCAGGTGGAACATGAAGGTTTTTCAGTCAGTGAAAAAATTCCATGTAGGGGTGCAGTGGTGACCGAGGAACATTTGTCAGACACACGAGAGTGCAGCTCTGAGCAGCCTTGGTGAGCTGTGGCTCTGGTATCACAGTGTACCAGGCATGGTCACAGACACCTCTCCATTGGAGGAGGCATGCATGTGGGGTGGGAAGATGAGGGTGTCCCCGACTTTTCTTTGCTTTGGTTGCGAACCTACAGCTAGGCTTCTCTCAAGCTTTGCTGGGCTTGAGCTCACGCCCAGAGTCGCTGCCTCATGAGCTGTCAGTGACAGCTGTCACTCACACCCCAGTTGCTCTGCTCATGTGCCCCTCAGCCATTTCTAAATGGTTCTGGGGTCATTGCCTTCCCATGCCCCGAACTCCTGCTCCTCTCAGTAGTGAGCATTTGTCATGTAAACTTTGGGTCATGGTCCATGAAGTCTTCTGTAAAAAAATTGGGGACTCGTAGGATGGTTGCTAACGGTAAAAAACATATGGGAACATACAGAATGACCAGAACTGCTTAAAAACCAATCACCTAATGAAGCCCAGGTGTCTCTGGCAACGTTCGCCTGTGTTGTACGGTGCAACTTCACTGCAGCCTTGGTTCTGAGCGCATGCGTGCACTTTGCACGGGAACAACTCTTTGCTGGAGCTCAGACTCAGGAGGACTGTGAGCTACACAGACGACGTTCCCTGCTCTTAGACAAACACGGTGGCTAAATTACAGTAAACAAGGACCTTTAACATTCCCCATCCTCATTGCTCGGTGTGTGGAAATCAAACCTCTGTGACTTGGAGCTGTGCAGTGTTAGGCAGACAACAAACACTTCATTTCATTGGTGTGCAAGCCTGCTTTCTGCTTAGTAAATGGCTGGATTATATTTACACCAAGGAGCTATTTTAAAACAAAATTTATTTATGGTTTATTAAACAAATGTTTAATTTATAGATCTATTTTATATACCCAAGGTCGTATGGAAAATTTCTTGAAAAAGGGTCAAGAGTTTATGAAGTCGTGGCTGGATGAGTCTGTAGGAAATGCAGGGGTGAGGCCATGCTTGTGACTTTCCTCCATGTTTTGTCTCAACTCTGATTCACCAGTTTTGCTCAGTGGGTCTGTGGTAGATGGGTCACTTCCCCCAGGTATTTCACATGAGATCAACCCCAAAAAGAAACTCGAGTCCTTGGGTGTGACTCTCAGGACCTCAGAATGCTCAGAGGGCAGAAAGGTAAGTAAGATATAAGATACAGGGCGGGCGAGCTTGCTTGGCTGCCAAGAGAGCTTGCTGAATGAGCCTGACTGAGTTTGAACCCGGGGAACCTATGTTTAAAACACAAGCCAACCAAACAAAGCTGGATGCTGTGCATGTGTCTGTGATCATAGACTCTTATGGAGGGATGGGAGTGGAGGCCGGAGAAGCACCTGAAAACTCATTCAGGAATCTAGACTGGAGTACACAGCATGGCAGAGGCTACAAGAGAGAGCCTACCCAGTTCTCTATGGAGTAGACAGCATGACAGAGGCTACAAGAGAGAGCCTATCCAGTTCTCTAACCTCTAAAGGTCACACACATGCCTATACTCAACACATACACATCATACATATCACACACATCATACACACTTTGCACATAACATACACAATACACACAGTTAACACAACATAAACACATCACCACAGACACACACACACACACACACACCCTGAATTGCGGAATGACGACTCCCAAACGTCTGGGCTCACCCAACACCTCTTCCCAGCCAAGTGTGAGGCTCCTCCCTGGGGTCCTCCTGTCCCTTGGAGATCTGAACAAGATCCTCAACAGAATTTGTACGGAATGTATATCAGACATGACAAGAGATTTTGGAGTTTGTGAATGGCTAAAGCAGCTCTTTCTGTGCAAGAGGGGCTTCACGTGGCTCTGAATGCAATTGTACTGTAGTGATAAGTGTAGATGGTACAGGATACCATGGAGAGGGAGCACTTAGCCTCTGTCCTGGCATTATCTCTCTCCCTGGGCCAGCACCGAACCAAACCTGAGCCATGGGAGGAGATCGTAGAGGAGAAAGGCTGCACTCTGGCTGGGTGCCCAGTTGGGACGTGAGAGTATGGCCATTGCTTCCACAGCTCTCACCCACCCTAGAACAGAAATGAAGCCCAAGCCCACCAAGGACCTGAAACACCTTCTGATTTTGCAACACCTTTCATTCTCAAACATCCAGCTGCTTGGTCCGCCATGGTGGGTAGGGGTTTGGCAGTGTTTTTCTTCCACAGATGAACAATTTGGAACATAAAGTTGCAAGGATGCGTTTAGTTCATCTCCATCCAAGGAGACAGGGGAGTGTCCAGAGTTCATCGACAGCACCACCAGTAGCCCCCTAGGAGACACTGAGCAGAGCAGGATGAGCTCTGGGAGATGCAGAGATGAGATCCAGGAGAAAGTGGTAGGATGTGCTGCATGAGCTCCAGTGGAGGCTCAGGACTGTGACGGTGAGTCCAAGCTTGGACTGCTCTTCCCCCATGCAGGCACCTTCCTGTTGACAAGCGTGCAGCCTCAACTGCCACCCCCTGATTCTGGTCAGAACCATAGCGCAGCTGCACCCAGTCCCATGGTAATAGAGACATCTCAAACCTGCTGCAGGAGTGAAGAGGGCTGATGCAGGAGGACAGGTGATCTCAAGGCCTTTGGGAAACTTGGATCACCCTACTGTCGATTCACTGTAACCTCACAAATGGTAGGGCACTGGACAAGATGTCTCCACAAGTCCTTTGGACTCTAGGACCCGGGGTGAACTTTTGGAACTCTAGGATTAGTCAGTAAACCTAGATTTTAGCCAGATGATCAGGACTGCTGCGGACTCTCCTTAGGAAAAACCCAAGCTCAAGCCCCAGGTCCTGACTGTCTCTCCTCAGTCAGAAGATGAAGGCCAGATGCAACTCTGCTTCCCCAGGTTGAGCTTGTGATGGGCAACCTCAAATAACTGTACCTTGAACCTGATGAAAGCTTATCTCAGGCCAGAGTCCCTTCTGGGAGGCCCCACAGCCCCAGCAGCAATCTGGGCTGGTTTCATGCAATAGGAACCCCTTAATGCCATGCTGACATGGCCAGCCCATGTAGGATTTTCATTGTCATCACCGTATTGAAGAAATCTGAATGAGTGGGTGTGTCTCAGGGTTGCTCTCCTAAGCAGCCTGCTAGTGTCTGGGATCACAGCCCAGAGGCAGTCCAGGGCAGTGACTTAGGACTGAGGGTTGCATGGAGACTGAACCTGACTCCTAATCAGGCTCTCTCTAAGCCGGACTGCGTTTTGGTTTCCAGGCAACACTTGCTGCAAGAGCCTTCTCTTTCCAAATCTAAACTATTGGGAACTAGGAAGGCCTTCAAAGAAAGCCTGGCCCCTGCCCTTTTCCTGGTCCCACAGGAGGGGAGGTCTCACAAAGGCCCTGGTGTCTGCACAGCATCTGGACAGATGCAGAATGGCCTTGGCTCCTGCTCGGACCCATCTGGACTCAGTAGTGAAAGTTGTGTCTGTATCTCCAGTGTCTTCCTCACTCACCATGGGGTGGTTTCTGGGCAGTGGGTGGCGTGGCTGTCATGGCTATCTTCCTCACTGGTCCTAGCGTGGAGTTCAAGGTGCAGCAGTGTTGGAGTGTCCAAACTGCCTGGCCTGATACATAGCCACTTCCTGGAGCCACCAATTTCACAGTCTTCTGCTGCCACACCACCTGGAACCACAGGATTAGCTGCTACAGGGGTGGAAGCTAGCACATCTGGACTCTCGGAAACCCCATCTGGCACAGCTGTCTGTCTCTGGTTAAGCGGCACTCATGCTAAGAGAATGCTAATACAATACTTTACCCATTTCTAGTGTTAGTTATCTTGACTTCAGTGATTGAAGGGTGGCCAGGAGGTCATGCTGGGATTCTTGGGGACTCCTGGTATGCAGTCCCCCCCCTCTCTGACACATACACACACACACACACCCCACACCCATCCTTCACTCTGCATAGCCACACTCACTCAGAAGACAACAGAAATGAGCCAAGTGCAGAGGCCTTCTGGGGAGGATTTGTGTAGCTGAGTTACTTGCAGTTAGGGTTCCCAAGTCCCCATGATAGCCCCCATGTTCCTAGCCATATCTATTTTCAGGGTCCTACTATGCATCAGCCTGGAGGTGGAAGGTATGGCCACCGTAGCACCTGAATCCCCAGTTTGTCAGAAAGCAGCATGCTACACAGGAGGACCTCTGCCTGGGATCTGGAGTGGGTCCTGTGCAGTCGAGTTTCAGAGAGAGCCTAGAGTGCCTTCCCGAGAAGGAGAGGCATGGGTCCTGTGCAGTCAAGCTTCAGAGAGAGCCTAGAGTGCCTTCCCAAGGAGAGGCACGGGTCCTGTGCAGTCGAGTTTCAGGGAGAGCCTAGAGTGCCTTCCTGAGAAGGAGAGGCACGGGTCCTGTGCAGCTGAGGTTCAGGGAGAGCCTAGAGAGTGCCTCCCTGAGGAGAGGCATGGGTCCTGTGCAGTCGAGCTTCAGGGAGAGCCTAGAGTGCCTAGAGAGGCATGGGTCCTGTGCAGTCGAGCTTCAGGGAGAGCCTAGAGTGCCTCCCCGAGAAGGAGAGGCACGGGTCCATGAATGGGTGAGACCCCAGGCAGAGGTATCCACACTCTAAGGGGTAGAGGGAGTTAGCGGAGGTCCTTCCCTGTGCTGGACCCAGCCTGTAGTGACAGCATCTTTCTGATGGCAGGAGGACCTGTGGCCCTCTCTGAACCCACGCTGAGCTCTTCTGGTAGGATACCTCTTTTCCTTGTGCCATCTTCAGATATCTTCTGTCTCAGTCACTGTTCTGTTGTGAGGAACTGCCATGACCAAGGCCACCTACAGAAGCAAACAGTTAATTGGAAACTCACTGACAGTCTCGGAGGGTGAGTCCATGACCCTCAAGGTGGTGAACATGGCAGCAGGCAGGCAGGGTGCTTTAGCAGGGGCTGAGAACTTACATCTGATCCATAAATTTCAGGGGAGAGAGAGACCAGTCTTGGGGAGGGTTTTCAAAACCCCAAAGCCCATCTCCAGAAATATTTCCTCCAACAAGGCCACACCTCCTAGTCCTTCTGAAACAGTTCCATTAATTGGGGAGCAACTATGCAAATGTTTGAGCCTATAGGGGCCAATCTCATTCAAACCACCACACCTTCGAAGGTGCTTGTCTTGCTGTGGACACGCTCTATGGTCTGTGTGGGGGACAGAAGCTTCTGAGCTCCTCCTGCTCCTCTTCAGATTTCCTGACCCATGACGGCCACTGTCTCTCTGCATTGTGAAGGGACTTTGCCTTCTGCCACCTGACACTCCTCAAAAGCCCAACTTTCATGTTAAAATACCTTCAGCAGTATTTATCCCCTGCTTTGGCTGCACAGTGTATTTCCTAAGCATTGTGTGTTATGTTGTGTGTGTGTGTGATACCCATAGGTATGTGATGAAAATGATTTTAACACCAACATAGTGTCACAGCTATTTTCACACTGGCTAACATGTCATGATTTTCTTGAGCTCAGTGCACTTGGCTTTGGGTGCAATTTTACTTTCATGGAAGGGAAATCAGATCTCTGGGGGGTATTGGCTTTCCTGTCTCTGGCGGAAGCTGGGAGGATGCACCCTGCTCACCCTAGAAGAGCGTTTGGGATTGGTGAGATTGTTTGGTGGATAAATGTGCTAGCTGTTGGAGGCCTGGTGGCCCGAGTTCTATTTCTGGGAAACATTAGAAAGGCAGGTTGTTGGCAGGCGTCTTCAATCCCAGTATTCCTGGTGCGATGAGAGGTGGAAACGGGAGAGCTGTCTGGAAGTTTGTGTGTGGGGGCAGCTAACCCAGAGTATACAGCATGGTAGGTGCAAAAAAAACCCCTGTCTCAACAAGGTGGAAGGAGAGAGCGGATGCCCTTAAACTTCCCTCTGATGCCCACACACAGGTAGATGCTGGAGCATATGTGTGTGTGCACGCGTATACACACACACACACACACACACACACACACGCACACAGAGGTAGATGCTGGAGCATGTGCATGCACGTGTGCGCACACACACACACAAATTTAAATGTGCATTGCACTGTGTTTGTGTCTGCTCTTTCTCCCCCATTTGCGTGGACCTCATCCACTCCTTTCTCTAGCTCGTGCTTTCCACTGCTTCCACACGTATTCCCAAATCCTTACTTCTTCTGTTTGTTCATGTATTGGGACCATTTGAAGTCCTGGCCTCCAGCTGCTCTTCCCTGCTAGAGATCTTTACTTTCCTTCTGATTTGAGTTACTAAAAGCTGTGTGAAAGTTGTTTATCAGCTCTGCTTCACGAGCATGAGCTGCCTTGGCTTTGAGGATCAGAGGATAAGGTTTTCACCTGTTGGCCCACCTGACTGTGTTGGGTATATAAGCCTCCATGGTACTGAAGAAAGGGCTTCTTACCAGTGATTAGTGGTACGTGTCTCTGTCTCTCTGTCTGTGTGTCTGTGTGTCTTTGTGTTTCAACCTTCAGCCCCTTGCCTGAAGCTCGTGAACTGTATGGTAGCACGTAGAGCACAGACAGGCATTGTGCACTGCACTCATGTAATTTTTTTTTTTTGAGATAGGGTCTTACTATGCAGCCTTGGATGGCCTGAAGCTCTCTGTGTAGACCAGACTGGTCTAGACCCAGAACTCCCCGAGATCCACTTGTCTCTGTCTCCCGAGTGCTGGGTTTAAAGGCACCAACACACCTGGCTCAAGGATCTGTTTCAGGCCTTTTCTTAGTAAAAGAAGTTGATGTGACAACCAATCCGTAGATGTTCCAACCGGAGACCCTGATATTGAGAAAGGGACGCAGGGATGAGGGTGTGTGCCTCACACCGGGACCAAACTCCTCTGGTGAGAAGGGACTCTGTGGTTGGCGTGCTCACACGAGCCTTGGATGCACTCAACTGCCTGTTACCATGAGAATGAAAGAAAAATTAAGGGGCAGAGGGAGTCCATCCCTGAGGAGGGAAGGTCGCCCTCATCTCTTGGAGGGTGCTTGCCTTAACTGACACTGTATGAGCCATGTCAGCCCCAAAGTCCAGATTCAAGACCAGCTCTGTTGGCCTCACACCTCTGTCCCACCCATTGTGCTCTGGAGAAAGCTGCTCACCCGGGCAGTTAAGCCCCAAAGCTGATGGAGATCTAGGGCCCTTCGTTCCTCACAGTCTCTGTGAGGCTGTGAGTTCTTGGTAACAAGTGACTTTGCTTGGCCTGGCCCCACACCTGTGGAGCTCTCTGTCATGGCCTCCTCTTCATTGGGGGTAACTGCTCTCCCTTCTGGTGGTGGCTTAGCCTATACTCCAGCAGCTTGGTCACTGCAACTACAGGATCCTAGGGTCCCACAAAGGCTGGTGACCAGATCTCAAGGGCATGCTCTTGGGTGTGACGATAGAGTTTGTGAAGGTGGTAGAGGGGGTCGGAGTGGAGTGGAAATGGGGGTTGTGTGGAACCAGAGGGGTAACCATGCTGGACCATAGTCTGAACTCAAGGGGCCATGGGGTGTGTGGTCATGTGACCCATGTCTGCACTTTCCACTGTGGAGTGTAGTCATGTAGCTGTCCCATGTCTGTGTTCCTCAGTAGACAAGGTGGTGCTAGTGCCGTAGCCCAGTGTTGGGGGGGGTCTAATGTACTGAGATGTATGGGGTTCTCAGGACACATGTCACAGTTGGAACAGGGGTCTAATGTACTGAGATGTATGGGGTTCTCAGGACACATGTCACAGTTGGAACAGGGGTCTAATGTACTGAGATGTATGGGGTTCTCAGGACACATGTCACAGTTGGAATGCACTGAAACAATCTGGCGAGAGGACAGGCTTGGGCTCTGCTTGCCGCTAAGCCCAGACAGTACCACCCTGCTGCTGACCCACACCAAGGAGCAGCCTTGGAAACAAGCAGCCTTTGACTAATTTGTGTACTGGACTGGTGATGTACAGACTCGCCACTTCCACTGGTCCTGCCCATCTTTTGTGATGCCTGGATGCCAACTCTACCTGCTATGAGATGGAACAAGTCCCGTGACCAAGAGAGGAAATGGGCATGGGCCTCTGAGGGAATTAGACTTGCCGTCAAGTTGGAAGTGGCATCAAAACACATTGCTGCCTGCCCGTAGGGTGCTGTGTCCCCTCAGGGTAGATTGTGGAGAGTCTGATGCTTGTTATGCTGTGACCCTTGGGTCTCCCCAAGCTCTTAGAACCCTCTAAAGCTTCGCTCCCAAGAAGCTGACTCCATCTGTGGAGTACAAGGACAGCGTTGCCAGGGCAGTGCCAAGTCCTGGGAGGTCAAATGGCTTTCTGGAACTCAGGTCCTTTGATCTAGTTCAAAATGTGGATGCTGATGGAGCCCCTCACAGGTTCCAGCCTTTTCTTGTCAGTCACTTTTGCATCTTTGCTTCCAAATCCGGGAAGCCAGAAGTTGTCAGAGACAGGGGCATGCTTCTGTGTGTGGATGAGTGGCAGGGGAAGAGAGTACTGAGTGTCTGTGAACTGACTTCTAAGGGATTGAAAATGGAAGTGAGGTCTTTCGACTTTAAAGATGAACCTGTTTTAAAGATAAACATAATTTTGAGTCCTTGAGCTCCTGTTTAAAGTCACGTGTAGCACTGAGCCTGGCTGGGTCAGCATTGGCTCCAGAATTCCACCTCTCCTCCTAGATCTCTGGCTGGTCCACGAAACACTCAACAACACTTCTCTAACACACACACACACACACACACACACACACACACACTCACTGTGTAGTCTTTCTAGATTGAAATTTGCTGTGTAAATCAGGCTGGCCTGGTGATCTGCCTGCCTCTGCCCTGCAAGTCCTGAAATCAAGGGCAAGCTCTTGCAAGCTGCACAGTCTGGGGTTCCAAAAGCACAACAGGTGTCCATAGCTCTCTCTCTCTCTCTCTCTCTCTCTCTCTCTCTCTGTGTGTGTGTGTGTGTGTGTAGTCTGAAGAGGCTGGACTCATTGGCCCCTGACAGTCACTAGAGCTTTCTGGAAACCATAACAGCTTGGAGATTTCCTCTTTATCCTCTATGTTCTTTTTGTGTTTGCCGCCCTGGAGGTGTTTGGACCTGGGAGAGTGGAGCCTAGAAATGAGGTGGGCTGATACCATAGCCGACTTTGTTCAAAGCATCAGACAGTTTATCCTCTGCGGGTTAGCAGGAGTCACCCGAGTCACGTGTGCAATCACAAGGACAAGCCGCACGTGGCAAATCACACATTTTCCCGTAGAGGCGCGTGCACAAATAACAACCGCCAGTTGTGCTGAGTGGTTGCAGGACAGATCCCCGTCCACTGCACCTGGAGGGGCACGAAGGCACAAGCCAAGAACAATTCCATGCTTTTGGAGACACTGAGATCACAAAATCTTCTTGACTTGGTTTCTTGGGAGTTTTCTCACGAGCAATCAGAACTCCATTCCAGCAGAAAAGGAAACAGGGAGGCAGAGAGAGTGACAATGGGGGGAGGGAGAAAGACAGACAGACAGAGACAGGCAGACAGAGTGATCCAGCAAGGACAGAGAGGGCGATAGAAACCTGGGGAGATGAGACTTATTTTCCTAGAGTTTTCTCAGAAGCACTCAGCATTCCCCTTGCACGACTCCATTCTTGGACCGTGTTCTGACACTTTTATATATTTTTTGATTGACTCAAGAGTATATTTTCTGCCTCCCTTGTGAATTATAGCTAAGTATACTTTCACTTTTGAGGGTTTTGTGTATACGTTAGGAAGGCCAATTCTCAGGCCCTAACCAAGATTCCCACCCCATCGCTGCAGGACAGGCTCGCGACTTTGTTTCTTCTGTGTTCTCTGAATGATTGTGAAGTTAGGGTCCAAGGCCTCAATGGGAGAAGTTCCCACTTCCTGGCCAGTGTCCCTGAAGCCTTATTTCCTGTGCTTCCCCCACTCCCAGGCAGGGAACAGAACCTGCCTGCGAACTTAAGTTTTTCCTTCTTCAAAGTGTCCCTCAATTTCTCCTGAAACCCAGATGTCATACAAATATCATGGAGCCACAGTGCTGCATGCCTGAGAAAAGGCAGGTCTGTGTTAGCTGTGTGGCCGGGGTTGTCACCCAGTGATGGACAGTGTGTACTCAAAGTGCATGGGTATTAAACACCATTAGCCTTGATGCTGCTCAGACTCAGGCTGGTGATCCTGACCAGTGCTCAGAGCTCAGAGGGAAGTCACTGATGGTGGCTTCAGGGATGTGGAGCCATTCTGTGTAGATCAAGGGACACACTGGCTCCTGCACCAGATGAGTTACTATGGCAACTGATGCCCAAAGGGAAGTCTTGGGTTACAGGTGGGACTACTGGAGCAGCTGCCAGGGTTGACAAGGTCATCCTTGCTGAATGGAGGCAACTTATCCTCTGTGCGTGGTTGCCAGGAAACAGCTGACTCACCCGTCTCTGGTTAGGTTTGTTTGAAAACAGCAGAAGACAACTTCATAGCACAGAAAACTGGCCCAGCTACCGTAAGGTTTACAACCAGGCAGCACCTTTATCTTTGCCTTGTTTTTTTTTTAACATAAACATTGCCACGAAACAATGATAATCACAACTCCACTGATGGGTGTGGTGTCATCTTCAACCCTTAGCTGAAGACACCTGATCTTGCCTGCCTGACGCTTGTGCTGGAACAGGCTGGCTGTCGGCCCGAGCATCAAGTTATTTTACCATAGGCTCTTTATTTGCATAATATCAAGTGCAGGTTTCTTTAGCAACCCCACGGGCTTAGCCATTATTGCTCCAATTTTAATGAAAGAGAAGTACGTGCGTGTGGTGCGAGCCGTTTTAACAATAACTATCCATATCATTTAAACATTTGCCCCTATGCTGTTCCGGGGAGCACTTGAGTCCCCACAGACGTCCTTCTCCCTTGGGGAAGGAAAACAAACCAATTGCTTCCTCTTCCCAGGGTACCCAACCTTGCAACCCAGGTGGGACTCGGGGTTACAATCGGGCTGGACCCTCGTTTGCAGCTGCAGGCTTTTCCTAGTTTAACTCGCAGTAATTGGAAACACTTGATGTGGCAGGAATAGTCTCTGCAGTGCCCTGGGTGAGCCTGGCTGAGCAAAAGCCAGATAACTGCCACCCGGAGCCTCGGCCCTGCCAGCCCGGGAGTGCGGTGGTAATTCCTGCATGAACTTTGTCCTCGGGTGTGTGTTTTTGGAGCGTGCTGGGGTGACATTCAGCCTCCGCATTCATTTTTATGATAATTCCGAGCAAATTGTGGCGCAATAAACTCTTCAAGCCTGTCTTTCTGGTGAAAGCCGTGAATCAGTCAGCCTGGGCGTTTTGGGGGCTTTTCAATGTATAGTGATCATTTAGATTTGACGCGCATTGTGAGACCTTAGCGTGCCTTCTCTCCCTTCCCTGTCATTAATTCCAGCCCTCACCATTCTGAAGTACAGTGAAGGATGGTTGAGAAATCACTGCCCCTCTTCAGCTCCGTGATTGCACAAAATAGCAGCGCAATAATTTTTTGTCAATGTTTTACTCTAAAAGCTTTCTACGTCAGATTTGAAAAGGAAGCAATAAAGCCCATTCAATGGTATGAATAAAAACCCTCGGAGGGTTGGGAGCAGCGCTTCCTTTCTTCAGCTGGTAATCAAATTGGAGCTAAAATGAAATTGAGTTTTCTTATGAAAATAGCCTTTGTTGCTGGGAAGGCTGGTAATTCATAAACAATAACCTGCTCTTTTGTGTGGATAATAATATATTCATGTTCTTTCAATAGGGTAAAAGCCAGACCTAGTGCATTATGGTACAGTAAAAATAGCAGAAGGGGCTGGCTGGAACGATCTTGAAGAAGCACTGTAGCGTTTGGGGACGGCACCTCCGAGTCCGTCTGAAAGCCTCCTGTGCTCCAGTCCTGTGCCGCTTTCCGTGGCTGCTTTGCTGCGGCCACACAGTGTTCGGTTCATTGTGGATGGTCCCAAGCTGTGCTCATCACTGCGAAGGCTGCCGCGGCCGTACTTGGCAACCTGCTTTTCCGAGGGAGCAGCTCTGTGTTGACGAGGGACGGAGGAGTCCGCAGGCAGGTGACGGCAGGCACCTGGACATGCTAGCAGGTAAGGTGGCAGCTTCTTCTGGAGTCTCGAGAAGACACTCTGGTGTTCAGCCATGATGTGGGCATGCAATGTGCTGAAGGAGCAACTTACAGGGGATCTTTAGCTAAGTCTTCGGGTGGGGAGCGTGGGTCACTGATGGAGGCTACGTCTTGCTGTGAAACCAGATCATTGCTAGGTGGGTCAAGGCTGTTGTGCCAGCGTTGATCTAGATGAGACTTCTTGAGGGGACCCAGGGCTTTCCCTGCTGGCCCCTGGGGTGTTGGCTTTCACAGCATAGCTCTGGACCTTGGAGACCCAGGAGTGCCCTGGGGTGCTGGGAGCAGATGGTCTCCTTAGTGAGACTTTTGTTTGCTGGACGTGACTTGGAAGTTCTCTGTTGCAGGAGCTGTCTTTGGAGTTAGGAGGGGCTTGAACAGCCCCGGAGATGTGTCTCTGGATGCTAAATGTGGGCCGCACAGACTTAAGTCTCAAGTCGGCAGAAAGTTGTGTACTGATGACTGAAAATGTGTGACAGCCCAGCCTGTAGATTGGACCGTGGAGACAGACGTGGTGTTCCTGGACCCAGCCTCAGGGTCAGGACGGTCAGATGGCATGCAGGGGGACTTGCTTTTGAGGTCATTTTCCATCACGGGAGCGTGGCATTGAGAGCCTCAAGCATGCAGCCGGCAGCTGAGGCTGTGAGCGGCAGAGACGGCGGCTGCTCCCCCGAAGTCCCCGCTTATGCTGAGAGTGCTTTCTGGTTGCTGTCGGAATTCTTGGCTTTGAATTAGGTTCCTGGACAAACAGGAGAGAGGAAAAGAACTCGGCTCGAGGCGGAGCAGTTTGGGTGGAACGGGAGGGTGGCTGTGCGGGCAGTGTGAGCCTCTCCAGCTGCACCAGGAGTACGCACGGGTGGATGGAGGCTGAAGGTTCTTAGCAGCTGCTTCCAGTTTTATCCGCTCCACCTTTTCCCCCTCTGAGTCTAGAATCAGGAGTGATTTTATTTTTCTGGTTCAGCCTAGAGTCTCTGCAAACTTCACTCTTGAATTAAAAATTGGAGACATTGACATGAGAGCCGTGCTGTGCAGTTTTAAGACAAGAAACTTTGACAGTTTCCTCAGGAGCTGTATCAGCGAGGGGTGAGCCTACCCCACCCTGGGGAGACGAGAACACGAGGGCTTGCTCGCTGGCAGAGGTAGCTAGTGATGTACGCTGGGTTTCACATCGGCTACCAGGCACTTTTGTGTTGTTTGGGTATTTCAACACTGAAATTACGCGTTTGATAAAAGGAACTTTTAAAGGCACCACAGAAGCTGACAGTTGTGGGGACATGTGTCCTTATCCAATTAGTTAACACAAGGTTGTTTTTATGCCTTAACACCTCAATGTTTTCAGCTCTTAACAAATACGACTTTCCCTGAAGTCTTTCAAAAACCAGGGTTCTAATTGTATGTGTTTTATCCTGCTGCTGTTGCTGTTCCGGGCTTTTCAGCAGCATCATCTCCTTCATGCAGTCTGATTTTTTGAATTTATCTCAAGTTTATGTTGGGGAAAAAAAAACACAGACTTCTTTTGGTTTTCATTATGCACTTTGTCAACCTCCCAAGTTCCTTCTCCCGCTGGCAGAGCTGCATGCCCCGTGCTTTATTCTTGTGACATGAAAAGCGAGATTGCTCATTGTCAGAACCACCTTTCAGTTCGGTGGAACAGAAACTATAAAGGGAAGTTCATGGGGCTGTTCCACTGTGGAGCAACAAAAAAGCAGGCTTTCCTCAAGAGAAGACGGTGTTGCTGGGGTAACAGTCTCCACCTGGAAATGGTCATTTTCTTCAGCTTGACTCTGATGGGCATGCTCTTAGATGCTGAAGGGGTGGCCTGTTTGATCCAGGGAAAGCTCTGTCTGGTGGAGACAGCTGATCGCAGTGGCAGAGGCCAAGTGGGCAGTCCTGGGCCTACAGTGGCAGTGTCTGGGAAAGATCATGTGATTTGAAGGTCCCTGGCCTCAAGCCCAAGCCTTTCTCTAGTTCCTAAAGAAAGAGGAAAGCAGCTGTGCTCACTCTTGTGTCTTGTAGGTTTGGCCTTTTCTCTCCTTTATCCCCTACCCAGTGCTAAGATGGAAGCCAGGGCTTTCCACATGCCAGGCAAGTGCCACCACCGACACCCCCAGTTTCCTGGCTCCACTTCTGGATGTCCGAGGGCTTTCTTTGTTTGTTTGTTTTGTTTTGTTTTTGAGACAGGGTTTCTCTATGGCTTGCCTGTCCTGGAACTAGCTTTTGTAAACCAGGCTGGCCTTGAACTCACAGAGACCTACCTGCCTCTGCCTCCCGAGTGCTGGAATTAAAGGCATGAACCATCACCACCTGGCCCAAGGGCCCTTTGATACCTTTCTCAGATGCACTCCATCCTGCAGGGAAAGGGTCCCACAGCATGCACTGGTTAAAGGTGATGGACTTTACATACTGGTCACAACTCTGCCCCGCCCCCAGGAGCCCTTAGGAGAGAGGACTGTTCAATTCTATGATCCTTCAGGAGAGAAGTTAAGGATGGCCTTCCCATGTGAAGTGAGTCTTCTAGCAAGATGAAGATGGTATTGTTGCTACTAAAATTACTTTTCCCACCTCTGGTGCTGGGACAGATGGAGCCCAGGGTCTCATACATTCTGGGCAAGAGGTTACCTCTGAGGCACAGCTTCAGTCGTTGTTAGTCCCCTTCTCCAGTCCAGACTCATGCCCTCGCTCCAGTTCAGCCCTCAGGAGTGTTATGAGGAAGGCCCTCCAGCGTGGCTAAGAGTGGGCGTCATGGGGTGGGCTGTTTCTCGTGGGGGGGCTTCCTGAAGATTCTGTCTTCCCACAGACTTGGAGGTCTTGAGAGTAGTGAAGCATCTTGGGAAAATGGGAGCAGGGACATGGATAGGCAGGGTGCCTAGGTTCTCTAGGTGATCGCAAGTCTCTCTAGGACTTGACGGGGCTCCAGGCTCTGTCCTGTGTGAGGACATCACACTTGTCCCTGGCTGAGCTTCACTGTGACACCAGTGTCTGAGGCCAGTCAATGGACATTGTCACTGCTGGACTTTTCCCTCATGCTCTGGGGCCAATAGTGGGCAATGGTGACACTGTCGTGTCCTAAAGAGAGAAGGGTTTGTCTTACCACCATGGGGGCCCTGTCCTGTGGCCTTTGGTCGCATAGTCTTAGCACTAACATTCCTCTTGACCGGCAAAGGGGACAGACAGGACACAGACTGGGAACAAGGGCTTTGTGTCTTGGCAACCAGCTGTCTAGCTTACTTGACTACCACTGAGGTAAGGACCCTGGTTTAGTTTCCTGTAGTGACTTTTCTTTTTGGCTAGAGAATGGAGGAGGGGGTGGGCAGAAAGGAGAGAGAGTAGCAGTGCACAGAGAAAAGTGTGTGTGCTTTGTGGCAGTCTCATTTTGCTAACTGAAGTTTCCTAAGTCCTGTGGGCTGAC
>NW_004949105.1:6170748-6171457 GCF_000317375.1 Microtus ochrogaster | reverse complement strand
ATTTATTTATTAAAGATTTCCGTCTCTTCCCCGCCACCGCCTCCCATTTCCCTCCCCCTCCCCCAATCAAATCCCCCTCCCTCCTCAACCCAAAGAGCACTTAGGGTTCCCTGCCCTATGGGAAGTCCAAGGAACCCGAATTGTTGTTTTCCCTCTAGTCCTGTCCCACCTGACCTCTCTGTCTGGGAGCCTCAGGCGGAGGTTAAATGCTTTTCCAGCGTGGTATGCAAATCGCCTCTCTGAAGTTCAAAGATCTAACAGAGCCTGTCACCCCTTGGTGACTGCAGCCCCCCTCTATCCCCACTCGCAGCCCACCCCCTTGCTGGAAATGAGGCCTTGTTTGCAGACAAGCGTGTCTCCATCGCGGCCAGCATAGATCTGCAGGCATGCTCACGGCCTGGAGCTTTCTGCAGCTTCCGAAGAGCAACGCTTGCTTACCCCGAGGCCAAGCGCAGCCGTGACTACTTTATCCCAGGAGGTTTTGCGCTGTGTAGCTCATCGAGAATGCCCTATACCAGGACTGTGTCTGCAAAACAGGAGAAAAGTGGCTCCTGCGTTTGTGAGAGGTGTTGAATCACTTCTTAAATGATCATTTCTTTTTGAAAGTTACAAGGATATTTTGGAATACAATGGTTCCATCAAAAATCTTGGCTCCTGGGAGAAAGTATTCAGTCTAAAAGTTATTAATCATTCTAGGGATAACTGGTGT
>NW_004949105.1:6157410-6170319 GCF_000317375.1 Microtus ochrogaster | reverse complement strand
ATGTGAGTGTGTATGGGATGTGCATCTGTGTGTGTATGTGAGTGTGCATGGGCTGTGTATGTTTGACTGTGTGTGTGTGAGAGAGTGTGTATAGGATGTGCATCTGTGTGTATGTGTGAGTGTGTGAGAGTGTATGGGATGTGCATTTGTGTGTATGTGAGTGTGTGTGAGAGTGTGTGGTGCGTGTGTGTGTGAGTGAGTGTGTGTGAATGTGTGTGTGTGGGGGTGGACACTGCAGCTTTGATGGCTTGAAACTCACTGCGTAGACAAGTTTGGTCATGAACTCATTGGGATCCTCTTCCCTCCCACGTGCTGGGACTGCAGGTGTGTATGTGCACACACGTGTGGGTCTGTCCTACAATTCAATATGAAGACTGTAATTATTATGAATCATCTTTGAGGTCCCTTGTGATGGCTGCTTAAATGCCTTGGAATGTACTCATTTCAGCTGGCGGTGGCTGGGATGATTATTAGTTAATTTTCTTTTTCCCCTCAATGTTGCTGTGCACCGAAGCCATCTTTAGTTTTAAAGATGGTACAGGTCACTGTACTCCAGAGTCTGCTGGGGGTAGAAAATGCCGGGTTCTAGTGGGGACTGGCATATTTGGGATGGGTTCTGGGGCCCCTGAACATGTCAAGATCTGTGGGTACTGAGTCCCTGGTGTTGACTGAGTTGTTTGCACGTGGCCTCCACATGAACGCCGAGTGCTTTTGGTCTGCTCTTAAGACTGAGGAGCCTTGAGGGCAAGGGAATTTCTGTGAAGTACTCACTGTGCTGGGCGGTTCAGGTGATGACAGATTAAACCATGCTCAGGACTGATGAGCAGTTAGCTTAATCCGTGAATGTCCAACATAGGCATACTGGGTCGACTGAGTGCATTGAATACATATAATACATTTAGAACATGAACCATATTTCTGGGTATTTTGCCCAAATAATTGAAGAGTTCTGCTATAAGTATCTTTGCTGTCATTCTTGGTTTATAGCAAAGATTTTCTGAACCTATGCTTATGGGTAAAAGAATTGACTAGAGAAAACCTCACAGCACCCCATTCTTGGTTTATATCAAAGAATTTCTGAACCTATGCTTATGGGTCAAAGAATTAACTAGAGAAAACCTCACAGCAACTGCACTGGGTAGCACTCAGCACTGTTGTTAGTTGATGAAGTTTGCTCTGGGTCTGTGCCTCACCGTGTGGTTACCTCTTCACCCTGGGTCATTTTCTCTCCTAAAGCAGCAGTTACCTTTGCAAGAAAGTATGGGCTTCTTCCTTTTGGATTTTGTTAGTTGTCTGAAATTACCTATTTTCCCATTCCTCATACTAGGTACTTCCTGGAACCTTATGTCACAAAAATAAGTTATTTTCTCTGAGTCCCAGGCATGCTTACACCCTCCCGTGCTCATTTTCATGGCAGCGCCTTGCCCAGCAGCCCCATGCAGAGCGTGACAATCATCAGAACATGCACAGTGGGCATATGGGGCCAGCGAGTGGACACAACGCCCCCTCTGCCTCAGAAACAAGCTGGCAATGAAGACTTTGTCTCCTGCCTTAGTCTGGTCTTAATGCCAGTCTCACCTTCAAGGACTCCATGCAAGACTCCGTAGGTTGAGTCCACCTGGCTCCGGTGTCACTGTCCCCAACTCCTGCTATATGCATCTTAGTCGTGCCTGCCCTGTAGGCAGCTAAGTCCAGGAGATGGTCGCACAGCTCCAGTGGTGGTGGTGGTGGTGGGGTCCTGATCTACCTGTGCAGAAGAATCCTAGGTCCCAGATGCTGTGATGTGGTATAAGGTCTCCATCTGGGAAGATGGAGCCTTGGTCATCAGTCACTGGGGCAGGAGCATCAGAGGGTACCAGAGCAGTAGGTTGTGAGTGTGCCAGCTATCCCACTACCATATCTAAGGACAGAGCAACCCATGGCTTCCCACACTGCATCTCTGCTGCGCCCTATACTCTTCCTGGCTTTATTCACTCAGCTCACAGCTTCTGTTTTCCCAAAGGCATTTGGTCCTCAAACGGCTTTTGTTGAACTTAGCAAGGAACTAGACTCTAGTAGCCTAGGAATCGATTATCTGACCTCAGAAAGGATAGGTGGAGAGGTCAAAGGGGAATCCCCTTCATCAGCTTGTCCCTGGCCTGCTAGGTTGTCCCTATGATCTCTCTCTGAAACTTTACATTTCAATATAGACGGTACTTGATAGTTCCATTTGTGAATCGGATGTCTTCTGCCTTCACAGTGATTCTAATTGCAACCATGTACCATTCCCAGTTCTGCCCAGTGCAGCATTCTTTATACCACGCACAGTCCTCAATGTCCCACTGTAAGGGACACTCTGTGCCAGATAGCTTGGCTCACTCCCAGACTAGGGTAAAGCGTTTTCCCCGGTGGGTCATGACCCCATAGTAACTGAAGGTGGAGTCCCAAAAAGTTGACAATCACAAAAGGTTTTTGAATGTGCAATGGCCAAAGATTATTTGTAAGATTAAATACATGGTGGATCCGAAGGGTCCCTGGCCGTGTTCACCTGTGCTGCATGCTGGGTTCTGCTGACACAGCATGCACACTTGTTCTGCCTGTGATGTAATAGCACACTGCCAACAAACACTGCCTGAAGTGCCTCGGGTCAGGTTCAAGGCAACCGTATGATGTAGGTGTTCTTGCTGCACGTGTGCACTTTTCTCTGCTCATGTACAAACATAATTGCTTAATTATGGGAAACAAAGTATTTTTTTTCTATTGGCATTTCTATACCTGTGATTCTCATCAAATTAGTTTATCCTTGGATGGGATTGTGTTGGGTAAACAAGACATATCCATCTATCAGTATGCAAATTGGCTTTAATCTTCAATGAATGGTTAAATTACATGTATACGAAGGAACTGTTCTAAGATAAGTTTTTTACAATACACTATAATGGCAGTGTGACAAGCATGCCTCCTTTATGTCTGCATGTCTGGGAGTGCCTAGAAGTTCTTAGGTGAAAAGGCTTTGGTGAACAGCAAGCTTTAAATAGTCCTAGACCTGAACAAATGCTCTGAGCAAGTCAAGGTGTGCTCTCTCTGTGTCTCTCTCTGTCATTCTCTCTATGTGTGTGTGTGCGTGTGTGCATGCATGTGTGCTGGTGTGCATACACACATTAGTTGACTCTGTTTCTCAGTCACTCTGTGTGTATGTGTGCACCCACATGTATGCTTGTGTGTATACACACAACAGTAGGTGACTCTGTCTCTGTATATATGTGTGTGTGTGTTTGTGGGCATGTGTGCTGCTGTGCATACACACAACATTTGGTGACTCTCTCTGTCACTCTGTGTCACGCATGTGTGTGCACGCATGTGTGCTTGTGTGTATACACAACAGTAGGTGACTCTGTATATGTGTATGTGTGTAGGGCGGCATGTGTGCTGGTGTGCACACACACATTAGGTGATAGATTCCTTGGCACAATGGTAAGAATGTCATGTCGGTGGGGGTAGTGAATCAGGCTGTCTGAGGTGAGACCACTGATAAACAATCCTTCACGATAAATAGATGTTCAGGAAGAAGCACACAGTGGTTTGGAAAAGGAGACATTCCAGGCTTCTTGCGGCAAGGGAGAAAGGTGGGCACAGCTGACCCTGGTCCCCTAGGACTCCATGTGGGGTAGAGAAGGCACATGGAGAGGGTTAGGAGGCTCTTTCACAGTGAACTGGACCCCAGATCTGGAGAGATCTGCCCCAGACTGCAGCATTCATCCTAGATGGAGGTGAGTGGCGGGTGCTGAGAGCACAGAATTTTGGTGGGTCTTTGCGAAGATGCGGCTGGTGGCCTGATCTCTCTGGAGGGGGAGGCACAGCTTACTTCTATTGGGGTTGGCTTTTGATGGTTTCTGCATGCTGGTGATTTCCTGTTAACACTCTTGATGGAGGAAGGTCATTGGTTAAGTAATAAAGAAACTGCTTGGCCCTCATAGGTTAGAACATAGGTGGGTGGAGTAAACAGAGCAGAATGCTGGGAGGAAGAGGAAGTGAGCTCAAACGCAACAGCTCTGCTCTCTGGAGCAGATGCCATGCTCCCCTCTCCCGGGCACACGTGATGAAGCTCCTACCCAGGATGGACGTAGGGTAGAATCTTCCTGGTAAGCCAACTCGTGGGCTACACAAATTATTAGAAATGGGCTAGTCCAGGTGCGAGAGTTAGCTGAGAAGAGGCTAGATATAATGGGCCAAGCGTGTTTAAAAGAATACAATTTTGTGTGTTGTTATTTCAGGGCATAAGCTAGCCAGGCGGCCGGGGTGCTGGGGATGCAGCCCCGCTGCTCCTATTACAACACACTCTTTTATTTCCCAGATAAAAATCACCCTGTCGTAGTGGAATTTCAACAATTTATTTTTCTTTGTGAGCTCATTGTATTAAATTTGAAAATTAGACAAGTAGAAAAGTTAATAAAAAATCACCCGAGGACTGGATGTGTGTGGGTAAGAGGTGTGTTGTGCTTGGCTAGCAGGTGTGAAGCTCTCAGATCTGTCCATATATATATTTGAGAGAGAGAGAGACAGAGAGAGAGAGACAGACAGACAGACAGAGAGAGAGAATGAGAATACTACCAGTGGCCGGAAGGACTGTCCTACCCCTTTGGCTAGCCCCATCCTCACAGAAGCTCTGTCTAAGGACTGTCAAAACTCCATGTGTGGGGCCTCTCTTGGCGTGTCCCACACAGGCCATGTGGACCCAGCCGAGACCAACTTATTCCAGAAAGGGCGCGTAGCAAAGTGCTCTTGGTAGAAGACAGCTATCTGGCAAGTCTGAAGGGATATGGACTCATGCCGACAGCCTGGATACCTGTGTATCTGCTAAGGCTGAGGTAGCCAGCCCTGATGCTGCACTCCACGGGCAATGTCTGCAGCACGTGGCTGGCTCCTCTGTGTGATATGGCCCTAGCTCCCAAGTCCCTCTTTCCAAGAGCTCAGCCGTGGAAAGTAAGTGACAGCATGCTACGTGTGAAAACTCTCTTAGAGAGCTCTGGGATTCCTGCAGCAGCAGACTACAGCATCCCTGCAGCTGCTCTTGGTGGCTCTCAGTAAACACAGCCACAGAGCAGGTGGCTTCTTTGATGGGGAAGACCAGGTGCCTGCCAGAAGATGGCATCACCCACAGATGGCACTGCTTTCTGCCTTGGCACCCCCGGCTCTGTCTCCCTGGGGAATCTTTGCCCCCGTTTGTTTGACAGCTGAGGGGGGTGGAGAGGAAACACATGAAAGGTAACAGAGTTCAGAGCAAAAGACGTTCTGAAGAAGCGTCACCCTGAGCAGCTCTGTCACCTTCTTTGTTGAGGGGAACAATGTCGCTTAGATGCTTTCCTCCTGGAAGCCCATGGCTGGAGCCTGGAGAGGGAGGGATTGGGGGAATCTTTTCTTTTGTAAGAAATGGTGTCCCCGAGTGTGCAGAGCAGTACTCACTGGGGTCCCTACCTCTTGGTTGAGGGAAAAAGGCCAGGGTGACATGGGGGTCAGTGATGTTGGGAGATCAATGGTGGCCTGTGTGGTTAGCATGGCAGGGTAGGGCGTGTATGCCTTTGCTCCTTTTTGTCCTATGCATGTCACAGGGACATGTGTAGCAAGAGCAAAGAACCAGCAGGAAGGAGAGAGACTCCATGTGCCATACCATTGATGGACACAGATGGCCTTTGGGTTGTACTCATATCAATGGCCTCATTCTTTCCCATACTGCTACTGACAAACAGGTAGAAAGGGGTTCTGGACTCACTCCATCTGCCCACATGCAAGGGTGGGAAGGGTTCTGGACTCTATCCATTCTACATGAGGGGCTGGGAAGGGGTTCCAGACTCCATCTGTTCCCCATGCAGGGGTGGGAAGGGGTTCCAGACTCCTTCCATCCATCCCACGTGGCTCATATAGGAGACATGGCCACATGTATTTGATGTGTCTGGGAAGGTGATTTTGGCAGCTGAGTCTAGAACTCTCCCTTCCCCTATGGTGCTCTAACTGGACCTCCAGAGAGTTGCTCTGTCCTATTTCCCCTGCTCAGATCTCAGGGCTTGGAGTCAGGGAGGGAGCAGGGGAAGAGAGGAGGGTATCTCTCCACGGCCCAGGAATGGAGGCCAGAGGCCATGCTGGTTATATGGAGAAATAGGAGAACTCTGAACAGGGAGAAGGGATGGAGTTTGACATCTGAACTGTTTCTTCTCTCAGCCCCTTTGTGTCTTGGGAGGAGGTTTCATGTCATTTTCTCTTCCACTTTCCAAAGTCTGATTGGGACCTTGTGCTCTGCAAACTTCAGTTAGCCCGAGGATCCCGAGCCTGTAGTTGTCAGTATGAGAGCTCCGTGCGGCAGCCTGGAGCTGAGGTGTGAGCTGAGCTTCTAGGTCCTGGTGACCAACGCTTGGACGCCATTCCTTCCAGGCTTGGTGTTAATACTAAAGAACCGATCCTTCAGTATTCTGGATTCTGCACCAGCAAATGTGTCCGTTCTCTGGATTAATTTGTAACTCCAGAATGAGTGCTTGCACAGATTTGTAGATGTGCAGAGTGGCAGAGGAGCGGAGTCCCAGCACAGTAGCTTCCTTTCCCATGACCCTGCTGGAAATGAACTGGAATGCTCCTTGCCCCCTGTTTCAGCTCCCACATGGCTAACACCCTCTATTCTGTGGCCTGTTCAGCATCCCCTTGCTAGTAGGACCTTGTTTGAGCCTGGATGTCCCTGACACACTAACATGCTCATATTTTGAGCTCCGCTGACACACTGAAATGCCACATATTGAAGCCCTGTGACACACCGACATGCTCACATTTTGAACTCTCCAGCTTGCGGTGCTGCTGCGGGTCTAGAATAGGAGACCGTTGACTGGTGAGAGGAGGTCATAGGGTGACCTTGGAGTGGGAGGAGGTCATAGGGTGACCTAGCTGGGGGAGAAGGGCATAGGGTGACCTAGCTCGTGGATTCCAGCCTTCTGCTTTCCATTTCTCTCCATTGCTGCATGAGATCTCCACTCCACGCCCCATCTGCATGATGGCTGCAATCCCTCTGTAACCATGAACCAAACTAAAGCTTCTCACTTAGACTATATTTAGTACATAGCAATGTAAAAGTAGCCCACACACAGTGTTCATATTTTTGTGCTTTTTAAAAATTTTTATTTAACATGTTATATGAGTGTTTTTCCTGAACGTGTGTATATGGACCATGGGTATGCAGTTCTATGGGGGCAGACGAGAACAACACATCCCCTGCAATGGTGGTCACAGTGGTTGTGAGCCACCATGTTCTGAGAGTCTCTACAAAACCCGCTAGTGCGCTTAGTCACTGAGCAATCTCTGCAGGTTTTTGTCTTTGCAGTGAGAAGTCTTAAAATGTCCCTATGCACCTGTGCTGTGTGGTGCCTCATGCCTGAGAAGGCTGCTGTGTGCTTTACAGAGATGCACATGTGGTTTGTCCCAGCCTGAGTTCCTGAGCCTTGAACAGTGGGTTTAACATTCTCGAGCACCTAGACCTGATGGTGTCTTTCTCTCAGGTCTCTGGACTTCTGCTATTGGGAGCCTCTGCATGCTTCCTGCCCAGCTCTTACTGACCCTGGAAAGGAGTGAGGAAGCCCCTGCTTTTGTACAGATTCCTCGGTGTTTTCTACACTACAGTCATTCTTACCCTTTCTAACTCCGACATTTCCAAAGTGTGACTAAGTTTGACCAAAAGTGTGACCCTCTCTTCAGAATGGTGAATCGCACACTTGGTTGTGTTTGAAGATGTGATGGCTTTCTCACAGGTGTCTGTCTGTCTGTATGTCTGTCTGTCTCTGGATGGTGAGGTATGCAAGCCAGCTCTCCACCCCTGCACAGGTGTGAGAACACACACTGTGGAGTCCAGGATGTTGGCCAGTTTCCCCACTAGTGAGAACTATAGGGGAGGGACACTATTTTACTGCAAACTATTTTGGGCAGTTTTTAATTTAGCTGCGATTTTACCTTAAATAAATCTGCGAGGAGATGCCACTAAGCTCCCACACACCCCAGGGAGGCTCACCATCTGCTTGTGTTTCACACCATCTGTTCACCATCATCTCCATCTCCACACAGAGACATGAGCCACACGGAGGTGGACCTGGGGTGATGGTGACCTTGTAGGAGGTTGACCTGGGGTGACGGTGACCATGTAGGAGGTGGACCTGGGGTGCCAGTGACCTTATAGGAGGTAGATTTGGGGTACCAGCACCTTTGTAGAGGTGGACCTGGGGTGCCAGTGCCTATGTAGAAGGTGGACCCTGGGGTGCCAGGGTCCTTGTAGGAGGTGAACTTGGGGTGCCAGGGCCCTTGTAAGAGGTGGATTTGGGGTGATAGTGACCTTGTAGGAGGTTATATTTGGAAGCAAATCAGTGTTTATATGCCAGGTGTAATAAAATGTTTAAGCTGGCCTGAGGATTTGTGTCAATCCATTGGGAAGGCAGCAGTCCTTTCAGACCTGGAGTAGCTGGAACAGTGAGGTAGTTACGGAGAAAGACCAGGCCACATTTGGTTTCTGTCTCCCTGCTTGCCACTCTACCATGCCAGCTACCTATGGGAAGCCATCTTTGTCTTGATGTAGCAGAGGTAGACTTCTCTGATTGACTTCGTGATGGTTAGCTCTTGTCTCTGCCTGCCCCAAGCCACCTTTGCCCTTCCCCTTCTGTCTTCTAATGCAAGTGTCATCTCAGCCCGCATTCCTCCCATTGAATTGTAGCCTATGGTGACACCAGCTATGGGCAGAGACTGAGATTTTTGTTTCATCAATTCCTAATTCTGCTAAAGCATTAGCAAAGGGTCCACTTGTCTCATGGTAGTGTTGAGGCCAAAAGAAAATATCCCCCAAAGAGGTCAGTGTAAGTAGTGGCCAGAATCCTTACCTGCAGGACCCCAGCACCATGTTGTGGCTAAGAAAACACTGGATTGTCTTTCAACACCCATCTTCCCATCAACACTATCTGCTGCCCCCTGACCCGTCAGCTTCTCCGGCATCCCCTTCAGTGTGGATGTGGTGGTGTCTTCTTGTAATTCCAGGCTACAGCAGGAGGATCATGAATTTGATAAAGGCCAACCAGACACCTTAGTAAGACATTCAGAGAAGGACATGAAGTGTTGGCTGTAGATATGGCACAGTGGGCAGAGTGTCTGCTTAGCATGTGTGAGGTCCTTGCTTCAGTCTCCACAATGCAAAATCAAACACAAACAACCAACAAACAAAACAATGAAAAACCTGTTTCCATTTCTCACCTTGTCTTTCGTCTCCCACTGTACTGGGCCCCTAGTCTCCTCAAACAAACAGCTAACAATGGCCGAACACGTCCTCAGGAGGCCTGAGGAAGAAAAGAGCACCACTGAGCACACTCAAGATTCCTTGCTGATTGCTCCATGTGTTCTGGAATATTCTCACAAATTTTCTCTGCTTGTTTACGGGAGTGTCCATAAGCCTTCGTAAACAATCCAGAAAATATCACTTGATAAAAGCTTCTTCGGTTGAAGACTCCGTCATCTTCCAGTATCTTCCACAGAGAGAAGTGGCATGGGGGCAGCCAGTAGGAACTCTGGATTTTCTACGTCGTTTTTTTGTGCTCTGAGATGCTGTCAGTTCGGAATGGTAGGGCAGTGAGAGGCTTTTCTCTGTTACATCTTGGGTGCTGTTCTGTTGTTTTTCTGGTCTTTCTGCTCTGCTTGGAGGACTCTCTCTTGTTCCCTTGGTCCTGGAAGTCTCTTGAGGGCAGCTGCCCTAGAGTCGGGAGTCATGACCCCTTCCTGTTGACTCCCCTCCTGGTTAACTTCTGAGTCACAGGTGCCCTGGTTGTCTGTCCACTAGCTACGAGAGGCTTCTCTGCTCTCCTGCATTGCTTCACTGAACACCCTTGCAGATACCTGCAGTGTGCTGACTCACTGCAGGGTGTGATCTCCTCTAGACTTTGATCACAACAGAGAAGCCCTGTCCTTATGAAGCCCAGGGGCCGCATTGCTGAATGTCCTTTACTTGAGGACTGCAGGATCTCAGATGCTACAATCCCCCCCAGATGAATGACTGAGTCTTTGAGAAGGATCAAGGATTTCTCTAGGGTACTTGGCATAGCACTTGGAGCTATTTGATGATTAAGAAAACCCCCGACTTTGTCGAGGAAGGCCCACAGATGGACAGGGCTAGGTGTGTATGTTCCGCATTATGTTCCTTTCTGCACAGCGAAGTCTCCTGATCCCCTAACCTCCGACCTCTTGGTTCTCTGGAGCATCCTGGCATCCTGTTGCATGCTAGCTGCACATTCCTGCTCACCACAGATGACCATCGGCCAGCTGGGCTTGATGCACTGTTGGGGAGCTGTGGCT
The DNA here is from genome assembly GCF_000317375.1 of Microtus ochrogaster. Classification (NCBI taxonomy): domain Eukaryota; kingdom Metazoa; phylum Chordata; class Mammalia; order Rodentia; family Cricetidae; genus Microtus; species Microtus ochrogaster. Next base: position 6,159,984 of record NW_004949105.1, on the reverse strand, counting down.
GCTGCAGACGCAAACGGGAGCCTATGAAGAATCCTTGCTCTATAGGTTGGCGTGAGGCCTGCATTTGTGTTTGGTGTCTGGATCTTTAGGAAGAGGATGCTTCAGCTAATCTAAGCCTGTTCCCCTGAGCAGGATGCTCTCAGGTCCCTGTGGGATGCTCTTGGGTCTCTATCCTTTAAGACTTCATTCCCCAAAGGCCAGTGTTCATCATGCATCTTCTAAGCTGGCAGTGAGGAAGATGACGCCCCGAACTTCACACTGGGGAGAATTTCCTCTAAAGGTCTCGTAACTGTGTCTATGAGAAGCAGGGAGATCAGCAGGGACCGTCCATCTTAGTGGCATACGGGTACTTATAAGTCACACAGGAGCCTGGAGTGGGAGAAGAGCAGATACACCTGAGGCTCCTGCTGCACGATGAGCCACAGAAAGGAACAAGGGCATGCATGTTTGTGCACATGTATGTGTACATGGGTGTGCTTGCGTGTGTGTATGAAATTGTGCAGGTGCGTGTTTGAGTCCCTGTGTGTGGCGAGCACAGGTACACTGCTAATGCGGATAAATCTTCTTGGACAGTCAAGGGCATCTCCGAGCAGAGCTCTGAGCAGATAACAAACTGGATGTGACAGCTTCTCCCTTGTCAGTTGTTGCTCGCAACTTGCTGAGGTCTCTGAGGAGTGGTGGGTGCCTACTTTGCTTTGAAAGGCATATATGGAGATGAGCAGACATTGAACCCTCTCTGCTTCAGGGGGTTGCAGTGGGAGGCTGGAGGAAGTGCTGAGGCCTCTTCGAGACCCTGCATCCAGGAGTCAGGCTTTTGGCCATCAGCCCACGAGGGGCTTTGTGGTAAAACCCTGATCTTGTCTAGAACCCCATCTTGGAAGCAAGGGCTTCCTTGTGTCCTGTGGCTGGCTGTTGCTCTGTGGGAGAGGGATGGACTCTCAGTGGCAGATCTGGCTTCCTTCACTGTGGTAGCAAGTATTGCAATGGTTTGAGACAATGTATCTTCCTTTCTGGGGCAGATGCCACTCATAGCACAGCCAGAGGGAGGCGCTGCACTGTGCGAGCTAGCGTGTGTCCTCAGCAGTCAGAGGCAGGCTTTGTTTCCACCGTGAATGTGGGTGTGTCAGTGTCACGGCATCCTGGCAGGAGGGCTGCAGGCAAGGCACCACTCAAGTCTTTTCTCTCCAAGAACCTGCTGGAAACAATGGCCGACCCTAGAATAAGGCTCTCTCACCGTGGGAACGTGTGGCTTATTGCCATCTAGCGACAGGAAGCTGGAATGTCAGTGACGGCCGGGCAGAGCGGGCCTGTCTGCTAATTTATTTCATGTCTCTCGCCACTCAGCAGAAATTAGAAGTTGGGACAGTTCGCTTTTAGCCTGCTCAGAATGGGCATTTCCGAGCTTTTTCAGGGGTCTCTCTGTCTTTTAAAGGAAGGGATATGCAAACACACTTGTGGGTAAGAATATGTCGAATACATTTGAAGATTAATTTAGCCCCAAATCTTGGAATCAGCAATTCTGCAGAAACCCACAAGGCCCAGCAGGCAGGGAGGTACCTTCCCTTCTCATGCCTGTGTGGGGACCACAGACTTGACCTTGAAGAATGAGGGCACAGGGAAAGGGGGGCACATATGCAGCGGGTTTCATACCATCTTAGAAGCCAGTGACGGCAGTAGGAAGAAAAAGATAACATTAAAGAAAGATGAGTAACACCCCCTTCAGGCTGAGCATGGGTTCTTTTCAAGGAACTTTTTCTAAAAGGGGCCTCCCTCTTGTGGTAAAACCCCCTGGCTACAGTTGAACACCAGGTGGAGGGGCAGGTGTAGTCTCTGTCCATGGAATCACAGAGAGGTATCGTGCTGCCCCCCATGAAGTAAGGGCAAGGAGAGGTCTAGGGATGGGGACCAAGTGTGACCCTCATTCTTCCCCATATCCCACAGAGGTAGCCAACCACAGAGAGTGAGGCTGGGGAAAGGCCCGCAGGGTCTGTGAATTAAGCTACGAAGCAGAATGGTTGTCTAGCACGTGTGAGGCTCTGGGTTAGGTCCCCAGCACTGTACCAAAGGAGAGGACAATACTCAGGCTTGGTCAAATCCATGTCTACAGAGCCCACATTTATATGGGGCTACTGCAGGGGACTGTGGGAGACATAAAAATCAGGTCACATATGTACCTGGAGAGCTGGTGTGTTACATGTTTTAACGACATGTTTTCAAAGCCCACTTGGGAAGGGTAGGCCTGTTTGCATTAACTGGGCATGCTTTCCCAGGTACCATTTAGTAGCAGCTAAGGGAAGAATGCATACACTTCTGTTGGGAATGCAATGAGACCCCAGTGACTGTCTTGGAGATTTCTATCTGAGGAAGGAGACTCAGCTTGCTCCTTGACTTTGACAGAGACTGTCTTCTGTGTTGACTAAGAGACACCGATTTGTCACAGAGTGGTATCCTTTTAGTACTGGGATCTGGAAAAGCCTAATTAAAAAATTGTAGGTCAGGTGTGTGTGGATCTCCTTAGAACAGAACTGTGGGTGAGAGGAGAAGGTAGGGCTGCAGATGAGAGCATCTTACCCA
>NW_004949105.1:6148148-6156471 GCF_000317375.1 Microtus ochrogaster | reverse complement strand
TCTTACCCAGGCATCAGGACATGTGCTGCAGGTGTGAACATCTTACCTGGGCATCAGGACATGTGCTGTTGGTGAGGACAACTTACCCAGGCATCAGGACATGTGCTGTTGGTGAGGACATTCCTTTGCAATTTGGAGGTGGTTTGTCACCAAAGTCTTTCCATTCCTCTAGCAACTGTCTACTGACTAGAGAACCCCCGGGTAGGGTTTCAGAGGGTCTCATAAGTTTTGTAGATCAGGTTTCTAAGTTTCTGATGAATTTTTATCCTCTTTAGCCTCCCTCATTCTCTCTCACTGAGGGAAATAGCTGTGCAATACTCCCCCATCCTCGGTTCACCTGTTGCTTTTGCATTCTCCTGGGCAATATTGCTTTGGAAATATGGGTACGGTTACCTTTCCTGGACGTTGGGCCTTGATACCACAGCAGCAGCCACTTATTCTCAGCAGTTTGCCTGAATGTGAGTCTCCGCAAAAAGACACAACTCTTGGCCTAGAAAGGCGGCTCAGTTGTTAAGAATGCTCCTGCTCTTCCAGAGGATCTCATTCCCAGCATCACCTCAGGTGGCTCACAGCTGCCTACACCTCTGACTCCAGAGGGACCTCATGTCTTCTTGACTCCACAGGCACCTGCACTTATAACACACACATACTATATGCACTACACACATCACACACACTATGCACACACTATATACACATTACACACTACACACATATCCTATACACTACAACACATTAGCATACTACATAACACACTATACACACATTACACACACCACACACTACATACACATACTATACATTACACATAGTATGCACACATGATACACCACACACTGCACACATATACTACATACTATGCACACATTACACATACTATACACACTACACACATACACTGTACACTAGACACATTACACACTATACACTATATACATATACTATACACTAGACGCACTACACATATTACACACACTATACAGATACTACATATTACACATATATACTACACACACATTACATACTGTTGCAATTATAATTTGTCTTAATAATAAAAACTTGGAGTCAGCTATCAGAGGGTGAAACTGAAGGATCAGAGAAGCAGAGTGGCCAGCCACTACAGTTCTTACTTCTACCAACGCTCAGACGAAAGGGGCGATCCTGTCCTCAGACTGTCTCCGCAGACTGCTTTATTTGCTAGCTCATAAATAAAATATTACCACATTTCCCCTTTTTTGTCTAAAATAAAAAGGTTATGACTAATATAAGAAAAACTACATATAATAAGTACAAAAACTATATACAATATATACAGGCAGTAAATACGTAAACAATTGTAGTCCATTTGCATTTGACAAATTGAGAGAAAATACTCCATTATCTATTCTTTCTTAGTGAGTTCAGAGTTTTGTACCCAAGTTACTTTGGATCATGACTTGCATTATCATCCAAACCTATCTTTTGATAGGTTTCAACCTTATACACTTTATACCTCTTTATTGAGTTTCTTTTCTGCATCTGATAAACAAGGAAAACTATAGCTATCTAGTCTTCAACTCCCTCGGAGATCTAAGAAGGAAATAATATTAACTGAATAAGTAGGAAGTATAAGCAAATAACTTCTAAAAATGGTGAGAAATGACAGAAACAACTGGCTGACCAGACAGTCACCCAAGGTTCCTCTGCAACACTGGGGCATCCATCTTTGGCCTAAAGGCTATTTAACAGGTATATATATATATATATTTTATGAAGCAGGGTTTTTGAAGGTCTGTCCTGCCTTGTCTTGCCAATGTTTGACAGCATACTGTCAGCAGTAGAGACAAGGGCACTTTCTTGCCCAGTGGCTTACTTTTGCCACAAAGAAAGTAAACTCCATGTGGAGTTTCTTTGATGCCCATTATCTTCTCTGAAGTAGATTGGGGCTGCCAGGAGCAGACAGTCTCACTGTCTTAAAAAAAAAAAAGAACCTATGTCATAAAAACTTCTTAAATGCCATATTCTGTAGATCTCTGAAGTGTTTGAAGATTATCTATCTAAAATATATCTCTTTGACCTTGATAACATTCCTAATATGACTATAAGTTCAATTGTAATAGCTGACTAATTATTAACCTGCATTTCCTTATTATCCTAAATAGTTGGTAATAATAGCTTTCAAAGGCTAAAAATTTGCATTGCATTGTTAAATGAGCTGTATAGGTACAATACCTTGAACAAGAGTAGAAATGTCTGTACAGTATGTTCTAACAAAATTTATCTCAAATTTGTGTCAATATACAAAAATCCATATCAGCATGAAATATTTAAAGCTAGTAGTTGCTTTTTTGGTTTAAAAGTGAATTCAATAATCTATCTTTTTATCCTGTTTCCATATACCCCCTTTTCCTTTTTAGAGTAGATTCAATAATCTACCCTTATATTCTTTCATATCTATATCCTCCTTTTTCTTTTCAAAACAAGAACCCTGAATCTAAATTCCTTTGTTCAACTTTTTTCTGACTATTACCAATAACAACCTGCAACCAGCCACCCTAAACAATGACAAATATCCATAACCCCCTGAACAACCAAAAACCACCCACCCCACCTCCTGGGAATGTGGATGTAGTGTTTTTAAATTTACTCCCTGCTTTCTGTGGGTGACATCATCTTCAGGGGATCCTGAAAAAAAATATTGGGTTAATTGTCAAGTCCTGGAAGAGGTAGCTGTATCATTTGTGGTCCAGTCTCTGTGTAATGGGAAAGAGCAGGGCTTATTTCAAGTACTTAGAGTAGTCTGTGAGACTGGGTCATCTCAGCTAACCACCTAGAAATTGTTCTGAGCAGTTTGTAGTCCAAAGCCGACCTTTAGGTGATATTTTTCAGCTTAGTAGTCTTATCATAGTCCTGGAGAAATCATCATTGTGGGGCCCCATTCTGCTTTTGGAGACCTCAAAGGTCTGTTAGGCATGTTCATGGTTCACTACATAAAACTGATTGAGTATATTCTATATGTTATCAACTTAAAGTCTATTATATTGTCTTTTTTATTCTTTGAAAAATAGTGCAGTATATGTTTTTCCTAAATAAAAGTCTAGTTAAGATATTTCAAAAAACAACCAACCAAACAACAACAACAACAACAACAACAACAAAAACAACTGATTGAGACTCAAACCAGAAATCATGTACAGGAAAGTAGATGAAACTTTTCTTAGAATTAGTTAGTTCTCTATATGGCCATTAATATCATGAAAAAGTTTAAAATACACACACATACAACATATTAATCTTATAAAATTTGAGATATTTATACCTTAAGAAAAATAAGATTTTATTTTTCAAAAATAAAATCAAAAGGTTATGAGATTAGTGGCAACAAAATAGTCCTTAAATATTTGTTTTTCTTCTGTCCCATATCAGGAGGCTCTTCTGACATGAGACAGAGATTTTGGATGTTACTTTAACAAGAATGATTGGTTTTAGAGAAGGAGAGAGGCACACTCCAACTTCAAAGCTAGCTTTAATTTTTAACTGTACAGGGACTACAAAAGACCATTTACCTTGTATGTCTGTAGAGAACAGCAGCAACAAACATTTGGGAAGATTTATAAAATTTTATCCTGTTTGAAATGTGATATACCAATAGGCCAATTTACTCTTTTACTTGGGATTTTTTTCTGAATGATTTGTCCTTTTACTTTGGATGTCTCATTTGTCCAGTAGTCTTTGGATTCCTTAGCTGGATCCCTTTATTCTCCTGAAAAGACAGAAACAAAACCCTCCTGAAACCCTAATTTTGGGGAGGTCCTCCTTTGGCATGTTATAACTGATCAAATGAAAAGCATTTGTTATTTTTATAAGTTAGTTTAGATTAAATGGCCATGCTGCTTGATGAAGTATCATCTCTTCTAATTAAGAGGTTTCGTGTTCAAATCTAATCTATACTATTTTTTGAGTAGGTTTCTCCTGAAATTTTTGTCTTATCTTTTAATAACTGTTTTATCACGCAGAGAAATACATATTTTACAATAGGCATTAGGTTCTTTAATTGCTCTGGGAAGGGTTTTCCTCCATAATGACAGAAAACAACTGAAAAGAATTTGGCACGAGGGACTACAACAGGCCCCTCTAAGAGTTTCCTGATGACAAAGAATTACCTTGAATGTTCCTTGTTGATCTACATTCATTAGTCCAATGTCTGCCTTTGCCACACCTTCTGCATATTCCAGAAAGGAGGGGTGTTCTGTTTGAATTAAGTTTAGAAAAAACATTCTTTCTGAAACACCCTGTTTACAGTCCCTTTTAAGGTGACCTGATTTATCACAATTGAAACACTTGGCATTTTGATTTTTTTTAAACCTTTGGAAATCACTTTTTCTATCCAAGCATCATTATGATCATGAGATTTATTAACCACTACACACATGCTACATACTATACACATATACTATACATTACACACACTACACTACACTCACTACAGACACACACTACAGACACAACACACACCACATAAAAGCACACATAAAAATATAAAAAGAAGCATTCCTCCACAATTAAGGCTGACAACAGCAATAATCTATATGTGCAAACATAAATATTTAGAAGGCAGTTTGACAGGTACATTTTATTCATTTAACAGAACAATAGCAATAACTTCCCCATTGGGATCTATGATTTCCATCTATTCTCTGTCTCTCCATCCCTCCATCCATTCATCCCTATCTATCATCTATCTATCTATCTATCTATCTATCTATCTATCTATCTATCTATCTATCTATCTATCTATCTATCATATCTGGGCTTACAATATCAAACATGGGTTCCCTTCTACGAATGGGCTTTAAGAACATCTGGGAAATAGTGGTCACACACATTATGCTACTATTGTAGCAGGGGGCACATCTTGCCTGTATACCATTATCAGGATCACTGGCAATGATTCTCTCCCAGCAGCCAGTGTAGTGATTTCTGTCAGCTCAGCCCAGCCCCATTTCTCCATGTCACACAACCAAAGCATGCACGATGTCTCCAACAATATAGACTTACCATCTAGTTCTGACATTCAACTGATAGCAGTGGCAATTGTCTGTGCTGTGTGGGCGGCCTGATAGGAATAAGCACAATCTTGGTACCTGGGTTTTCACTTCAAAATATATGGCTTCTGAGAATGACTTTTCCATGCATCCAGGGTGGCTTCATTAACTGTGTGTGCATGCATGTGGAGGTCAGAGGTCAATACCAGGTATCTTCCTCAATTGCTTTCCACCTTTATTGAGACAATGTCTTTCACAGACTTGGACCTCCCTGATAGCTGACCAACAAGACCTGATGGGACTCCCCTCTCTCCTCAGTGCTGGGATTACAGATGTGCTGAAGCATCTGGTTTTAGTGTGGGTACCAGGGACCAAATTCAGTTATTCACACCTGTGCGCCAAATGCTTTTCCAACTGAACCATCTCCCTAGAACCCCGTTTTCTTTATTGGCGCTGTACTTCTGGCATATTCCCAAACCTGCCAGGTACTGCGGGGTTATTTAGCAGGAATCCTTTGTGTGATGAAGCAGAGGAATCTCCCAATGCCCACTGTCCAATCCATGCAAGTGCCAATTGGTCTTGGAATTCATTGGTTACAGGGATTTTTTAAAACAAGTAGCAAGGGTGAATGCAGACTTAGCTCTCTAATCCACAATCATTTGTCACATTCTGTTGGCCTCTGTGTGGGTATCAGCTATTGTGTGGCTTTTCTTGGGGACTCTTTATTTCTCTTCAAACTAGATAAACAGACCAACATGCCCCAACATGCTGAACTAAACCAGCGGCAGCCCCTCACCGGGGACACTTGCAGGAGCATGTGTGACTCAAGGGTGGCTGGGTCACCAAATGCATGGACTTACCTTCCATTGAACACTCTGCAGAGAGAGGGAGAGGGAGAGGGAGACCCACCCAAAGAGGCTCATGGCTTCCTGGATATGGTCTCTTGGGTGGAAAAAGACCCGGAGTTCTTGTGGGGGAAGAGCACCTGGCTGATAGTGCCCAGTGTCAGGATGGACCTAGGCCCAAGAGAGGCCAGGAAAATTGTGATGGCAATTGCAGCCAGGGACTGGTTAGACATGTTAGCTGAGATCAACCTGTATGGAGAGCAGATATCCCCGATCAATGCGGATATTGGTGTCTGCACCTGTGTTGTGAACAGAAGTGGGCTGGCCATAGTAGCAGCCCTGTGAAGGACAGACAGATCCAAACAGCCAGCCCCATCATCTTTCTGCAGGACCCAGATCTGAGTAAACAGCTGCCACCGTTAAGGACTCAAACCTGGGCAGGTAGGGCCACCATCGTCTTCAGGCCTGGTGGAGCCCTCCAGTTGACCTGAGATGCCTTGAGACTTTTCATCTACTTAGAAGTCTGGGAATCCAAAAGTCAGATTCCCAGTCTCAGTGGAATCAGGGTGATACCACGGGTGGGGATATGGTGGAGTTCTCTGCGCAGAGCTGTGATTGGGGGCTGCAGACAAGAATGTGGCTCAAATTCCAATTGGTCTCAACAATAAAAACCTGGAGTCAGGTATTGGGGGTGAAAGCCAAAAGATCAGCGAAGCAGAGCAGCCAGCCACTAGTTCTTACCTCTACAAAATCCTCAGACCTAATGGAGTATTCTGTCTCTACAAGTCCTCAGACCTGAGTGCCCTGTGCTCCTGTCTCTTCCTGACTTATAATCCTCTCTCCACCCAGCCATATCACTCCTGTCTCCACCTTGCTAGTCCTAAAGGTGGATTGCTAGGATTAAGGGTGTGAGACATCACTGCCTAGCTATTTCTCTTTGAGACTGAATCAATCTAGTATAGTCCAGGGTGGCCTTGAACTCACAGAGATCCCTCTACCTCTGCCTGGCCTCTATGGCTAACAAGTGGCTCACTCCACACCCTGTTTCTCAGGAAAACTTTGTTACAGCACAGACAGAATATCACCACACAGGAAGCACAGATAAGCCTGGGGTTGCTCTAGCAACTCAGGTTCTTCTGTCTACAGCCTGTTTCTCATATTTGGTCTGATAAGCCACATAGCATCACTGTAGAGAACCCCAAGAGAATTACATGCTAGGAAGTGGCCACTGTCCTCGTGCCATGGACACCCACCCCTGTGTTCTTGTCATGTGAACTGGGGGTAGGAGTGGCTGTATTCAGGCTGTTTGCTGTTTGGGTCACCCCATTTATTACTGTTGTTGTTATTATTTATTTTTGGTTTTATGAAGCAAGGTTTCTCTGTGTAACCACAAGTCACAGAGATCCGCCTGTCTCTGCCACTAGAGTGCTGGGATTAAAGGCATGCACCACCACCACTCGGCTATTCCATTTACTAACATATCTTTCATATTAGATTGGGATTACTTTTTATCCCTTTGTCTGAGAACTAGTTCCAGGTTATTAGGGGCATGGGTGAGGGAGGATTGGTGTCTATCCTAAGGTTTGTGTATCACTTCTGGGCTATTGGTTATGGAAATTTCCATCCCTGTAACCTGATGCTGTACAGACACAGGTGTGTGTGCCATGCATCATCCCAGTACTCCATCACGTGCCTGACTGTATGTTCCCATGATGCTCAGCTGGTGGGAACCCTCCTGTTATAGGAACAAACACCATCACAGCATGAGCCTTTCTCCATCAGCTCAGCATCCTTCTGCCTCAGAGAGGATTCGGAAGACCAATTAGGGAAGGCCCTGCAAGAGGCACAGGCTCTGGGGAATCCCTATCCCATGTAAGTTTCTCAGAGGCTTCTGTTCTTATGGGAAACGGTCCTGCTGACTGCCAGGGTGCTGGGTGTGAAACTCAGTCTTCACAGTGCATTGTGCCTCTGGGAGAAGGATGCCCAGAGCATGGGACTCTGTCTGGTTCCTCTATTCTTTGGGACCACTAGAGAAAGGGGCAGAGGGGGACTCTATGGTTCCGGTGGGAGAACCTGTCCTTGTTAGGCCCTGCACGTCCTCCTTTCTTTCCTGTTACTTGGAGCCACAATCCATGGTATGGACACATTACATCTTCTAGAACCAAACTTTCTTCTTTAGTTGAAAACTATGAGATCTTCATATGAATAGTGAGCTTCATTGCGATGGTCGAATGGAGATACATCTTAGACTTGGCTTTTATGTGCCCATCCCTGTCCTCCTGGACTCTTCTTTTCCTCCTCCTCCTCTCCTCCCCCTCCTGCTGTCACATCACGTGTGCTCCTTTATCCTCTTCTGTTTCTCCTCCCTCTGTTTAGATATTTTTCTACTCTTATATTACTGTCTACATTCATGTCCATCTGTCTGTCTGCCTATAATCCATCCATCTACCTCCT
>NW_004949105.1:6132306-6147624 GCF_000317375.1 Microtus ochrogaster | reverse complement strand
TGTCTGTCTGTCTATATCTTCGATCTAAACACACCTATACATAATAACATTTGAATCAATTTTTATAGCATGAATTTTCTCATCTGGCCACCAGATGTCAGCATAATCCCTCTTAAAATAAATGTGCAGCGGGGACAGGTTATGGCGAGAGTTACGACTAGAGAGCTTGGTCTCACTGGATGCAGGAAGAGGTTGGTGCTCATGTGCAGAGCTCATCATATGTAAAAGGAATATCACTTAGACCCCTTCTGCTTACATTAATTCCTCCGATGCTGACTTTAACTGACTTCTTTTACAAAACTCCCAGGTGTTTGTCTTAATGCCGGAGTCTGATTTAACAAACAGCTACTTACAGTTCCCTTACCCTGCAGAACTCTGGTCATGACCCAGCCAGTTCTACAGTTACGTGTAACCTTGTGTTAACTCTAAACTTAACCTCATGTTATACTGGCTTGTGTTAATGTTGATGTAAATGTTTTCTTAATGTGTCTCTGTTGTACACAAAGTTGTACAGTTATTACCTCCTGTCTTATGTTCTGGGTTTCTGCCAACTGTCGAGTGTTTTCATTGGCTCCTCGGACGGAACCTCTTTTGAAACACCCGAGCTGATGCTCCCCTCACTGCCCTTCTGCTAGCCTTGAAGCAGTTACCAAGAGACTGACACCCCAAAACCCTTAAAATCAGTTCAGGTGACCTCTAAAAGGGACCTTCTAAATGGGTCGTGGGCCACATTAAACTCATCCCTCTTCTTGCCACTCTGAGCATGGGTTTGGGGACTCAGAACTAAGGCATCTGGGCTGAGCCTTCTTTGCATCAGTTACCCTCTGTCTCACCAGCTCAGCTCCACTTAGCATCCTCAGGAGCAGCTGGACCCCATGACTGCTGCAGTCCCCACAGGTAAAGGGGACTCGATGAGAATGCTGCTAAGGACGGGATCTGTGCTCGTCTGAATAATGCTGCTCCTGGACAGACAAATCCTAACTGGTTTAATGGGACCTAGAGTCAGGGAGCAGACAATTCCTTCTGGTCCCCTCCCACTCTGGCTCCTCCCACTGATCACTTTTCTTCCTTATCATCCTCACGTGTATGTTTTCACTCTGTCTTCAAATGTCCTACTTACTGAACTTCACTCTGTACCCAAACAAAATGTTCCACACAAGCTCTCCCAATGCGCTCGCCCTGCAACAGCCCCATGTGTTTCTGATACATCATCAAAAGGCCTTTTAGATGCTGTGGAGAAACTCTGGCTAAACGGACCTTCATCCCTTTCACCCCAGGTGACACAATTCTTTACGTTCGTCTTCTATTTTCTCCCATCCCCTTCTTGTGATGCTCTGCAGTTCCCTGCCACTCACGCTGGCTCATTTTGGTGCAGCAGTCCTGGCAATGGAACTGGCCGCTGTCACCCTGAATTAACTCTGTGCCTGCTTCCTCCCACCTCAGTTCCTCCCTGTTCCTCAGCCTTCCCAGAAAATCTCTCGGGTTCACTCTGCCATCAAACCAGCTGCTTCCAGTTCTCTAATAATTACTTCCCAAGTTTCTCCGGGAATACAGGATGGCAATAGCCGGATCTGTCACCGTCCATCAAGTTAAGACTCTGCCCTGCTACATGACTGGAGGAACACCTCTTCAAAGCGCCCAGATCTACCCCCTCTGACAAAGAACCTCCGCAGTAGAAAACAGCTATAACACCCCACCCTGTATTTTTGTATGCCCTCAGAGTTAGGAATGATAGTTTCCTGCTTGAAGGACTGCATTTCCCAGCTCCCCTTGCAGACTAAGGAAGTCATTTCCACCCCATAAGAGGCAGCATTCCATTTTCCCCTAGGCATTTTTGCTGTCTGCACATGTGGGTGACAAAATGTTCCCTAGCTGTGAATAAGCATGGTCCTCTATAAGATCAGGCCAAACATCTCTTTCTTTCTATCGTCTGTGTCTACAGACAAAGCCACTGAACCAAGCTCCCTGCAAATGACCCCGGGGTGCCACAGTTGAGGTAGTTGTGAGTACTGGTACCCATAGCAGCACGGGCATGCACAGCGATACGATTGCTGAGGGTCTGGGATTCAACAGATTGCTTTCCTGGCATATGTGAAGACCCAGGTTCTATCTCTGGCACCACATAAAGCTGGTGTATGGCCGATGCCTGTAATCCCAGTCCTGGGAAGTTCGAGGTCAGGCTGGAGAGATGGTTCAGTGAGTCAAGACACTTGCTGCCAAACCTGATCCAGATCCACATTCTCATGTAGTGGAAGAACACTGATTCCCACAAGCTGTTCTCTGGACCTCTGCCTGTGCTGGGCCATACATGCGCCTTCCAATAAATACAATTTTAAAGTGTAAAACAAACCCACCAAAAAGAAATTCAAGGTCACTCTTGGCTATATAGAAAGTTTGAGACTGGGATGCATGACACCCTTCCTTAACAGCAATGGTTTCAAGATAAAAACAAGCAGGTGTCGATTAATAGGTGATAAACAAACAAGCAGCTTGTGGGGCGTCCATCCCATGGACTATTACTTCACTACAAAAAGGATGAGATACTACGGTGTGAATGAGTGGAGAAATGTATGTGACTAGAGAAGTCGACCTCAGGCAGCTGTGTGTCATGTAGTTGTTGACAAGAAAGTCTGTGAGTTGGGAAGTCTGCAGAGACGGGAAGTAGATTCATGGCTGCTCAGGGCCGGAGGGAAGAGATGGCTTCAGCAGCAGTTAACAGACCGGGACATTCTTTAGTGATGACAACATGTTCTAACATTGACAACGGTGATGGTTATGCAAATCTGTGAAGACAGTAAACACACAGCTAAAAACTTAAACGTGGAAAACTTAAAATTATGTATGATATAATATGAAATTGTGTACTTTAGATGGACAGATTAATGGCATGTGGATTCTATTTCAACAACTGTGCTCAAAAGGAAATGCAGGCACTGCAGGTTGGAGAACCTGAAAGGACCCCACAGACCAGGGAACCCGTGTCTCTGGGAAAGGTATGAAGGGCTCACAGAGCCATGAGCTTTCACACTGCAGAGTAAAAACCCCTAGCAGCTGTAGAAAAGCATTTTAAGTGCACAGTTGAAGTGCAGGGCAGAAAGGGAAAGAGTCTCCACAGGCTCAGACCAGACACAAGGGCTCACACACCCTGTAAATCAGGGGTATCTGTGAGCTGGTGGCTCTTTTGGCAGTCCTGGTGGCAACGGGGGTGACCATAACTGGACATTGCTAGTCTTTTGGCCTTGTTGACGTAGAGAGCTGTGATGTGCGATCCTCTGTCTCAACAAGGGTTTCCTCTTCCATGTGCTTGAGAGAGAATATCCCTCCTCTTGCTGCTGCGTTCATACCCCTAACCCAAAATTCTTACTAAAAGTTGTTCTTGGTAAAAGGGCATTTTAGAAACAATCTATCTACTAGCACAGGGGGAAGGAAGTGAGACGATGGCCGGAAGACCAGTGTGATGTTCTAGCACAGTTCTGACGAGTCTGAGTTACATCGTCCTCATAGTCCAGGGACCCTAGTTGAGAAATTAGTATCCCAGAAGGGTGACTCCCTCGCTAAGCATCCAAGCACCATGGATGCAGTTCCTACCCTGGGTGGTGCTTCACAGATTTCCCACGGATTGAACCCAACTGAAGATGAGCCCACAATCTCAAGTCACAAAGCCCATGAGGAATGAACTCACCAGGAGCCATGGTCCCCGTAGTCTCAAATGCGAGGACAATGCGGGATGTCACAGGAAAGGAAGGGAGAGGTGCTTGATGGGAAACTGAAATGTAGCAATGGGAGGCACCGTGCAAGAATGGGGAGATGGGAGACGGGCAAGCAGACTATCCATTAGTGAAAATATTTCAAGGAGTTGCTGACCATGAAGATCACGGTACATTGAGCTGATGGCAGAGGGTGGAATGTGTCCATCACCTCCATGTGAGGCTCCTTTTGAGGGCCAGGAGCTCAGCGGTGGCCTGAGCACTGACTGCCTATTTCCATGCTTCTGGACTTTGAGATAGTCACAGAGGGACACTCACAGCACACTGCCAAATGTCTCATGACTTCAAGCTCATGCCCGTTGATGGCTCTGAGGCCTGGTTTGAGGGCCTACTATCCGGCCAGGTGCCCGGGACACTTCAACACATTGTTCAGGGATTGGTTCTTATCCCTGCCACGGCCAAACACCAGCCCCTACCCTCTGATGGGAGCAGAGCCTGCCCTGTGGAAATACTTTCCAGAAGAGAGAGTTACCACCACCACCACAAATGAGATTCACTTAGATTTTAGAGAGGATAGGATTTCCCTGACCAGTAGTTACTTTTAGGGAATTTTTGCCAAAGATCATGGCACATAGACAGAGTTAATGCCTGCACACGCCAGGCCTGCCCAACTCCTCCATTCTTACCAGGGTCCTTCCTCTCCTCCTGTACATTAGCTGAGCTCTGCTCCCCATCCTTGTGTCCCATCCCCCTCCCACAACCCCATCCATACAGTGTCATCCCTGAGGGAGGAATGGTCACTGAAATCCTCTTTTCTTTGCCCTAGGACTGTCAGAGAGACGAGCCTACACGTCTCTTTTCCAAGCCAGGCAATGGGGGAGGGGTGGAGGGTGTGCCAGAGACTTTTGAGGGGCCGCTCCTGGTTGGGGCATATGGAGGCTCTGTGAGTGTCCATGGTTCTGTCTGCACAGCTGCGAGGGAAGGGAGATGTGTACGTTACGGATGATACACACGGGGAGATGGGCCCGTGTGATAGGGCCGGTAAACACAGTGACAAGGGAGAGGCCTGGCTTGTCTCCTCCTAAGCAGGATCACAAGACCCTTCTGCAGCTGAGCAAATATCCACAAGCCCATGGCTAGCACCGAAAACCCCAGGAGCAGCCAGGGTAAACATGGGGACGGCTAGGAACGCACGAGGCCACACAATCATCTAGGATTACTCCAGCACACCTGAACGGCAGCTAGAATTGGAGAGGCCCCCATGGGGAACTGTTTTCAAAAGGTCTGGATTGGTTTCCAGATCCAGACTTGGGTGCACATTAGCATCCATGGAGGTGGACAAGGAATCAATGGGCTCTGTTTCATTAGCATTTTCCAGGGGAGCTGTAAGTCAGCCTCACACAGTAAAGGCAATGGGGGCTCTTTACAAACAACTGGAGGGCACTTAGTATGGCAGCTCACTTCACCATGGGGCAGTCCTCATGGTGTGACCATCATGGTGCAGCCTCTGTGTTTCTAGCCTAAGCCTAGAATGCATCTGGAACTATTTTATGAGTGTGTATGTGTACGTGTGTGTGTGCTCTTTGTCCACTCTGGGTCCTGGGAGCCTGGGACGACCTGTTCTGTGATCTGTCCTAGATGACTTTGCAAGTGCCAGGCAGGTGGAAAAAGCTGACTCAAAAAATAAAGTGCAAAGCACCCGCAGAACGACAGCCCAGGCTGCTCTCCGGCCACCACACGTGTCCATGTACACAAGGCATCTGCACACATACACGTGATAGCCATGCACACAAGTATACACACACACACACACACACACACAATCAAATACACTAGTCAGGAAATCAGAAATAACAGATTCTGGCTGATATTTATTTAAATTCTGTAACATAGTTGGTTTTGCACAATAAAAGTGAAAGAGTCGCATGTAATTCCCTTTCTTCATGTCTTCCACCTGCCCTCCCTCCCTCCCTCCCTCCCTCCCTCCCTCCCTCCCTCCCTCCCTCCTTCCCCCTCTTTCTCTCTCTTTATGAGCTATTGCCATAGAGGGAAATCTACCTTTTAAAAAATACTCCTTGAATTCGATGTGCCTAACTCTTCAACTTTTACATTAATGTACATTTTTCTTTATATTTAATTTCCGTGACAGCCAAATTGCACGCCCTTAATTAAATTAACACAAATTAGACTTGAAAGGAGTTGAGAAATGAAAATTCAGGTTGTTTCTTAAAAGCTTTCTTACTGCTGAGGCATTCTGGAAAAAAAAGGCCTCTTCCTCAGAAATGAGACCAATTAGCAACACGACGGCTTCACTGTTCACCTTCCCTGAGTGGGAGCGAGGCCTCAAGGTGCTGGACCGTGTGACTTCAGAGCCAGGCATCAGGCTCTAAGACATATGGTCAGCGGTCAGAGGGAGGAGACTGGGTTGGGGTTTGGGGTCCCAGCCTTGCCTAAGGCAGCCCTGTCTGCAGGCCTGAGAGAATGGCCTAGACTTCAATGGTGAGGCTCAGGCATCACACGGCTGGGGACTCAGATCTTCCCATTTTGCCTTCAAGCCCTTTGATAAGATCCCTTGTCCTGCTGCAGGGAGCCTGACCTCTTCCACAGTGCTTTCCCTGCCCAGCAAGCCCTGCACCCACCTGGCTGCCCTGCAGCAGGTATCCGCGAGCACAGCGTAGGCTCTACAGAGCAGGGGTCACTCCAGGGTAGGGGCTCTCTCCTCCAGCACTCTCCATCCTGCTCTGGTTTCACTTCACCCAGGGACACTGAGCATGCAGCCAGCAAGACTTTAGGAGTCTGAAGGTAGCTGCTTGGCTTCCACAGCCTTCCCCATGCTTTGCGTAGGGGCCCTTCTTCCTAGCTGGAGCTGTTATCACAATGTCTTTAAAGCTCTCTCCCTCTCTCTCCCTCTCCCTCTCCCTCTCTCCTTCCCTCCCTCCCTCCCTCCCTCCCCCCTAGAGACCTTGCAACAGAAGTGGACAGGGTTGTGGCTATCTGAGTCCTAACCAGATTCCTGGGCTGCGGTGAATACTTGCTTAGCATGTATGAGCATTGGTCTGGCTTTCTAATCTCAACGAAGGTGGCAATACTGCCCACTGTCCAGGACACAGGTTGGTACTCAGCTGCCCACAGTCACTTGTACCCAAGGACAGCAGGGGCTTGGGGAAAACCTGGCCAGTGTGTCTTGACTTGGCCTTCTTTAAGAAGAAGGGCTGGGACTTTTCCTCAGGGCAGTGACATACAGCCCTGCCCCAGTGGCTCACTCAGGTCAGGAGAGGAGGAGGCTAGGACCAGTGTGGCCATCCTTTCCTCTGGCATCGACTGGTCCTTGGGAAACTGTGTGGTGGTAGATTGTGGCTGGATGTGGCGCTGGACTCCGTATTCCTTGACCTTTCTAGGGAGGCTGTGGAAGAGCAAGAAGGTGGGTGGAGGAAGAGGAGAAGGAAGCAGACAGCAGCGGCACCTGGCTGTGCACACTGCTGCTCACACTCATTGGCAGGGCCTGGAAACCTGCCAAGCGTAGCAGTTAGTGCTTCATAACTGGGGTACAGAAAATAGGAGGGAAGCGAAATGGCAGGTGATACCCCCTGGGGAACCACGCTGTCCTCCTTGCAGAGGGCCATTTTTGCTATTAATCTCAGGAAGAATGCTCTACAAGGCTTCCTCCCAGCTACAAAGGGCCGCCTGCAGGTGAATATCGGCGGTGCCTTCTGAGGTTGAAATTACTGCTCTGCTCCATTGGAAAACTCAATTTTCCTTTTTAATCTTTTTTTTTTGAGTGGGTAAAGACTGAATGGAATCAGTGATGATAGGGCCCAAGCAGGGCTCCTGCACGGGGCAGGTGAATGGGAGGAAGGCCAACTGAGGGCAGCTATAAAATTAGACTTTACCCCACATCCTAATTATACCCACCAGAGAGGCAAGTGGAACACCTTGGACACACACAGATTTCATACGTCAATGTGTCCCTAGGCAACTTGAAAAGGGAAGTATAAGGGCTCAGGAGTATGGGGCAGAGAAGCGGTTCAGGCGGAGTGGGGATCAGAGACCTCAAGGGCACATCTGAGGTGTGTAAGCAGAGATCCAGTGAGATGAGCCTGAGGGAGATCTGGGAGGGGCACAGTTCTGATTGTGTGTGTGTATGTGTGTGTGTGCGCGCGCACGTGTGTGTGTGTGCATGCACGCACCTACACTTGGACATGCTATTTCCTTAAAGATACATATATGTGCACACACATAGTGTTATATATTCATAACTCTAGCTGCTAAGAAGGCTGGGGCGGGGAGATGTTTGAGGTTAGCCTGGGTTGTCTAGTGAGACTGTGCCAGAGAGAGGAAGAAAAGAGATAAGAAAAAAGAAAAAGAGACTAGAAAGATAGAGAGAAACCCACGTGACATAGAAGTGAGGTGGATCCCTCCTCGTATCAAGGAGGAATCGAATATCCATATTCCTTTTGTTTCCCAGGGGACACATTTGCAGAGGGATGTCTTGAGACAGTCAGTGGATCCCAGCTGGTGGGTAGGATGTCAGCTGTTAGCTGACTTCTGGTATGCTGTGGCCTTCTGTGTGCTGAGGAAGCAAAAGTGTTCCCACTGAATATTGAGATAAGGCAGACTATGTGTTTAGCAGGGACCAAGAGCGCCCAACTGATGGCCTTGAGGATGTATTCTTGTGACCGTAGAGACGTGCTACTCAGCTCAGCTTACTGGTGTCACGGTGGTGAAGAGCTGGACGGACACCCCTTGAGAAGGATCTCTCTTGGCTCATGGTTTCCGAGAGGTCAGTCCATGCTCTATTGACCCTATACCTTTGGGTAGAAGAGCATGCTGTACGAGCCCACACGGGATCTTGCTTCAGTTCTTGACGGACATGAAGCCAAAGCAAAGGGCTCATACAGGAAGACAGCATAGCCTAGGACCACCCCCTCACAACTCCTGTGATACGTTTCCTTCAATTTGTCCCACCTCCAACTTCCCATCACTTCCCAATAATGCTGTCATGCGGATCCATTGAGGGGTTAATCCATCGCTGGGTCATGATCCCCGCGATTTAATCACCTCTGGAATCATTTTCACAGACACTCTCAAGGGTGATTCCAGAATCCTTTTGGCTTCTTTTGACAGTGCGAAGCAGACAGCACTCACAGTAGCTGGGACCTTAGGCAGTTCTTTGAGACTAGATCTGGCTGCCCTCTTCACCAGCAGCAGAAACCACAACAGCTCTGACCTGTCTTCAGGTTTTCAGTGTGGGCACTGCCTCCCTCTGCTTGTGTATCTCTGAATTCCCGGGAAAGCCTTCCTCTTGCTCCTCTCCCTTCCACTGTATAAGATAAAAAGAGAGCATCCACCAATCCTCTCTGTCCCTTTGGAATGTGCTAGAACACAGTCTGCTGAGCAGGAGACAGGCACACCACAGGTGCCCACAGGCCTGTCACGTGACTTGACTTTAAGCGGGACTGACTCACCATTCCACTCAGAGAAGTTGGAGGAGCCAGATGGAACCCTGGGCCACAGTCTACGAGCACGTGACTCCCAGAGGCGGGCGCAGCCACTTCCTCCAACATCGGCAAGGAGAATTTTGGGTTCAGGAAGCTGGTCTGTGCACATCTGGCGGGCAAGAGGGCAGCTCCCAGTGCCAGAGCTGACACACCAAAGAATGAGTGTGGACCTTGAGTGGCAGCTGTATGGGATGATATTCCCTCCAGCAGAGGGACTGCCAGAGTCCCTGGAGTGTGTCTTCCTCACCGCCATGGGTCCCCAGTCAGCTGCCAGTTCCCCATGGCATTGAGCAGTGCTATCTACTATTTAAATGTGTTGCCAGGGCTTTCGCTTTCCATTTGGGAAAGCAAATTCTGCAATTATGCTGGAACAAGGGGAGGATGGATTTGAGGGAAAACCCAAAGCTAGAGCCTGCCCTTTGGGAACGACTGGTCTGTGAGCTTTGCACCAACACAGGTCTGTTGGCACGTGGGCTCTGGCTTATGCAAGATGAATGTGCTAAAATTAGCCAGTGGGTTTGCCAGAGCATCAGAGGGTGTGTGTCAGAGGGCTTATAACATTATATCGTTAGAAGCTATGGAAGGTTCTCCGGGTCTTATTCTCTGCTAGGGGAGCCATTGAGTGTCAACGTGCCAGTCCAAGAGGGAAAACATTGGGTTCACAGCTGTGCATAACCCCCTCGCTCACCCCAGTGTTGGATAAAAGAGCTCTAGCTGGGCTTTGTCCATCCGAAGCTCAATACTTTACCTGAAGAAAGTGCAGTCCTCTGTGTAAGGCCTTGATATATATGGATATTAAAGTCCTCATCAGAACCCAACACACAGTTTCTGTTTCTTGAAGAGCTGAGCATGGTAATTGGAGAATCTTGGCCAGATCCCTTGTGTGGTGGCTGCATAAATCTCTAGGGGATGACAGGCATACAATGGCCCCCCTCTTCCCCGATCAGGCTGGCCCGTGTCTGAGCTATTTATTAACTGGGACATGAATGAGCAAATGAAGGGCCAATTTATATGTCGCATACAAAGATGTATTAGGACTGCCATAAACATCGATTTCTTCCTCCTTTTCTTCTGGGCTGGGACATATATGCAGAGAGCGGTGGTCATATGGGGTACCCTTATCAGATCTTAGATACTTCCCCGACTGTCCGCAGCCATTAACCTTGCATATTATCTGACTTGAGTGATTAGCGCAAGGCACATAAAACCGTATTGATGGCTAGGCCTGGGTCAGAATGGGCTGCTGAGTTACTGGAGGCTGGATTTTGCTGACTTTGTGATACAAATGATAGTATTATGCTCGGGCCACGAAATTGCTAATTTGTCATCTCTTTCATGGTGTTTCCAGTACAATGAGGAGCAGAATCACAGCCTCATTGAGAGGCCACTGGCAGGACATTCTTTGTCCATTGGCTCATGTCCATCCCCATACCTGCGTGCCGTGCACACCGGCTCTCATGCATACTGGGGCAGTGTGGGTTTCACTTTCACCTCTGTCTTTCCATTGCATCTTCTGTTTCTGATGGGCGAATGGGGAAAGCTCCATCCTTGCTGTCTGCACTCAGTCTCAAAGGCTCCTCCTGCTCTGTTATGTTCCTGCTCATTGGCTTCCTACCTGGCCTTTCTCAGTCACCAGCAGCTCTAGGCCTGCAGTGTCCTTTGACCCTGGGTAGAGGTCAGGGATGCTGCCCTTCTCCCACAATGCACTCCTCCCCAACCCAAGGATTCTTACCCCAATATACAGCAGTTCTGGTTGAAGGGATCTTGGTGGGAGGTGGGTTGTCACCGTGGTCTGTTTGTCTATCACATGGGACGTGTACTGTGTGGACTTTCTTGTGTTTGTGGCACTGGGTGTAGCCCCATCTCCCAGGTCTGGAGCCACTGGATTATAGCACAGTGAGATGCCGTGTTCCTTGCCCCCGTGTCTGCGTTCGGTGTGCTATTACCCAGTTCTTGAGCTTCGGGCAAGGGGGCTGGAGATTAAAATACACAAACACACAGAGAGACAGAGACACGGGTCATCCTTGAATTCCCCAAGAATGCCCCCTTTATTGTGTTCAGGGGCAGATTATATAGAGATAGCCATGCCCCAGCCAAACCCACCAGAAACCACTCTCCTGCCATCAGGAACTCCTGAAGGTCTCGTGCTCAGAGCAGCTGTAGGCACTCAGATCAGGGAATTGCAAGAAACTCAGGATCTGGGGTCTCACTGCTCCCAACAGTGAGAGTTGGGAGTCGATCTGCATGTCTTGTTTCCTGGCTGGAGGACTCCTATAAATCCTAATCCTCCTGATGTTCTCAGATCAGTTTTTCTCCACACAAGCCACATCCCATGGCTGTTTCCTAAGTCCAGAGGGGAGAAGAACCCCTTACCAGGCTCTCTCTTTCCAAGATTGACCTAGAATTAGGGTCACACAGTTAGAGGGTCATATCATTTTCGCTTCCCTTTGACCATGAGGTGGTTTTCAGATAGGAACACGGGGAAGCTGTCTACAGCATCAACTGCATTGTGTGAAATGTTTAATAAGTTAAGGCAGGCGGCATGTGGTGGCGAGCAGTGTGGTTGTGCAGTCATCAGATTAGGAGCTGGTGCCAGCGAAGGGAAATGGTTGCTGAGGTGGTCGGCTGGGTTCAGAGCCACAGCTCTTCCAGCCTGGCAACAGCGGCTATCCTGGGGTTGAGAACATACATTCTGGAATGGACTCTGGTGAATGGATCCTGGGTCTTTGTCCCTCTGGTGCAAAGTCTCATCTAAGTCCTTAGCCTTTCTGAATCTCATCTTTTCATTAAGAATTAATCTGTATACGGGGCTTGGGCAATGGCTCAGGGGGCAAAGCACCCATGCTAAGCACAGGAACCTGAGTTTGGATCTCAGAAGCCACAGATGCCATAGTATGTGTCTATAATCCCAGGGCTCCTGTGTCAAAATGGGGAGCAGAGATGGGGTGCCCAGGAGCTCATGGGCCTGCTTGAGGTGCACACGATGAGCAATAGGTGGCCTGGTCTCAAATATGGTGGAAGGGAAGGAGAAACAGTAGCATTGTCCTCTGGCCTCCGCATACACTGTGGAGTGGGCACACTCACTTGCACGTGTATGCATGAACACACACACACACACACATAAACACACACACACTTATAAAGAGGGTTCAATGTGTGCTCCTAGGCTAGTATCTGGGGTGTATTGGCTACAGTGACCTTCTGACCTCTCTCACCCTGGCATTCCAAGATTGCCCTGAACACCCCAGGGAAGATGCAGTATTTGAAGTGGCCTTGAGAGGCAGGAGGAGCTGGGGAAAACAGAGGCAGGGTTCTCATGGTTGGGGCAGACAGGGACCTGCCTCAGTACTATGAGAGACAGAAGAGTTTTGGGGTGGAATGCACCAGAAGGAGGTGAAAGACACTTCCAAGAGGTTGTCCTTTATTTTCTGCCCACAGCGGAGGTCAGGTGATGCAGATTTTTGGCACAAGATACTTTGGTGTGGAGCTTGGGGAGTGACTTTTATTTCTCTTAGCATTCCTGGTTCTTTTGATCCATGTAACCATGGAGATTCGGGTTGTAGTTTGAATAATTTTTCATCTTATTTTTTTATTATATGTACTATGTAGGTATGGGTGCTCGAGGGCAGGTTTCCGCAGAGGGTGGCAGAAGGTGTTGGACCCCTGGAGCTCGAGCTATTAGTCGCTGTGGATGCTGGGAAAGAAGCCCTGCTCTGCAGAACAGCAAGCAGGCTTAGCTGGATCATCTTCCAGCCTCTGCAGAGTGGGGCCCTCATGTGCTCTAGGATTCTCAGCATCAGGGCAGGCCACATCCCCTCCCTCACTCCCAGAACAGTTCTGAAGGAGAATGCACAAGCAGATGCATTCCCTAATGGAATCGTGGTGAACTGAATTTTGCTGGAGGAAGGTCAGTATTTGAACTATGTATCTTAGCAGGAAAGTCTATTTCTGTGAAGAGACACATTGACCAGAGCAAATTTTATGAAGGAAATCATTTAATTGGAATGGCTTTCTTACAGTTTCAGAGGTTTAGTCCATTATCATCATAGCAGGGAGCATGGTGACATGCAGGCAGATGTGGTGCTGGCACAGTAGTTAAGAGTCCTACATATTACAGGCAACAGGAAATGGTCGGAGACACTGGGTGGCAGCTTGAGTATAAGAAACCTCAAAGCCCACATTCACAGTGACACACTTCCCCCAACAAGGCCATATCCACCCCAACAAAGCCACACTTCCTAGTAGTGCCACTTCCTATGAGATGATGGGGACCAATGACATTCAAACTACCACATTCTACTCCCTGGCCCCCATAAGCCTGTACAATATCATAATGCAAAATGCATTTATTCCAATTACAAAAGTCCCCCTAGCTTATCACAGTCTCAACAATGTTTTAAAGTCCAAAGTTCATAGTCTCTTCTGAGATTCATGTAATCACTCATAAAATCAAAACCAAAAGGCAGATCACATACTTCCAACATATAATGGCACAGGATATACATTACCATTCCAAAATGGAGGAAAGGGAGCATAGTGAGGAAATACTGGACCAAAGCAAGACTGAAAACCAGCTGGGCAAACTCCAAACTCTGCATCTCCATGTCTGATGTCAAAATGCTCTTTGGATCTCCAACTCAATTCAGCTTTGTTGACTGCAACACACTTCTTTCTCCTGGGCTGGTTCCACTCCTGTTAGCAGCTTTCCTCTGTAGGTATTCGTGACTCTGGCATCTCTAACATCTTGGGTTCTCCAAGGCAATCTAGGCTTCAACTTCACAGCTGCACACAATGACCTCTCTAGGCCTCCATGAAGGGGCATCCCTGACACATGCCTGGCCTCAGTGGCTTTCCTTAGTCTTGGGGGAAAATTCCATAACCTGTTTCTTCTACACTTAACTCTAAAGCCAGAACCATGTGGCCAAAACTGCTAAGGTCTGCTGCTTGCTGGGGCTGGAATGTGCCCCTCCCCCTCATCGAATTACATCTTCGGCACCTTTCTGCTTCTATTATTACCTGCATTGCTTAAACTTGACTGTCCTTGAACTACTCTGCAGACCAGGCTGGCCTCAAACTCAGGGATGCGCCAGTCTCTGCCTCCTGAGTGCTGGGATTAAAGGTGTGTGCCACCACCGCCTGGCTCCAAGCCTTTCTTTCTATGTCCCAGTCCCAGAGAGCATCAGAACTTGGCAGCTTTGGCAGCGTGCCAGTTTGCACCCCAGACTCCTGACAGAGTTGAGGTTCTTGAAGCTTCCTGACTGGTATTCTGCCGTCCAGGCTGTCTGGACATTCTAACGTTGATTTAGCTATGGCAACATTAACATATCATCAAACTTACAGTCTTAACCTGTTTTAGTCATATTTTAGTTACATTGAGAACTTCAGATTTGGAGCAGATATTATCACCTTCTTCTGCAGTCCCTGTCTGCCCCATCCTGCTTTCTGCCTCCATGAACCTGAGGGCTCTGGGAAGCTTATGAGTTGAATTGGACACTTGGCCTCCTGTGTCTGGCTTATCTCCATTTAATGCTCTCGGTGTTCATTCATGTCTTAGCGTGTGCAAGAGCACCCTTTCATATATAGGCTGAGGATTGTTCTGTTGTGGAATCTTCATGTTGCTTACTCATTGCTAGGTCCTGGGGCACATGGGCCAATCCTTCCTCTTGGCTGTTGTGGGCATGTGTGTGTGTGCAAGTGTCCACCTGGATCCCTGCCCACAGTTCCTGGAGGCACTCCCTATTTCTCACTTTGCTCATCCCTCCACAATCTGGCACCTACACCAGCTCCACCATCATTCTATACCACTTTTTTCTATTGGCCAAGGCAAACACGCTAAGCATGCATCTTTAACCAAGTGCACACCTTACCCTGGGTTCTGCTGCACGCTGTACCTCAACCACCACACACAATCATGCTGCTGTTTGTGCTGTGTGGCTTGTTCACCTCCACTAACCCCATCACAAGTGATGCAGGCACCATGAACCTTTTGTGACCCCAACAAATAAATGTGATGATCGTGGCGTTAGCAGTGAGAGAGATTAGGCAGCGCTGGGGACAATCACGTTCTCCTCAGCCTCTCCTCTTCCTGCCACCCTCCACATCAGCCCTCCGTC
>NW_004949105.1:6125775-6132021 GCF_000317375.1 Microtus ochrogaster | reverse complement strand
TGGGTATCCCTGGGTATCTCTGGGTATCCCTGGGTATCTCTGGGTATCCCCGGGCATCCCCATGCCTTTGTTCAGGGAGCTGTGTGCTTTTGCTCTCCCAACCACAGCTCTTGTACGTAGATGCTGAAGACATCAGTGATCTGGGACCTGGGGCTGGGAGAGAGAGCAAGCGAGAGACATGCAGCCGACCTCCTCACTTACAGTGTGAGCCAGCATTATGACCAGTTGTCTTTCCCAGAAGGCATTCTGCAGTTTTATTTTTATACATCCAAATAGGAAGTTTTTTGTTGTTTTGTTTTGAACGACAGGGGAGAAGATGGCAGACCAAATAACAGAACACACTTTCCTTCCATTGACTCCTCGGGTCATTTGACCTGACCTCTTGCCTCATGGTCACCCGTTGGCTAACTGCTGATGGAGTCCAGAGATAAGCACCCCTGGTTCCAGGCTGATTTCCTTTTTGTCAATCGCCTAAGTTTTATGTTCTGATTTGCCTCTGGACGAACAACAAAAGCTGGGCCATCAGAGAGGCTCACCTAATCTGTCACCAACCAAACACAAATACACAGAGGGGGGAAAAGCTGCCAACCAAGCTTGCAGTCATTTCTCTGAGGATCACTTTCTGGAAAGGCCCCTCACATACTTGTGAATCCCACAATCGCAGCAAAGACAAAATCTGCCATGGTTACCCTAGAGGATAGCACAGAATGTCATCAGGACCGCTCAAAGGTGGGACCTCTCTTTCTCTGCCTTTCCCGGCTACCACCCCCATCTTACGCCACCTGAAGCCAAGGGAGTGAGTTCCACCTTCCATAGGAGCCATGGTTCCATATTCAATGACCCCGCGGGTGCCGCACTCTAATAAACCATTTAGCGGCCAGCCAGCCTGTGTGTTTACGCGGGTAAATTTGTTTCACTGAGATTGCAGAACTCTGAACTTTCACTGTGTGCTATTTACTGTATCGAGCTGTGTTGAAAGGGGACCCCGCGCCTTTCCCCGGCTGGGCGTGCTGCTAACAGCACTTTACAGAAGTGGAGAACGCTCTGCGATCGCCCGACGGGAGCGGGATCAATAATAGTTCAGCAGTGTCTGATAATTGGAGTAGCTGTTATACACAAGAGCTTGGGCCGCCTCGAGTGACTCTTATCAATCTATTGTCCATCATCATCTGATAATCAGACCGAAAATATGGTGGGGAATTTTCCCTTTTTAAATCAAGCTTGTGAAAAACATTTGAAATAATGATGAAAAAAAAATCTCATTGTTCCACTCAGCGGTAGGAAAACCGGGAACGGGAGCTCCGTGGAGGATGCAGACCGACGGGTGCGCACTGCTGTGGCAGAGGCCAGAGAAAGACTGTTCTCGGACATTTGGAGTGTGCTGAAGGGATTCCGTGGCTGGAAGTGGCATGGCCATGTCCTCAGATCCCAGGTTTTCCTGATCGGAGGCAGTGGCCCTGTGGAGCTTGCACAGGGCTCTACCTGTTGATGGGGCAGGTTTGACTGGACTGTCAGAAAGCCTCAGGACTAAGCTTGTTTATGGGGCGAGGCCTGAGGCGTCAGAGCTCCTCTGTTTTGTCCGCCACTTGATGAAGGGAGATTGTCTTGGGAGCAGACTTAACTGAGGCTGCCTTGAGCTGTCACAGGGTGTCCTCTCCTGTGGTGGCGGGTGACTGCCCCAGGTGCTGGCTCAACTCTGTCTCCAACCCTTAGCACTCATACACTTGGGGCCACCAAGTTTACCAGGGTTTGTGCACCGCAGAACTGGAGTGCCTTCAGGTCTGTCCCTTCCCCCGGTCACATGCCTTCTGTCCCCAGGACCCAGGCAGAATCCCCTTGCGCCTCTGGGGCACGGAAGCTGGGCTTGACCCTGGGAATGCGCTGATGTTAGTATGCTCACGTGGTCTAGATCAGGCCATGTGCTTCTTTCTCCCATGTGACCAGCAATTCTCCCAGGCAGAAACAAGCTTGACAGTCTCAACCACTGAGCAATGAGAGATGCCACACATGTAGCTGTTGTTTCTGAAATTGCTAGTCACCTCATCTGGTCAGAAACTAAAGCTGGGCACAAACACCTACCTTCCAGTCACCATGCGGCTGTGTGTCTGGTCATCTTGAAAGTCTAGTGATGTGGCTGAACTGCTTACATGTGTCCTAAAGTAAGTTGGGTGACTCTCTCTCTTAGACCCATTCAGTGTGACCAATGCGTGGGAGGTATACGAGAATGCATGCCTGCTTCCGCAGGAATCACGGTTTGACTCCACACGGCTCCACTCTGCCCAGGGCACACACCTCTCTATTGAGCCCTGCCCTAGACTCCTTCCTACCCGATCCCTAACAGGGAAAAGTGGATATATATGCCCCCTACATGCTCACACAGGTATGTGCACCCACTAACAGCCCACACATGAGTACACATTCACAGCTGGACATACCACACCGTATGTGCACTCACGGAAGCACGCACAGCCACTAACACACCTACACATGTACACACTCACATCACGTGTACACTCACACACATGTTTACATCTACACACGCACATACATGCACACATGAACGTACATTTACATTCATGGACTTACCTACACCTATGCAATGAATGTGTGCTTACATACGTGGGCACATGCAGGCATGCATGCCCACGCAGACACATGTGTATTGCACACTCACATGAATGGGCTGAGAAATGGCTAACAGGGTCCTGTCAGGCAGGGAAAAGGCCACGAGCTTAGGACATGGTTCTTGCTTTACGGATTCACACTTAGCACCGAGGTGAGTCTCCCTCTGATTGCTGTCTTAAAGAGGCAGTAGAGGGCTTCTGAGATGGTTCCTCGGGACTGAGAAAGGGTAGGGCAGTGGTGGCTTTAGGGCGTGTCTGAGGTAAGAATGAGGGGTGTGGGTGAGGCCAGGGCAGCTGCTGAAGCTGGCTTCTCAGCCCACATTGCCATAGGCACACAGTACACCAGACAAGCCCACAGGGCACTGCGGTGGGAATGGAAGCGCTGTGCCCCATTTGAGCCAGAGTAGGTAGATAGGCAGAGACCCCCTCACTTGCCTTATTTGAGCCAGAGTAGGTAGATAGGCAGAGACCCCTCACTTGCCTTATTGACAGATATTGCATCA
Organism: Microtus ochrogaster; assembly: GCF_000317375.1. Classification (NCBI taxonomy): domain Eukaryota; kingdom Metazoa; phylum Chordata; class Mammalia; order Rodentia; family Cricetidae; genus Microtus; species Microtus ochrogaster. The sequence goes on along the minus strand of NW_004949105.1, from coordinate 6,128,894 downwards.
TCAGTACCCTCCCAAATGATGGCCAGTGTGGCCAAGGAGACACTGCCTTGTCTACATCTCACACCGTGTGTTTATAGAGGTAGGAACAGATAGGAGGCATATAGAAAAAATCTGGGAAGATGGGATCTAGGACACCCCACAGATCCCCCAAACCATACTCAGGTCTGTTACACAGATGGTATGGTGTCTGCCATTTGTGCTCATCAATGGTGATGTTCGTGGTAACTTTTCTTTTTTGCTATGGCTAAACACCCAACAAGAAACAAGGCGAGGGAGTGTTCTTGCTCCCTGTCACTGCTGGCATAAAATAGCCTGACCACAAGCAGCTTAGGGGAAGAAGGTTTTAGCTTGCAGTTTTATCCCTGTGGGGAAGTCAGGGGGGCAGGCATTAAAACAACTAGTCACATCGTAACCAGCCAAGAACAAGGAAAATTAATGCAAACACACACCCTCATGGGCTTGCTTGCTAAGTTATCCACTCATACAGTTCAGGATGCCCTTCCTAGGGGATGATGCCACTACAGGGGGATGAGCCTTCCAACGTCAATTAAAGACAGCTCTCCACAGACGTGCCCAGGGCCTACCCAATCGTGACAGTTCCTCATCAAGGAGCTCTTCCCGGGTGATTCTAGGTTGACAACCAAAATCAACCAGCAGCTGGTAGACCATGTATGATTAGGAAGCAGGGATTGGATAGAAAGCAGGCCAGGCTATAAAGTCTCCAGTCTCACCTCCGGGATCGGGGTCCTTCAATAAGGCTACACCTCACCTCAGAAGGCTTTGACACATCACCACCACTTGAGGACCAAGCCTCCTAATGTGAGCCTGTGAATAATACTTTTACATCCAAACCACAACACCCCAAGTAATGTGCCTCTCTGTGAACCCATGTTACTCTTTGGGGTTCAGGGAACAATGGTGGTGGACATGTCTGTCGGTGTTCATACGGTCTTGCCTGTGATTGGTGGGCTCTGTGAACCTGGAGTTCATGGGTGGAGTGGCTGCTGCAATCGTGAGCAACGGGAAGGTCTTGAGGAATGGATGAGAAGAATTTCACAAGGGTGTATGAGATTCGGAGGCCATGAGGCATCTCTGAGGGATGACATTTAAGCAAAGGTTTGGGGAAGAAAAGGGACAGCTCAGAGGAGCACATACATGAAAATATAATTCTATGGTAAGTCTGGTATTATATAAACAATCCAGTTTTCCTGCCTTTGCCTAGAGATCGGCCCCTGCTCCTGTGTACCATCAGCTTCAGGAGGTAAAGTCTTGTGGACGCTTAGCTCTGTGTAGGAGAAAATGCTTGCTGATGCCCAGCCTGGGCCGAACATGACACTCGGCACAGAAGCCAGGAAGGCAAGGTGCCTGGTTTATGGAGAGAGGGAGGGCCTGTGTGGACAGGATGGAGCTCAGTAGCCATGATGCCTTGAAGAAAGAATTCTAGTTTGCTATTTCTCAGAAGCATTGTATAGCAAAACAAAACACAAAACCCAACACCCAATCCTGCCTTATAGGATACCTTAGAAACCAATGCCTCACGAAAGGTCTCAGGTGGGGATGATCCAGGCCAGTGGTTCTCAACCTTCCTAATGCTGCGACTCTTTAATACAGTTCCTCATGGTGTGGTGACCCCAACCATCAAATCATCTTCTTTGCTACTTCATAACTGTAATTTTGCTACTGTCGTGAACTGTAATGCGAATGTCTGTGTGTTTTGCTGGTCTTAGGCAACCCCTGTGAAAGGGTTGTTTGACTCCCAAAGGGGTCACAACCCACAGGTTGAGAACTACTGATCTAGGAGGAGGAGCCAGTATAGCCAACGCTCATCACTCTCTATGTGGGACAGATGGATCCCTAGAGAGCTTGGACTCTGTTCTCACCCACCCTGACTCCAACTACAGCTTACCCCACGAGCATGTACTCCCCCTTAGGAGCCATTGCACTGGCCGGCTGAGCACCCGTGTACCTGTGAGGGTCTGCCATCTTGGTGACCAGCGTCCCTTGGTGGTTGCAGTATGCACCTGTACAATAGGAGAGTGAGACCTCTGTCCCGACATGCTGACAAACTGGGCCTGGCATTGCAGATCTGCCTGCCCCTTCTCTGGCATTCAGACTTCCCTTTCCCACCACCTCATCCCATACTGCTGTAGAACCTGCCAGGCCTGCAGGGTCGGCCAACTCAGCTTCAGCTGCTGACCTCTCAGTTCCAGAACTTAGGGAGATGTCCACATCTGCAAACAAGACCCTACAGATGGGATCAAGCTAGAGTGAGGTCATACTGACTACGGTTAGCCGTGCGCGAGGCTGGTGCCCACATGAGAAGAGAAGAAGCCGGGCTCAGAGATACACAAGGAAGGGTGGTAATGGAGGCAGATGGACTGATGTGCCCAGGTGACCAAGATGAGGAAGGCCACAGATAGCTCATCATCACCTGTTGCTTCGAGAGAGACCAGGAAGGGACCAAGCTGTCAGGACTTTCCCTCAGGCTCCCGGGCCCAGAATGTGAGAGAACACACTACCTCTCTCTAATACATGGTTACAGCTCTGACAGGAAATCACATAGAACCCTCACAGGATTCCTTTCTACCCGCCCGTCTAACCACATCACCCACCCAGCTCCGACTTCCTAGCCTGTCTCTGAGGCCTGACCAAACCCTTACGTCATGTTTTCACTTTGCCCTTTCTTCTCTTCATAGTCCACGTTGCTCTGTAATTCTGAATCATTGATGCTGACTTGGTCATTTCCTGGCCTTTTACTTCTCACTGAGCACCATGAGAACAAGGACTTGGGGTGCTTTGCTCAATGTTAAATACAGGACTTAGCAGGGCCTAGGATTGGGAGTTGTTTGGTTTGGGTGGATAGATACATGATCACCTGGAAGGATGGGTGGGTGGATGAGTGGGTGGGTAAGTGGGTGGATGGTTGGGTAGGTGGGTAAGTGGGTGGATGGATGGATGGATGGGTGGTTGGATGGGTGGGTGGATGGGTCGGTGTATGGGTGGGTGGGTAAGTGGGTGGATGGATGGGTGGATAGGTGGGTGGATGGGTCGGTGTATGGGTGGGTGGGTAAGTGGGTGGGGATGGATGGGTGGTTGGATGGGTGGGTGGATGGGTAGGT
>NW_004949105.1:6117564-6125668 GCF_000317375.1 Microtus ochrogaster | reverse complement strand
GATGGATGGATGGGTGGGTGGGTGGATGGGTAGATGGGTAGGTGGATGGGTGGGTTGGTAGGTGAGTGGGTGAGTGGATGGGTGGATAAGTAGGTAGATGGATGGATGATGTGGGAATCTCCCTCTGTATGCTGTGAATACCATTTGGTTAATAAAAATGCTGCTTTGGGCCTATTGCAGCACAGAATAGGGCAAGGCAGGACTTCCAAACAGATTGAGGAGGAGAGAGTAGGCAGAGTAAGAGAGATGCCATGTAGCCACCAGAGGAGAAAGATGCCCACAATACAGTACTGGTAAACCTTAAGCCTCTTAGTAAAATATAAAATAATAGAAACAGATTAATTTAAGATGTAAGAGCTAGCTAGAAATGCGCTTAAGCTATTGGTCAAACCGTATTGCAATTAATATAGTTTCTGTGTGATTATTTTGGGTCTGGGGTGGCCGGGAAATGAACGAGCAGCCTCTGACTACAAATGGATGGGTGGGTGGATGGTTGGGTGGATGAATGGTTGGGTGGATGAATGGTTGGATGGGTGAATGGGTGGGTGGGTTGAATGCATAGATGGGTGAGTACATGGGGTGGCTGTCTGGGTAGATGGATAAATGAATGTATGAGCAGGGAGATGGGTAAGTGTACGGATGGGTGTGCAGATGAATGCATGGATGTAGCAAGCTTTCTTGTCACACTCTCTTTGGACCTCCAGCCCGCAAATAATGACCTGGAGACTTATTATACATTACAGAAGCTTAGCTTTAACTTAGGCTTTTCCCCATAGCTCTTATAACTTCAGTTACCCTGCTTTTTATCAATCTACATTCTGCCACGTGGCTCAGTTGCCTTTACTCTGTACAGCATACCTGACTTGCTCCACGTCTGCTGGTGAAATCCACATGCCTAGATTCTTCCTCCCAGTTTCTTTCTCTCTCTGCCCAGAAGTCCTGCCTATACATCCTGCTGAACTATGGGCCATTCAGCTTTTTATTACACCAATCACAGCAACACATCTTCACATAGTGTGCAAATATCCCACACCACAAGGGAGGATAGATAGATAGGTAAGTGAATAAATAATATGGTGGATGGATAGGTTGATTAATAGATGAGATAAAAGGTGGATGGGTGGTAGATAAGTGGACATATGGGTAATGAGATTATCAGATCAGAGGATGAAGAATTGACAGGTAGATGGGTATATGAATAAGTGAATAGATGTATCTACAGGTAGGTAGATGGATGGCTGAGCAGAAGGCTGAGCAGAAAACTGAAAATGAATAGGAAGGAGATGGTATGCCCTCCAGTGTTCTACCTAGCTCTGCATGTTCACAAACATCATTTCACACGGTCCTCACAGGAAACACACACCTTCTGTACCGTCTCTCTTCTACAGAGGAGAAAAGTGGGGTTGAACGTGACTTGCCTGAGCTCAGAGCAGGATGCCCACTCTGTCTCACCCACACCCTTCCTCTCAGAGCCTGATGCGAGAAAGGTTCCCAGGGTCAACACAGACTATAAAATCGTGGCCCTGCTGTACCTTGAGCAGATACAAGACACAGCCTGTGTGTTTCCAGAGTGCAGTGTTGTGCCACACTTGTGTTTCTGCTGATGTTAGAGGTCTGTTAGCTCATCTCACTAGACCGTTCTCCCAGTTCTGGAGATACTCTGAACTGCACCCTGAGGGAGACCGGTGGGACATGGGTTCAGAGAGACCCCCTCCTCCCACCATCTGGTTCCTCTCCAGGATCAGCATGCTGAGTATCTCCAGGTTTCATGCCTGCCCTCTCTGAGGCCTTGTCGTGATGACTGCCTTTGGTTCTAGTGTCTCTAGTGACTTGTTCACACTTTGCAAACCACCCTGAGAACTCATCTCCCCAGATGCCTAAAATCCTTGTCTGTAAAGTGTGGCAGTGCCTGTCTCAGAGAAGAGCAGAAATTTGTAAGATGTAATGTTCCCCACCGCCACCCCACCCCATGATCCAGGGGAAAAGGAAGCTGTGATGTGCACAGAAGGCAGCCTTAGAGGACACAGATCGAAACCAACGCTGACATCAGGCATCTGGGGATGGCACTGGCAGCTCAAGGGCAGGCTGCCGTGTGCCTTGCGAAGTCTACCCGGAGGGAGAGGATGAGGGTGTTAGCATCTCTCCAGCCCCTGGAGTAATAACCGTCCTGCTAGTGTGAAGTAGACTGGGTATAGGAAGTCAGGTGAATGCCATAGTCAGTTCAATCCCAGAACAATCACTACACTCCGCAGAGGCGTGCTGCAACTGTGTGGGGACAAAAGTCCTCTGCTCTGGTGTCCCTGAGCTGGCTGCATGGTGTGGGTGACCCCTAAGGCTGGGCCTGTGACTGAGAATGGGAACACCTGTGCAGCGGCCGGTTCGTCAACTCGGTACTGTTTGTGGTATCTTCACCCAGGAAGAGAAACCCCAACTGAGAGGATGCCTCCATCAGATTGGCTTACAGGCAGCCTGTGGGGCATTTTCTTGATGAAGGACTAATTGGGGGAGTGCCCAGTCCACTGTGGGCTCTGCTGTCATTGGGCAAGGCGGTCTGGTCCTGGGTTGTGCAAGAAAGCCGGCCGAGCAAGCCGTGAGGGGTAAGCCGGTAAGCAGCTCCCTTCCACTGTCTCTGCTTCGGTTCCTGCCTCCAGGTTCCTGCTCTGACCGCCCTCCCTGATGGTATGGTTGAGATGTAAATCAAAGGAACGCTTTTCTTCCCAAGTTATTCTTAGTCTTGGTCTTTACCATAGCAATAGAAAGCAAAATAAAATGGCCCGAATACAGGCAAGGCAATTGGGATCGCTGTGAGAAATGGTCCTATTGGCTCCTCCCTCCTCCTTCTCTGCTTCTTGATCAGTCATTTTATAAACTTGGCTTGGAGTCGTGGGGCTAAAAAGGCGTTCCTCTCAGCAGATAATCGGGACAGCAGTGCCCCTAGAAGAATCCATAGCACGCAAAAGTGGCAGGGAAGCCTGCCTTTGCTTTGGTTCTTCCATTTTCATCACAGATACCCTGTCACTGGTACAGGATGGATCCACGTCCCGTCATGGAACCTTGCTTTGTTCTTCTCTGGACGTCACATCATCAAAATAGACTCCTTTTTGATTTTTGCAGCAGCCAAATAGGTCAGTTCAGTGACAGAGCCTTGTTCTCGGAGAAGTGATGGTTGCGTTAGAAGTGACTTTGCAGAAGGTCAGCTACACGCACAGACCAACAAAAACTAACCAAGAGTGTGAACTCCTTTTATCGTCAGCTACCTTGGAACTGCCAGCCTTCCTGAATACTGCGAGCAGGGTCTGGTCCCCGCTGTCTCCAGCACAGAGGACACCCTCCTCCAGCTGCACCAAAGCCTGTGTTAAGAGCTGAGGCGTTTCCACCTGTGGGGCATTTAGCTTTGCTTTGCTTCCTTCTCCAGTTAACATGGCCATTGAGGATCCATTCCTGCTTGATTCCTGAACGTTTGTCTCCTCTCACAGGGCATGCGTATTAAGAGCCACTTCCCACTCAACAGTTTCAAACTTAGCGCCTGCGGCAACCTTCTCCCTGGGTGGAACACAGAGGGAAGGGAGCCCTGGAACTGACAATCTTGCATTGTCCCAAGTTCCCGAAGCATGGTGGATTCACAAGGATGTGCTTATGTCTCCAGGAGAGTTTAGTTTCCCTCTCTGGGCAGAGCGGCCCATAGTTCACCCAGCGGTGCTCAGGGTTCCTTTGGTAGCCTGTGGGATTCCTCTTCCTCCTCTCTTGCCCTCTCTCTCCCCCTCTTTTCCTTTCTCCCTCTCCACCTTTCCCTCTCTCTACCCAGTTCTTTCCCTCTTTCCATTCTCTGAGAGAAAAGGATAATAATAAGTGGATAGGAGGTTTTTACAAATTCTAAATTCTTAGGAAAATAAACAAACTTGTATTTTTATTTTATCATCTCTTTGTTATGTCTTCTGTATATCAGATTCCCCCTTCTTCCCTTCCCTCCCTTTCCCTCTCTTCCCTTCATTCCTTCCCTTCCCTCCCCTTCCCTTCTCTTCCCTCCCTTCCCTTCATTCCCTCCCTTCTCTTCCCTCCCCTCCCATGCCCCCATGTCTTTTTCTCCCTGCCCCGCTCTTCCCTCCTCTCTTCTGCAGAACATGTGGATGGAACCCAGATTTTGGAGGCATCCACTAGGGTTACCTCACTTAGCCTTATGCGCTGTCTTCTTGGTGGAGCCAGAGTGGACTGAATGCCCTGTCTACAGTCCTTGGGCCTCTGGGGTCAGGATGTTCAGGCCACAGGAGCTGTGGTTCCTTGGATGCAGTGCAGCGTGTCTGTCTCCTTTGACCATGCTCACCAAGGCTGGCGGAGCCCTGGCATCATGGAGGCATGGAATGTGGGGCGGGTCAGAGAGTGCAGTCCCCGCACTGGCCCAAGCTGCCCCATTCTGTGGGAGTCCCAGAGGTGCTTGGGTGGTGGCGAGCCTTTTCTTGGAGGGACATCTGGCCTGACAGATGGGTCCCTGTTTTCCTGCATGCCCTCAGTGTGGTGACGGCTCTCTTCTGCACAGGGACGGAAGGACCCATTTGTACACAACCAGCAGAAGGCAATAAAATCTGCTTCTACTCCCCCAAATTCCTCCTAGGACCTTTAGGGCAGAGGGGGACAGGGCTCAACTGTCCAGTGATGCCTTGGGTCCTCACTTCAGAACTCTCCTGGACATGCGGACATGGCCCAGTGATTCCCTCTATGCAGAGAACCTTCAGGGGTGCCAAAGACACCTTGCTTGAGGCTTGGAAGATGGGAGGAATCTTGCTTTCAAGAAAATGAAGTGCTAAGCATCAGTGCAGCCTGAACTCTGTCTTCCTGGCTCAAGGTGTCTGCTCTCTGTTCCCAGGAGGATGCTCCCTTCTCTAGAGTCCTTAATGCACACCCACCAACATCAGAGAGACCTCTCATTTTGAGCATCACTTGGACTCTTCTCTTCGGAAATGGTTCTGGTTATTGGCGTGGTTTTGGCTGTGCCACCCTTTATTAAATGGACACTTTGTGAAAGTTAGAAAAGCAAATGCATTCATCCTCAGGTACCATTTGACAATGAGGGTTGCTCTTGGTGTTAGATACAGCCTCTGTTTTTACTGAAGAATTCGTTTGAACTTTAAACACAACCCTTGTGTGTGGTGTAGTGGTCTGGGCTGAGGAATTTTCCTCCAGGTTTTGCTGCATTTCCGACTTTTGCCCATAGATGGCGCTTTCGACTAACCCTAGAGAGCCCGAGGCCGGCGGAGGAAAACACTTGCTACAGTGAGTCGGAAATGCCTTTGCCACTGCTGTTCTACTGGAAGCCAAGAAATTAAAATTAAGCCTCTCTGAAGAGAGCTTTCTGGATCTCTCTTAGATGCTAAAGCCTTAAACACACAGCCACTCAGGTATGAAAACGAGTGCATTGTGTTATACGGTTTCATGGTTTTCCTTACGCATCAGGGCATGGCGCTTTGAGCCAGAATCGTGGGGAACATGTAAAGAAAAGTTCTATTTGAAAATATAACCATGTGAGGCTGACTGTGTTCTCAGGTTGCAGAAAGTCCTCGGAAGATCTTGCTTTCTCCCCACCCTCACCCCCGTTTTTGTCTGCCTGAGCACATGGGTTCATCCATGCACATGGACACACACACACACACACACACACACACACACACACGGAATGGGTGCACATGCAGCTCACGCGGGTGGCACATGGACCCTCACGCACACAGAGGGGAAAAAAACCAGGCTGTTGTCTTGCAAGTGTTACTTATCATATTAATTAAAATCTGGTGACATGATAACACCACCAGCTGTGTGGGAAAGCCAGGGAAATTAACAAACGTTTGATTTGTTGTGTTGCTAATGTGACACTTATTATACAGGTCAGATTGAAACAATACCTCTGCCAAAATATGCTAATGTACAGGGGACTGTTTGGGCGGAGACGCGGGTGTGTGGGAGCGGAGGGAAAGTCCTGGACTGTAGAAAAAGGCTCCTGGGAGCTGAACATTGCCTCTGGCAGTTTCTAAACACTAAGTCTCTGGATGTAAAGGTACAAGAAAGTGGTTTGGGGAGGGGGCAGAGTTAAAAATGTATTTTAAATAATCTGAGTGTGACTATCAAACCCTTCTGCTGAGTTCTAAAAGCTGGCGAGAAACTGATTTCTGTGGAATCTGTGGAGTCTGTTGCTGACAGTCTCAGGCAGCTTGCAGCTCAAACAGTCACGATTTTTGGCTTTGTAAATGCATCCTACTTACAGATCCACAGTGACCCCCACTTCTAAGTCCTGGAAGCTGCAAATGTTCCTGCTACTCCCCGAAGTCTGTACACAGAGAACGACAGTAAATGATGTTCTTAGCCCACCCCTTCCCCTGCGCTGCCCCCTCCACTCTGGTCCTGCGGTAAACAGTTGCATCCTTGACTTGACTGACGGTCAGAGCAGATTTCTGAATGTCCCCGGGAGGGAGGGGAGAAGGGCTTAGAGGCCCTGCCTCGTGAGAATTTCACAGAGCTGTGTTTTGAATCTGCTTTCCCCCAGGGACCTGGGGCTTCCTCCCAAGACCCACAGAGCACCTGACTCCCCTTAGGAATGCCTCCATGTCTTCTCCCCACTGCCCTGTTTTGGGTGTGTTGACGTGGGGAGTGTGTCCTTGATGCCTTCCACAGTGCGTCAGACAAATCCAGGCCGGGCACAGGTATCATTTGGCTCACCAAGAAATGGCTCAGCTTGGATGAAAGGTCAGGTGGTAAGGTCAGGGATGAGATGCCACCTGACCAGGTTAGAGTCACAGGCTCAGATGGCAGAGGACAGAGCACAGGCTGAAGGGAGTCAGTCGGCCCTTTTGCTCTTCAGAATCTCACTGGACCTTGATGCCAAAAAAAAAAAAAAAAAGAAGAAGAAGAAGAAGAAAGAAAGAAAATGAAAGAAAAGAAAATGTGTATTCCTGTGGGGTCCAGTGTGTCACCAAGACAGGCCAGGAACCGATGGGGACCACGCCTCACCTGTGAGCTCACCTGAGGGCTTCAGAATACATAATACGAGTTCATGACATGCAGCTTCTGCTCTGGGTCCCAGCACTGTGTTGAAGATGAGGGCATGGCTTTGTGTGCCCTACCGTGGGGTCTCAAATCGTTCACTTTTCCATGGGTAAGAGTCTAGCAGACCCAGGCTTTACTTCGGAAACGCACGGAGCCGCCTGTCTGCAGTAGGCAGAGAGAGAGAGTCTGTGCTGATGATTAAATCTATATAAATAAACACATCGACAACTTGGGGGAGCAAAGCGCCACTGGGATAGAATATGATACTGTGCACACATCTTCTTAGTCATTAGGAGGTAATTTTCAACCCTATTCAAGCTGCCGGGCACGGCAAGGTTAGCTCGCCAACGACACTTCCTTTTCTCTAAATCCAGTGGCTTTAATTAAGCTTGCGTGACAGAACTGGCATTTCAAAATACAAAGATGTTTAACTCTGAGAGGGAAAAATAGTTTATTTAGCTTTGAATGGATTCTTTTTTTTTTGGCTTTGAAGAGCTTTTTTTTTTCTTAAACATTAAATTATTAATGAAAGGGCAGAAGTGACAAACAGTGGGTGACATTGTTGGCCGGGGCTGCTGGGCACACACTAAAGTAGGGAACATTTTTTCTGTGGCTTGAAAACCTTTCTCCTTTTCCCGGGAGGCGCTTGCTGAGGATGCAAGAGCATTTTTGTGTGAACTTCCTGCCTGGAGGCCACCTGGAACATTCCCGTGTGTTCGGCAATGCCAGGGCCGTAGGCTCAGGACAGTGATGTCAGGGCATGATTTGAATCTCTTAGATAAGTGCCGTCCAGTGCCACTATCTGTGTGTATAAAGCCACTTGATGTTGATAAGAATTCCAGGGGTATCATTCTATCAGGGGAGCTGAAGGAGCGGGAAGATACAGCATCAAAGCTGTGTACCCCCCCTCCCCTCAAAAACAAAACGGAGCATAAAGACATAGAGAAAGAATCCAGCCTGGGCCCACAGAGCAGGGAACCCTGATTGCTCTTTGGGCTGATGAGGGAGGGGGAGTTGATCGGGGGAGGGGGAGGGAAATGGGAGGCAGTGGAGGGGAGGAGGCAGAAATCTTTAA
>NW_004949105.1:6111438-6114784 GCF_000317375.1 Microtus ochrogaster | reverse complement strand
GTTTATATGTATATGGAGGCACTGTAGTCAGACCTTCCCAGCAGTGACCCACACCTATCCCTTCCCCTCCCAGTGCCTTCCTTCCACTTGCCACATATGAGAATTATAAAAAAGCATGCAATTTCTCTCTAAATGTAGCTTTATTTCTCTTAAGCCTGCTGTTCTCTAGTTCAGCCCATGTTTTTGCTGGTACCATCTTGCTTTTCCCGGCGCCTGGTTGACATCTCTGTGGGTATAGAGCAGATGTTACCCACGTATTTGCTAAGGGCACTGGGGCTGAGTCTGGGTCTGGCTCTGTGAATAATGAGTACGGTGTGCAGACATGTCCCCAACTCAGCCCTACTCACCTGGATGTGTGCACGTGTGCACAGGATGCTTTGGACAAGTGCCTCGGAAGGCTGGCTGTTCTGGATCCTGTTCAATCGTGAACTGTGAAGACAAACGCTCATCTCATCTTTGATCCAAGGATGATGGGCTGGTAGAGCCTGCCTGGAATGCCACATGCTGCTCAAAGAGCTCCCCTTCCATGGCGACTTCTCATCTCTTGCTGGCTCGCATCCTAGAGATGAGCAGGCCCAGAGCGAACCATGGGGCACAGGGAGCAGGCAGTGTGGAGCGTGTTTCATCTTCTAGTCTAGCTACTCCGAGGAGCCCTGAGGGAAGTCCTGCCTACTGATCTGTAGAAACCACAGACATTTAACATACTAGCAGCTGGGCAGAGGACAAAATGATAACTTAGGGAAAGAAACAGGCCGAAGTTTTTCCAAGCCCCTTTGTCAAGGCTGAGTTGCTTGTTGAGCCCTAGCATGCAGAATCTTGAAACTGCTGACCCTGGGCTGTGGGACTTGCCAGCTCCATAAGCAAATTCCCTTTTGGTCCCAAGACTCAGGCATCCAGTCCACTCGTTTATTTATTTTTTCCCCTGAAAAATGTAACTGTTAAGTATAGGCATTATTTGTTCATTCACTTCTAATTTCTAATGATAACCAAAGCGACATTCAATTTGGAAGCCTATATCAAAGCGATCAAATGCCTAAGTGCCCTTGTAATTAAATTTACTTTTTATCACTCTCTGCTTAATTGCACATTGACTTTCTCTCGGAATCCTTGGGGCACACTCAGAGCAGGAGGGCCTGCCTGCCCAGGGAGTGAGTAGCCTTCTGCTCCATCTGCCCCATGGTTCCCTTACTTTGCTACTCTGGGGGCATGTGGGAAGGGTGGCAGCTAAGTGACACAGGGGTAGAGACATCCCTGGGGATATTCAAGCTTTGGGATGCCTGAATTGTCCTTCACTGAGGAGGACTATCCCTGAGGGGCTACTGTGTGTCTGCCAAGATACTACCATGATGGGTGTTAGGCCAAAGTCCAGTGGACACGTAAAGATGCCCTGACCTCAGGGAACGCACATCTCAGAAAGGACCGAAGTCAGTGGCTCCCCAAGCAGCATGAATTGCTGAGGCCCAGAGATGAAGCGGTTGTGTTTGCTGGGTAGGGATGGTGCAGAGTGTAGGGACAGTGGTACCCAACAGAGCCAGGGCAAAGTCAGATGGGCCCTTGAGGCCAAGGAAGGACTTCACACGTCACCCTGGTAACAATGGTGGATACGGGCATGTTTTAGGAGTGGTTGCTACAAAATCAGGTTCAATTAATTTCCAAGCAGCTCCTCAGGACAGCTTAGGAAATTAAAGTGGGGAGAAGCCACAGTGGAAATTATTTCTAGCTTCTGAATGAGCTTTTTGGAATCTCAGCAGGCAAAATCCATCGTTGAGTAAGGGCTGTGGCTTTCTCTTGTTCTAGGCTCTCGGGCAGACAGACAGACATGACATAGGCTCAGGTCAGACAGAGGACAGCTTCCCAGGCAACCTGTTCTCTGTGAACTGACAGTAATCCATGGCAGAGCTTCCACAGAAACGTAGGCTCTCCTCAGGAATGTTTTTTTCTATGAATTGAACCTTATTGAGTGTTTGGAAGCCATATAGAAGAATCAATATCCTTGACACATAAAAGTGTCTGATAACAACACAGCACTGGGAGTTAATCTCAGAAATTCAGCTTCATAGGCAGCATCAGCTGCGATGCTGTACACCCAGAGTTTAGAGGGAGCCTGTGAGTCCAGGCTAGCCCAAGATCAGATGGTCGGGTTTGACCACTGCTTCCCTATCTCCCACCCCGACCCCTGGGAAGTCTCCCGTCATAGAATCCAACTGCCACTCTTCAGCCTCGTGGGAGCATCTGGCTTCCATGTAGGGCTGGGATGAAGGCAGAGTTCCCTCTCCTAAGCCAAGGCATAAGTAGGGCCACTCAGAGAGGCCATGAATTCCCAAGGCCATTCCCTTTTCGCTGGAGCAGAAAGGAAGATGGCTGGGGAGCTGGGTTGAACACCAACAGCTTCTGTAGGAAAGAGAAGCAGAGTGCCTTGTGTTTGGAGCAGGCAGGGCATGGTGGGGACACAGCTGGAGGGCTGGATTACTGGGAGCAGAGAGTGAGGATGAAGATGGCACAGCTGGGAGGCAGCGGGGATGTGTCAGGCTTCTGGCCTGGTCTGACCTCATAGAGGATGCAGCCAGTTCCGGCGTCAGCTGACTGTACACCCAAAGCGAGAGGGCACTGGGGGATCTTGCTCAATCAGTGATGTGGGTGGAAGTGATGCTCCAGGCCCCCACACGCATCACAGGCACAGCTGGCTTGATTTTGTGTGAATGTCTGGGCTAGCCCGCGATGCTCTTTTCCCACAGCCAGTCACCTTTTAGGGAACCTTTGCTGGGCAGACCATTAGACCTGTCCTGGACAGCATTGGCTGTGTGGGCACAGGTGGGGGCTTCCTGAAGCTTCTCTTGGTATTCTCTTTATCATGTGTGCTTCCAGCGGTCTGTGTACAGCTCTGCTGTGATGCTGTGAGTGAGCTGAAGTCTGGCTTGAGGGTTTCCTAGGCAACACGAGCAAATCAAACTGCTCAGGCTCAGTTTTCCTACCTGTGAAATGTGGTCATGTGGTCAGCACAGTCTCACTCGTGTTTAGCGTCAATGCAGATCACTAAGGGTGGAGGAGAGAGTAACGTTATCCATACCCTTGGTGATGTTCCGCTGTCCCTGTGATGGTTCTCAGACTGACAATGCCTTTATGAACCCAGGGAGAAGGAATATAAGAATAATAAATTGGCTCACTAGTATGTAGGTAATTAGAGGCAGAACCAAGACCAGGCTTATAACTCCATCCATCTATTCATCTATTTCCTGTCTGTTCATCTTCACCCTTCCATTCATTCATTCATCCTTCCAGGCACTCACCTACTTACTTCTCCTTCTATCTATCATCAGCATACCCATCCATCATCCATCCATCCATC